>NW_020799117.1:6463749-6469826 GCF_003259725.1 Athene cunicularia | reverse complement strand
GCCTGCCCCTTCACTGCTGAGGTGGCGGTGGGGGTCTCCGTGCCGTGCCGGCAGTCCCCACGACACCCTGCGCTTTAAAGGGCAGCTGTTGGCCCGGCTGTCCCAGTGTGTCCCCGTGCCACCAGCTCGGCTCCTGCCAGGGCAGGCAGTGCAGAGGAGGCTTTGCAAGGCGGCGAGCAAAGGGAGCGGGCTGCTGCTGGAGGGGTGCAAGGGGGGAATTCACTGCTGTTTCCTTGCCTAAAAAATGTGCTTGCCCCTTGCTGCATCCAGTGTGGGGAAGAGGCTGGACCAGGAGAGGGGACAGGGGACAAGGGGAGGCAGCTTTGCAGCCCAGAGCCATGGTTTCAGCCTGGCAGCAGCCGTCTGATGAGATAGGTGGCTGCATCTTCCACTTGCCTGAGCACACATCTTGCTGCAACTGGTGGGGCTGGGCTTGTCCCCCAGCTCCTGTCCCATCCCATTCCCAAGGGCTGGTGTGCTGCTGGGTGGCACATGGGTTCCTCTAACCCTCTTGGCAGCACTGCTGGCCCCCTGTGCCCAGTGCAGACAAAGCAAGGAAACTTGGTGATGCTTGACAGAGCAAATGGCTTGATGATGCTCTAAAAACAAGCTGGTGCTTGGAGGACCTTGTTTCTTGGTCTGTAGAGCTCTCAAGTTCACCTGCCTCTCCGAGGTGGGGCCACAGCTCTTCTCCAGGACAGGGTGGCTCCTAGAAGCAGCAAAATCCTGCTGCCGAGCAGCTGCTTCTGATGATATGAAGATGTGGTGGTTAGCCATGGTTAGTGAGCTCTGTCAAACCCTTCCTGCCGGAGGGAATGGCCCATGTGAGGGTCTTTCTCTCCTTACCAGTTCCCTTCATGATCACTCAGCAGGGGAGAGCTGGTGTGATCACATCTCCCATCGCAGGGCAAGGTGCAAGGTGTCAGGCAGAGCTTTGGAAGCCTGACTGCAGCATGGCTGCTCTTCTTCCTCTGTCCCTTTCACAGGGACCCAGCTGTCGGGCTGTGAGCGGCTCAGGGTTTTGGAAGAGCAGAGCCCTCAGACGGCTTCTTCCCTCCTCAGTCCAAATGGTCAGAGGAGCCAGATGTCTGGGGATGGCTTGTCTTTCTCCCACTTCTTCCAGACCCAGTGGCTGGGACAGGCCAAGCCTGCAAGGTTTGAGACTAGGCACAACCCTTCAAACCTGGGCTCAGCTACACAAAAGACCATTCTGGCCACACAGCATTATTCTGCAACATGAAGCTGATGGCCTGCATTGCAATGAGAGGACGTTGCTTTGGGCCATGGTGTCACGTGGATGTCACTGTGGATGTGATTGCTAGTTTTGGACAACAGTGCTGGCACAGAGGGGACAGGTCCCATGGGAGTCACAGCAACCCATCTGACAGCCACTGCTGGCCTGTCCTCTGCTGCTCTGAGGTCCCAGCTGCTTCTGGGAGTCACCTGAGAAGTGACACTGCACATAGAGCTGACCTGGTGTGACTTGCTGCAGCACAGGTGAGAGCCATCAGGAGATACGGTTTTAAGCTGTAGAAGGTGAGACTGGAGGATGGAGAGGCTTCATCAGACACAGTCTTGAATCTGATTTTCCAGCCGAAAGGGACAGCCTTGAATTTAATCTCTAGAATCACATGGATGGTGTGGTGGTAGAAGACCATTTGCAAGCCCAGGTTCCTAATGATGCTCCCTCTTGGTCTTCAAAGTAGCTTTGAGGGTCAACATTATGCTGGGAAGAGGGCACTTGCTGTCATAACAAAATAGCTAGTTTGGGTAAACAGCTTTCTGGCCTATCACTGAGGCTCAGCAAGGAGTGTCTGGTTTCAGAACAGGATCAGAGAGGCTGGTTTGTATCCCCAGTCCTCAGCCCTTTGCTGGTGGGCGGGGAGCAGTGAGTGAGGCTTCACCCTGAGTGCAGTCTACCAACCAACACTGAGCTCAAGAGGGTGTATGAGCTCCAGAAAATGAGTTTGCTTTTCTATCACCCCCTTTCCAACAGGTGGAGGTAAGACAGCCTGGCTAGATGGCCAGGAAGGTAGAGGAGGAGAAGACAAAGTAGAGGAAAGCTCATTCCCAACAGGTTGCTTGTGTTGGCCACCATCAGCGTTACCATTCCCACCTCTCATTCCCCTTCTCAGCCTAGGGGCACTTGCAGCATAACCCTCTCACAGGGGCACAGGGAGGCTGGGTGCTCTGGGCAAAGCTTTAATGGCCACCATGGGCAGCTGGCAAGTGCCAGAGCATTACCAGGTGGCATTCATCTCTTTCCATCCTGCTGGAAAAGCGAGGCAGGAACCTGAAAACCTGCCTTGGGTGGGTGGGTGAGAAGGTGGGAAGGGAACAGTCCCACCTGCTCAGAGCAGGGCTGTAAGTCAGGCCATGTGGTGTGGTTCATTGTCAGAAGAGTTGGGTCCCCATTTGGAGAATCCTGCTGGACTGACTGTCCCCATGAGAGCAGGAAGGTCCCTTGCACCCAGCCCTGCTGTTCCTGCCCAGAGCTATGCAGGTGGGCAGCAGGTAGCTGGTGTTGCCCTCCAGCCTGCCCGCACAGCCCTCCAGCATCAGGATGGTGCTAGCTCAGGCTCAGAGAGCTCAAAACTCACCTTCCTGAGGAAGTTTTTCCCTACTAAAAGCATGTACAAGACCAAAAATCCCCCTCAAGCCCAGCTCTGGGGTCTGTGGGAGGTCTTCTGGTCCCAGCAGCTGTAATACCTTCACTGCCCTGTGTAGTGTCACATCTCGTTGCATTGTAAACTAATGAAATCACTGCCCCATGTTGCATCCTGTCCCGTCCTAAATTAATGAGCTCACTGCCCCATGTTGCATCCTGTTACTGTATGTCCAGACTCGACGCGGTCACTGCTTTGTGTTGCATTCTGTTGCGTCTGAAATTTCTGCAGTTTTCTGCCCCGTCTCATGTCCTTGGGTAGCAGAAGCTGTCAGCCCTTCCTGCAGACAGCCCAGCTCCAACAGCTCCGTTTCCCATGAAGTTCCTTCTGAAATACCACAGCTCACTCTGCCCTTAAGGACATCTGTTGTTTCAGTGAAGGAGGGGTGAGGAATAACATAGGACCTAGCGAGGGAGGGGAGACCTGCACTGGCAGAGAGGGAAACTTAGTGGTGATGCTGGTGGGAGCCAGTTAGGATGTGAAAGGAGCTATGAGGAGGAATGGATATCAGCAGCTTTGACCCTGCAGCCCACCCATGCACCCTAACGGGTCACTCCATGGACTCTTCCAAGAGATTTGCACTGTGTGTGCGGCTTTTCCATCTGCAGGGCAGGCAGAGCCAGTGCCTCATTAAATACGCTGATAAAACACTTTGTTATTTGGCACTGAAGCTTCTGATTCCTGCACAGTGGTGTTCCCTGTCGCCTGCTCTGATCCCGTGGGAGCTGGAGGTGGAGAAAGGGCAGGAGGCCAGCATGCACATCCCCCTGTCTCCTGGCTAGATTAAAGATGGAGACAGGGAGAAGAGCACAGCAGGGAAGGAGAGTCCAGAAGTAGTTTGGGATTGCAAGCAGAGAAGTGGCTAGAGGGTCATCCAACCCAAAAGCCTTAAAGCCTAGTGGTAGACGTCAAGGATGGAGATAAATACGTGAATGCGTAAGGTCTTCTCTTTGGAGGAGACTTGTCCTGATTTAAAGCACTGGAGCTGTTCTCAGGACAGCTTCCCACATGGTGTGCCTGCCTTGAGGGGTCCAGTAGCAATAGCCATGCTGGCTTTAAACCAGCCAGCTTAGTACTGGTCTAGGTTCAAAGGTAACTGAGTGCCTCTGCACTAGTCAGCAGCATGGCCAGATGCACCCAGAGCAGCGCCAGAGTCTGTAAACGTCACTATGGCATTCACATCGGGCGCAGGGCTATACAGATGATGGAGCTGCCTTAGCTTTTCAGCGTCTAGCTCTTCCTGTGAGCTTGCTGGCCTGGTCACAAAGCTGCCAGAGTGGTCACTGACTCCTAGAGGAGTCCCTTTTGGACTAGCCAGGTCCTTGGGATGAGCAACACCAGAGATTGTGGCAGGTCAGGAGAGAAAGGTGCCAGCAGGAAGGAGGGGAGGGAGCTGGCACGGCACCACCAGCACCGCAGCCAGCGGCATGTCCCTACAGGAGCACCAGGTTGCCTCCCTGCACCTTTCGTTTGCCCCTCCATGAGGACCACGAAGGGTGTCTCAGGAGCTGCTGCCTCTCACGTGCCGCTCTCAGCCTTTCTCACTCTGTGTCTCTTCCTGTTCCATCTCTTCTCCTTGTTTTTCCAGAAAAGAAAGTCCAGTTCCAGCGTTCAGTTAATGGTGAGTGTCCTTCGTCTTCCTCAATGCCGATATTGCTGGGCCTCTCCACATGTTCCAACTTTCCCCGTTTTTGGAAGTTACCTCGGGGTAGGGAAGAAGGGACACCGGGGTTGGAGGGAACATCCTCAAAGCCGTATCACCCACAAACCCCATTAGCAGGGTTGGTGCAGGCACTTGCTGGCCACCAGCTAGTGGGAAGCCAGCCCTGGTTCTTGCTGATGGGTTCTCATGCCGTTTCTCCCAGTTCTCCTGACTCAGGTCTGCAGGCTGCATCGGTCCAAGGAGCCTTGGAGAAACACCTTCCATGCCTCTGCGGGGACTGTATGGTCATGGGACACCTTGCCAACCTACATCGGGGTATTATGGGTAATACATAAGCAAGGCTCTGCTGGGAAGAGCTAGCAGAGCCATTGCTCTAGCTCCGCTAGCAGAGTCGCCTTGATGGGGCTCCTGGAGAGAGACAGGGGGTCAGTACCCCCCTCCCCCCCAAATCTGTGTAGTGCTCAGCTGTTTCTTGAAAGAGCTGTGTCTCAGCCTTCGGTGGTCCATGTGGGTCTTGGAAGCACTCTGTTTTATTGTACATTTCTCTCCCTACTCTGCGGTCAGTGTGGTCTCTCTCACTCCTGCACAGTCCCCTCTTTCTCATCCCAGCTCCTCCTCGCTGTTTAATTTGTACATCTCTCTCTTTATCGTACAGTCAACATGGTGTCTTCCACCCCTGCACAGCCCCTCTCCCTGCCCCTCCGGCAACGCTTCTAGGAACCCACCAAAACCCCCGGACCTGCCCCCATCTCTGTCCCCACAGGTGTCGGTAGGAAAGGCAGCGCCGTTCCTACGAGACCCTCCACAGCCCAGCTCTTGTGCCCTTGGCTACAAGGAGTGGAGGTCAGGGAGGGCTCTGCCAGTGCTGCCCTAGAGCTGTGGTTGAGGACGGGTTGGACCTGCTGGCGTTTTCCTTGGTTTCTGTCCGTTGGCACAGTCAAGCGCTGTGGGGTCGGACTCGGGGGGCTGTCGATCACACAAGCTCCATCTGGCACCGGGCAAAGACCCCTCTCACCGTCCCGTCTCTCCTTTCTGTTCTTTGCTCAGGAATCGTCGGAGAGCACCAACACCACCATCGAGGATGAAGACACCAAAGGTACCAGCAGGGGCACGTGGGGAGGTGGGCAGGCTGTTTTGGAGGGGTGCCGTGGGGTTGTTAGTCTGGCCACCCCTAATGAGAGGCAAAAACCCACCACCATCGAGCTGCCTCAGGGCCCTTCAGAAGTTGCTTTAACTCCTTAGGTGGTTTCACTGCTAGGTCACTGCCACAAGCAGCTTGGGCACTGTTAGTGAGGAACGGGGGGGCTCCCAAAACCAGGGATGTTCCCTGAAAGCAGGCATGGAAATGGCAGAAATCTGCAGAGATAGTAGCCCAGCTGCTCCCTCCTCCAAAATAAATAGCCCTTTGGGAAAAGCCTCCAGAGGAAATCCCTGCCTCCCTCCCGCCTGCCTGCCAGAGCCAGCTTTCTAAGAATAACCCAGGGAATAATTTATCAGTGCTAATTTGTAAAGTCTCTCGACGAAGCAATCTCAGCACAAAGCAAGATGGACTTTGGCCTGATGTGAGAGTTAATGGGAGACTTGTCCTCCTGAGGAAGGGCTCCCTGAGAGCAGATGCAGAGGCAGGTGATGCTCAGCAAGTGATGGGGGTCCCTCTCCTCCTTTCTGAATGACTCTCGGGAATGTGATCCCTCTACTTTTATTAGCCACAACACAAAAAAAAAAAAAAAAAAAAAAAAAAAAAAAAA
>NW_020799117.1:6412519-6463699 GCF_003259725.1 Athene cunicularia | reverse complement strand
AAAAAAAAAAAAAAAAAAAAAAAAAAGTCAAACCAATTTGCATTTGAAGCAGAGCCTTGTTAATAAGCCTGGGGTTACCTCTGACAGCTCCTTCTGCATCCCAGGGAGCCAAACCTGCTCTTACAGCTCAGTCCCTTCCCAGATTATCTGGCGGTGCCCAGAGTCCCTGGCAGCACCTGCACAGTGCCATGCCCTTCACGGGGTCCCTCCTTGTCCCTCCTGGGAAGGCTGCCCACATCACCCACCTGTCCTCCCAGCTGAGACCCTCTTCTCCCATCTCAGAGCAAGGTGAGACCATCTTTGGTCCAGTTTGCCCTGGCTGGCCACTGCTGTGAGTTCATGGGGTAGAAGGTCCCAGCTTGGCAAGGCTTTGCAACCAAGATCAACCTGTGTCAACTTTTGGGACCAGGGCAGCTCACCACTTGGTGATTAACCCTTTTGCTCTTTAGGAAAATACAGGGTTTTTCAGTTTTGCCCTGCCTTTGGGGGTCTTTCCTCCGTGGAGGTGAAGAGCCCTTCCCCACATCTCTCTCCCAAGTTGCTTTTCTGCTTTTTCCCTGGACAGTTTCCAATGTCCCCCAATGTCCTGTGTTTGTTTCTAATGAGAAAAATATATCTCACCAATATTGCAACACCAGCACTTCTGGTTTGTTTTCTCCTTTTATTTTCTTTTTCTCTTTAAACCAACAGTACGGAAGCAAGAAATCATTAAAGTCACAGAGCAGCTGATCGAAGCAATAAGCAATGGCGACTTTGAGTCCTACACGTGAGTGTCCCCAGCGAGGGTTTGGGCCAGGGTGGGGGCTCAGCCTCCTGGAGTGGGTGCTCTCACTGTGACAATGCATTCTCAGAGGTTTTACTGCTGCTCAGGGCAGGGTGACCAGGTTGACATGGTGGGGGGGGCATGGAGACCATCCAAGAGAAGCAAAGGACATCAGTTTCCAAACCTGATGCTTCTTTCAGACTAAGATGACTACATATCTCTGGTCTCATTATCATGGATGAGCCCATTTTTCTGGTTTGCAGAAAGGTGAATAACTGTAAACGTGATTTATGGTGGAAGAAGGAACATTGCATCCATGGTATCCATTATATCCAGATTGCCACAGGCTGCTTGGAAGCTTTCTACTCACTGTGCTGTTGCTCTTCAGAGTACACTTCTTCTGTGTCTGGGGCCTATTTAATTAGTGATATCTGAGCAAGTGCAGGTCTTCATCCCTGCTTCAGAGAATTGCAACAGGGATATTTTGATACAGAGCAGAGAATACAAATTTTTCCCTGCTGTTTTTCTCTCTTACGAAGAAGATGGCAGTGTTTTGGGAGGTTTAATTGGAGATGGTGACTGATGGAGAATTCAGCCTGACTCATTGGAGTCCTGGCTTCAGTCAGTGAGCTGGAGGCGAGGTAGGGTGGGCTTCATGCAGAGTGCAGGGATGAGGTCAGATTTCTGCTTGAATTACTTGCTGGTGCAGAGGCTCCTCAGGCTCGGGCTGAGGGAGTTATCCTGAGCATGAGCCATTTGGGTTTTGCAGGCTCTGATGTTGGAAGCAGTGAGATAACCTCTCCATTCTGTCTTCCCTTTCTGCCTCCCCAGGAAGATGTGCGACCCTGGGATGACTGCCTTTGAGCCTGAGGCTCTGGGCAACCTTGTGGAAGGCCTGGATTTCCACCGATTCTACTTTGAAAACCGTAAGCAGCCCCCTTGCCTGCCGAGGGACCCTTTCTACCTCCCATGGGCCCAGCTGTGTCTTGATCTCCATCAGCTTGCTGGAGAGAGGAGGGTAAGGGTGGCTTTGGGATTGTCCCTGGCTGATCTGGAAGATCCCAGGAGAAGGTGATTCAAGCCTGGGGCTGGGCTGTATGCAGAGGAGTTGTTTTGATTAGCTGCTTTCTAGGTGGATCCATCCTGAACCCACCCATGTAGCATTTACTCAGCCCCTCCAAGCAGAAAGCCTAACTCAAGCATCTCCCCTTCCCACATTGCTGCCACCCTGGGCAAGAGCCACTCAAACTCCTTCCCCTGCTTAAAGCCACTTGTATTTGTCCCCTCCCCAGTGTGGTCCCGGAACAGCAAGCCCGTGCACACGACGATTCTGAACCCCCACATCCACCTGATGGGAGACGAGTCTGCCTGCATCGCCTACATCCGCATCACACAGTACGTGGACGCGGGAGGGATCCCTCGCACGGCCCAGTCCGAGGAGACCCGCATCTGGCACCGCCGGGATGGCAAATGGCAAATCGTCCACTTCCACAGATCCGGCGCGCCCTCCGTCCTACCGCAGTAAGCCCTGTGAGGCTCCGGGGATGGGGCAGGGCGGGCAGGGAGGGACGGTCTGGGCTCCTCGCGACACTGAGACTGCAGAGCGGGTGGGATCCTGCCCTGAGGATTCATGGTGGGAAGGAGGTGGCTGATCGCTGTGAGGTGGCAATGGGGAGAGGGACATTCTGCCAAAGGGATGGTTGAAGCAAACTCCTCCTTTTCCCGGTTTGTGTTTTGCAGCTGAAGCGCGGTCCTGCCCGTGTTGGGTTTGTCACTGACTGACTACCAAGGGGAGACCTCCTCTGACATCTTCACCTACGGGACTTTGGCTGTTGGCTCTGCTGCTTGGTTCCTGCTGGAATAACCCCTCGCTTCTCACCGCACACACGCAACAGCCCCGCCGGCGCCACGCAAGCATCCCATCAAACCTCCCCATCCCGCTGGGGCCGTGGCACTGGGCCCCCTTCCTCTGCATGAACCAAGAAAAGAGAAACCATGAACCTAAACCCAAGCATCTGGCCGGTGAGATGACACGTGCCGGGGTAAAGGCCTCCCTCCTCGGCTGCATGGCGTTGGTGGGACTCCCCACTACCCGGCACGTCTCCTGAATTGGGCTCAGGCTCATCATCCACCTCCATCCCCGTCTCTGCTGGGAGCCCCCTGAGGAAGAGGAGGGCAGGGGGGCTATTTTGAGCTGCTCTGTGCTGCACCCCCTCTCTGTGCGCTGGTGGATTTTGCTCTGCTGCTATCAAGGTCCCTATCTGCTGCCGTGGCTCCTGCCTGCTGCCAACCTGAGCTCCCGCTTCCCAGCAGCCTTGGCCGGGGAACCGCAATTTAAACCATTTGCAAAGTCCATTTTTGTGAGGAGGGCAGTGTTCGGATGGGTGAGTAAAGGCTATCTGTTTATTATCCCTTCCCAGGAGCGTAGGCTGGCTCCTTCCCAGGAGAGTGAGTAGGTTCGCACCCTGGCTCCGGGCGGCTGCCACACTGAGAGGGATGCTCTCCCTCCTTCCTCCCTTCTTTCTCCCTTCGGAGCAGGGACTGGCGAAGCTGGGAGAGGAGGAGAAAGACGACTGCTTCCTAGCCCCGCATCGGCACAGCCGGGAGCCAGGGATCTCCCAGCCATGCCATGGCGGTAGCATCACTCCCGTGCCCTCCTCCTCACCCACCACCCAGCCTGGATCCTTTGCTCCAGCACCCAGCCCCACTGAGCACCCACCCCTGCCCCTCGCATGCAGCACCCAGAGCTCCCCCGCACCCGACTCCCAGGCTGGGACGGGGGCAGCTGAGTTGGCCACTGATTTGGGGTGCAAGCCTCCATCCATCGCCCACACGACTCCTTCCAGCGACAACAAGGAATGCAAGCTTTATAAAGTAACAAAACTCTGCAGAATCTGATTGTGCTTTGAAGAAAACAAACAAGCCTTTAGCTGTCTTCTACTTTGAGCGCATGCCTTTTTATAGGGAAAAGAAAACAACCTACTGTGTATTTCGTAACTTGATTTTGAGTATTTGCTGAAATGGATCTTTATGTAATAACTAGAAACATTCAACTGTTTAGGGCAGGGAGGGCAGGGGGGATTTTCGGGATTGATGTTTTTTGTTGCGTTTACATTTGGAGAGGGGTTGCACCGCCATGATGCTCCTACCAGGGGTCCCGCGGCTGCCAGCCCCCACCCTGCACCGTGGCTGCTCATCCCATCCCATCCCACAGCACTGGGCGGGCGAAGGCACCCACCTCCAGGGGCATCCCCCCTCCCCGGGGCGCCTTCCCGCACCCCACGGGTCTTCCTGCAGGGCAAACCCAGGTGGTGGCTCTTGGGGAGCCACTGGGATGTGGCTTGCAGGACAAGAAGACATGGCCGGGAAGGGGAATTTTGGTCTCACCTCTTTTCCGTCAGGTAGAGGTCTGAGAGTGGGTATTTTTCCGGCAATTCTTCCGTTTCTTGTTCTCTTTTTTCCAACTGGAACCTCTTTGCTTGTTGACATGAGACTCCTGCAGCGCTGCTGCCCTGGGGGACTTTCTAGCTGCACTCTCTTCATCTGCATGGCGTTTAACTTTCTATACGGTGCGTGTGTTGAAAAACAAAGAAATGAACAAAAAACCGCTCGTTTTGGACATAAAAAAAGGGAAAAAAAGAAAAAAAAAAAAGGAAATGTTTTCTCCATGTAAATTCTGAGCGTGTATTTTGCCTTTTCTGTGGTTTTGAATGCTTTGCTCTCTGTCGAGGCAGGGACGGCTGCCGTATGAAATGCAGCTGCGTCCTTGCAGACTGCAAAACTATTTTCCCACTGGATGGAGGGGAAGAAATCCAAACTGCTGGGGCATGAACAGGCCCTGAGAAGTGTTTCAGTGTGTTCCACTTGCCAGTGGCATGATGGTTGCTGGCATTGTGTGTAGGAGATGCCTTTTTGGGGGCAAATCCCACAGGTGCTCCATGGGTGCAAATGGGTGTCGCCATGCCCTTGGTGAACCTCTGCTGTTAGACCATGGAGTTGCATTGGCTTGCAAGAGTTGGCCCCAGAGCAGGGAAATCCATGCAGGGAGAGGATTAGCTTTTAAGGTAGAGTTTGGGTGTTTTTACAGATCTGTTTTTCTTCCTGTAGTCATGTAGTGCTGAAGTTTTTTTCATTTTTTAAAGGAAGGACTCAGCTCTTTCACAGTTCTCTCTCTCCCTCTCCAGAGCTGGCTCTGAAGCCAGCCACGGTGAGTGTCTCATCCACCTCCTGATGCTCAGGCTCTCCTGGTGCCAGGAGTATTTTTGGTGATTGGTATGAGATGGGTAAGGAAGGAGGAGGTCATGGCAGGGCTTTGCATGGGAGCTGTAGCGCAGATGCCATTTCAGTCTGGTTTTGGAGCTGCCACTAACTGTGGACCTCAGGTGGGCTGTGAGGGTGAAGCTGCCTCAGCAGCTGTTACTGGAGAAAAGACTGGGACAGGGGGTGCAGTGGGGTTTGCCAGGGATGACGGATGAGATGCTGGGGTAGATACAATCTCCTTTCATTGAGAGCCCACTTTGGACACTCACTGCTAGGGAGGAACATCTTGGTTTCCAGGAAGTCTTTGAGGTGTCTTGCTGGAGGTGGTTTCTCCTCTTCGAGGTTTCCCTATGGTTATCTCTCCAGGGACAGATTCCTCTGGAGGAAACTGGATGTCTTTGCAGCACCTAAAATGCTCCCAATCCTTTCCAGGGAAAGCAGAGTCTGGGGTTTCAACTCCTTCTAGTCTTCCAGTCAAGCTGAAGCCTGACCAAGGAAGACCCAACTTCCCAACCTGCCCATGCTGGCAGCATTAAGCACCTGCACTTTAGGGGTCTATTCTGCCTGGTTTCTCTTCCCCACCTCGCCCTGCTTCTCCAGACCAGGTTCCTGTATCCCCAAAGCATCTCTGAGCAAGCACTGATATACCACCATCCTTTCTTTCAGTAGCCATGGTGAACAGCTTCTGTCTCTGTCTTCCTTCACATTTCCTGATTTCTCCTCAACTTGCAAGAAAATGAAAAGAATAATCAATGGCCACCGTCCTCCTTTGGTTCATAGAGCCAGGGATGCTGCTGTTACATCTGTACTTTGAAGCTGTTGGCACTGTCCCTGGCACGTGCTAATTGGCATCACCCCAGCAATCCCACCATGATTCTGGGATTGACAAGATTCAGGGCATGTTCCCAATAAGCAATATGGACAAGACCACCTTGTTGGGATGGAGTTTACCACCATGGACCTCCTGTCCCCGTCAGCCTCAAGGCTGGAGAACAGGCTGCAGCACATTTCATTTCCTAGTACAGACAGAGCCTGGCTCACCTGGTTGCCTGGCTGTCTGGGTCAAACTGAACTCGGAAGTCCTCCAGACTGATCATCCCTTCCACCTCCCACATACCACAGGGAATATCTGAGTGGAAGCACTTGCTGTGGTGGTCTCAGGCCTGCAGCTCCACAGGTGGGCTTGGGAGTCGCCTGTTTTCCCTGTCTGGCTGCCAGGATCCAGCTGCAACATCATAATTTCTCAGGTCTTGCTGGTGCATCTGCTCTGGAAGAAGAAGAGGCTGCTCCTGGGCCTCTGCTCTTTCTGGAGGAGCAGGTGCTCTGCTCCTTGCCCTGGCCGGGCACAGCCAGGAGAGCTGTCTTACCCCCAATTCTGAGTAAATTCCCCCTCTGCCAGGCACCAAACCCCTGTCTGACCCCAAACCCGCTTCGTCTCCCTTTGTCCTCCAGGAGTTGATGCCCCCATGGAGCCTTGGAGGCTGGAGGAGGCAGCAGCAGCCGTCTGCTCTCACTTGAGCTCACAGTCTGCTCTGCAGCCCACGGCAGGGGACTAGCAAACAGCAGTGTCATGTTTGAGAGGGCAGCCACATAGCCCCATGGACCAAGAGATGTCTGTCAGCAAAAGATCCCATAACCAACTCCTCTGATCATCCCAGGACCTGAGCTAACCCTTCTTCCCCACTGCAAGACACATCTCATGGTGTACACCACTCTCTTGATGCAAAAACCATCCTCCTGTTAGCAGGGTAGAGACCTTGCCATCACCCATTTCCAGAGGTGTAGGTCCCAGCCCATCCGTACCAGACAGGGAAACCCAGACATGAACAGGCTGTGAGAACAGTGGAGAAGGGGCTGGTGGCCCCTCTGCCATCCATCCCCCAAAGGCCACCCACCAGCTCCCCGCCCCTTGGCTGAATGTCCTTCCCACCTGCAGGTCGACAGGGAGTGGGAGAGGGGGGCGGTGGAGGGGGCTGTGTCGAGCGGCTCCTTCCTTCTTTGGGTTGTTGTCCCTTTTTTCTAACTGTTGCACAATTTTAGGGCTTTTGTAACATTTTTTTGACAAGCAGGGAAAATATGTTAACAGTGGTTTAAGAAAAAAAATGAGATATCTCTCTCTCTCTCTTATATATTATATATATAAAAATATATACATATACTTACAGGAAATCTCTATGGAAATATTTATTTAAGATGATTGCAAAAAATATATTATAATCAAGAGTATACCAAGCTTTGTCACATAACAAAAAATCAGGCCCCGGGGAGGGGTAGCTGCCTGTCCCCTCGTGTCTGTCAGTCCGTACAGTTGCAGCTGAAGCCTTTCTCTTATCTTTTTGTAAGTGCACTCGAACTGTCGAGCAGTGTGACCGTGTTGGATTCAGTGGGAGCTTGATGGGGGGGGAGGGATTGATTTTGTTTCTTTTTCCTTTGTTTTTCTGGAACCTGTGGCTGTGAACAGAATGATCACTGCTCAAATCGGATGCTCTATTTGGGGAGGGCGGCGGGGGGACTGGGAGCGGGGTGGGTGTGGGAGGGAGGGCGAGTGTCAGTTTTATTCTTGGTGTTCAAGTGCAATAAATAGCTACCAACTTCTGAGCATGGAAACGGATGATTCTCTGTCACTGCAGTGACTCAGACCGTCTGCCACCCCCTTGTCCCTCCGTCACCACGCTCTTGTCCTCGAAAGCATCGATGCTGGGATCAAGCCTTGGGCAGTGGCAGCAGGCGCTTTCCTCCTGCCCATGGGGTGCTGGTACCCTGGGTGCTGCCTGCCCCTGGCCACCAGCATCCCTGGGGCTTCAGGAGAGCTTGATGTCACCCCCAGACCTGGCTCCTCCCAACCCAGCCCTTTTTCCCAGGGAGAGGGCTCCGCGGGATGCAGGTGTGTGGGGCGCCCCAGGAGCTGCCCGGGGCTGGCTGGGAGGTGGGGGCTGAGCTGTCTCCCTTGCCCACTGGCCAGCAAGAACAGTTTTGGGGAAGCTGATGCTGCAGAGTGTGGGGCACAGAAACCCCCAGCCGAGCCCAGGATGGATTTGGGGGGGCTCCCAGGGGCAGCTGCCACGCTTTGCCCATGCAGGCAGGCTGGTACCCTGGGGGCGGGTTGGGGATGGGCTGCGACAGGCCCTGTCCCTGCCCCGCACACCCCAGGCCCGACTGTTCACCGGGGTGACCCCGTCGGGGCGTGGGAGCGGGTGACCCCCCACCCCGCCATGTGCCGCGGCCCCAGCAGGTGTCAGCACCGGACCGCTTCGGCCACGGCTGCCACCCCCTTCCCTAGCCCGGGAGGGACAGGACGAGGGGCAGAGACTCAGGCACCCCCAGGACTGCCCCCCTGCCCACCACCACCCGGCTGGGCCCAAGGGTCTTGAGAAAAGCCTGGGAGAAAGCCCTGGGCTCGCCGGGAGAGATGCGGGACACGTCGGGAGGTCAAAGCATCAGGAGTGGGGCTTAGTGCCCAGGGGTGTGGGGTGGGTGGCATCGGACCCCAGGCCACATTGCGGGGTACCCACCAGTCCCAGGAGCAGGGTGTGATGCCATGAGTGAGTCCCACACCTCGCCATGCACAGTCACACATGGCACAAGGTTCGTGTCCTCTGGCTGTGTCACTGCCCCAGCACCCGAAAAACTTTTGCCCTTGGTTTCCCCTCACCACTGTCAGCTTTGCTCCCCACCGCATCCCCGGCAGTCTCCACTCCATCCTTCCCATTGCTCTGGAATGCAGGATTGTTGGCAGCTGCCAAGGGAGTGCCCAGAGGATCCCAGGATTACAGGGGGGATTTGGGGAACATGGCAGGACCCCATGCAGATAGGAAAAGGTCAGAGACATGCAGAGACCAGACCAGCTTGGTCAGCCCAAGGCACCTCCACCTCCATGCCGCAGGAAGGCGTCAGGCTCTCCTGGTTGCTCTGGCACACTGTGGCTGGCTGTGACATCACGAAACTCCCGAGTCTGTCATCCGCTCCATCACACCATGAAGAACCCCTGTGTGTGCCCCCCCTGAGGCCAGCCCAGCCCGGGCTCCCCGTCCAGCACCCACAGTGATGGCTGGGCAACACCGTGACCTCCCAAGGCCTCCTGCTTGGTAAATAGTGTCAAGGTTAGAGCGAGGGATTCATTGGGGCCATAAATGTTTATGGCAGGCCCTCCCCGTTCCCCAGCCGCCATGGCCTGAACTTTCCATCAGCGACACTTTTATGGTCGGCCTCTAATGATTAACCCGGGGGCTAGCGGCCGAAGGTGCTTTACAGAGCGGTCGTGCTGCCAGAGCCTCATTCACCCTGAAAAGCTGGGACTGGGGGACCCCCGTCATCCCCACAGGCTGCAGCCATGGTGGGGTATAGCAAGGGGGATGTGGAAAGCCATTGGTGGTCCTGCAGGGAGAAGGAAGATCAAAGCCAGATGGGGAGGGAGATCAGCATTCCTGGGCATGGGAAGCAGGTGGGCACAAGGAGAGGGTGTTGGAGCTGGGCCTATGTTCATGGAGGGGCAAAGGCAATAATTAAATGTCCTCCACCATAGGGAAGAGTTAAGGAAAACCACAGCCTCATGCCAAGATTCACCCTGGAGGCTCAGCCCGCAGCACTGGACCCAGGTCTGCGTGGCCCATCGGGTTAAAATAGCCCAGTGCACCAGGGCTACATGTGTAATCCAGATGTAAACCCTAATTTTTCTATTTATCCTGGGTTTTTGGCTTTTACCTGACCAGGACAGAGATATGCAGGACAAAGCCCAGGGGGGCTGTGCCTCCCATCCCTGGAAGCCCCCCTAGATGTGCCCTTGTTGCATGCTGAGGAACCCCCAAATAACCCACGCAGAGGCTGTGTCACACACCACTTTTTAATGGCGAGCTGATGGTACACGGGAGAAAGCGCACACGACACTGGGGTGATAGGCACTGGCAGCATCAGGTCCAAACAGCCCCGTCCAGGAGCTCAGCAGCACCCCCAGACCAGCAGCATTGGCAGGAGATGAGGTCTCTGGGACATGGGCCCCTGGCTGAGCTACCCCAAAATCACACGCAGGCACTGAAACCCAACCCTTCGCCTTTCTCTGGGAAAAGCAGCACCCAGGGCTAGGGACAGCCCTTGGATCCCCCTCGGGGATGGACACAGGTCCTTCTTTGGCGCTGGGTCCAGCTGAGACCTGTCCCTGACCTGCACACATGGAGAATGGGCCACCCAGCCTCTTCCCTTCCCTCAGCTCGTCCCAGCCCTGTCAGACACCACAAGGAAGAGCTGCCCTAACCCACTGAGGTCCCTGGAGGACCTACAGGCCTGGAAAGGCCCAAGCTTGTTTGTTTATAAAGCTTTTTTTCCCCCACTTCTAATTGTTTTTAACTGCTCATTTCTGAGGTCAGATTTCTTTAGGACACTGATTTGTGCTGGTTGTGCTGGAATACCTCGTGTGCACAGAGCACACACTGATACACACTGTCCTCAGGGCACGGGGGATATTACAGTCCTTTCTTACACGTATTTGTGGATTATTACAGTCCTTTCTCACACGTATTTGTGGGTTATTGGAGTTAAATACACACGATCAGAGAACAGACCAACACCCAACACAGAGGATCTCCTCCTCCTCCCCGCCTCCCACAGCCTGAGCATCCCTGCAGCCCCAGCATCCCTGCATGGGGAGGGCCGGGCTACAGCTGAGGGTGGGAGCGGGACAGCCTGGACACTTGCACCAGACACTGTCACACAAACGCACAGACTCATCACACAGCTTGCCACACTGAACAGAAACACCTCGGGGGGACTGGGACGGGCAGTAGCTCCACCCTGGCAGATCCAGGGCAGCGGTGAGGAGGATGGAAGGGTCAGCAGCCCCTGACTGCTCCCCTAAACCCACCCTCGAGTCGTCCTGAAGTGCTGCAGTGCAACCTGTGCAAATTGGAGGGCGGTGAAACCCCCCCAGCTCCTGGGGTGCTGGGTCCTCTCACATCATGGACTCTTCTTCTTCCTCCTCCTCCATCTCCCGGTCCACCTCGATAGCCGTGTTCTCGTAGCTGGTGATGCCCCCGTATTTCCGCATGTGGACCATAAGTGGCTTGGGGGACTGGCTGCCAGCCAGGCTCGCCACGTACATGCCAGTCCGGTTCTCCTCCAGCGATGGGCCCCAGTCCATGGCGGGCCGGCTGGCTTGCTGGACTCGCTGCGGGGAGACAGGAGGAGGCAGCACGGGCACCCTGCACCAGCACCCCATCTGGTCCCCACCCAGCAGCTCACACCCCCCCCCATCCCCGGGGTTTGGGGTGCTCTGCCAACCCTGAGGGACTGAAAGAGCCCCCAGGGAAGGTGGGATGGGGCCGAAAGCCCATCCTGAAACTTTTTGTGAAGGCAGCTCTGTAGAAGTACCCTGCTGTGGTCTGGGGAGGTGCTATGCTCTGCGGGTGCTGGTGGGGTGGGCTTGCAGGAGCTACGGGCTGTTGTAGGGGGTTTCTGGCTATGCCACCATGCCCGCGGCTGTGCCAAGCCAGGTTGTGGCTCATAAGTACTTCAGCTGGCAAGTTGCTGCCTGGGGAGGGCGGCAAGCTCTGCTGTCTCTGCTTTTAACAGCCTGGGGAGAGCAGCAAAGCCCAGGCAGGGCTGGGAAGGCTATGAGCATCCAGCAGCTCCATAACCTGCTCCTGGGCGAAATCTTTCAGCAGAGAGATCCCACCCATGCTGCCTGGGGCTGCCTGCACGGACCGGCAGCTGCCTTCTTTGCTCTGTCCTTGCTCCTGCAAAATGGGTGCAAAGTCCCACGCACCCATGCCCGCCCCACACTAGGGACAATGTACTTCCCCCCACGGCAGGGCGTAGCAGGCTTGTTTTGGAGGGGGGATGCCCACTGGGCTGTCCCTTGGGAAGCAGCATGATGCAGTGGCTACCTGGATGGAAATGCCCTGGGACGTGCCGCTCTCACACCCCATGGGCAGCAAGGAGGGACAGGGACACCACCTCCAGGAGAGAGGTTGCAGAAATTGTGGGAGGATACGGGCTTATCAGGGGCTCATGGTCACCCCACACATTTCTGGGGGGCTCCTCAGCAATGCTGGGCCCCAACACCTCCTACCTCCCACAGTGTTCCTTCTTCTCGGAGCACAGCCACCACCATGCCCAAGGGAATCATCAGGAAGGAGAGAACTCCCATGAGGATGCCCAAGACCTCGGCCCAGGTGGGGAAGCGGTAGCTGCCGTACTCGGAGGGCTGGTACTTGATGATGTTGTACACCAGCAGAGCCTGTGGGGTGGGAAGAAAGTGAGGAGAGCCCAGAGCCCTCTGAAGGTCTCACACTCAGAAAAAGCCTGGAGACCTCCCAGCAGAACCAGAATGGTTCCTAGGGCATGAGAAGCCAGCAGAGTGACTTCTTGCAAGGGGAGGTCATCCAGGGATGCTGGCACCACTGTGGCTCTCCAGCACCATCCTGCACCTCAAGCTGAGCAGTTACCATCATCGTTGCCGGGGACAGGACCATCCAGCAGGCTCTGAAGTAGGGCCCTGGTTTGAAGCCCAGCATCATGTGGATATCTCGGCAGAACCTCTTCATCCCTGGAGGAGGGAGAGGGACTCAGAAGCTGTGATCTCTTCCCTAGAGCCAGGTGCTTGTACCAGGTTGCCCTGCACCAACCAAAAGCAGTGCTTTGCATCCTCTACAGCAAAGAAGTGTCTTCCCTCCCAGCTGGGAGATGCAGCCTAGCTGGTGCTGTCTGAGAGACCAGGCTCAGCACCCCAAGTATCTCTGATGAGGTGAATCCAGTGATGGCCAAGAAGAAACAAGAGGTTGGAGCAGAAGTGTTCTATGCTCCATTGTGAGGCTGCTGGCTCCCCTATGCTCCCTCTAAAACCCGTCCTTCATACAGACAGCACACCCTTCCCCATGCTCCTGTGGGGATGGGCCCCCTTACCATAGACACGTGTCACCACGAGGCAGGTGGTGATCACCACCACCATGAGACCAAAGCCAGCACTGTAGTCATCCAGTAGGACCAGCCAGTACATCCCACCCTGTGGAGACAGCACAGTGGCCAACATCCCTGGGACCAGCATCCCAACAAACCCCCACCCATGTCCTCCTGCTTTTGGGGACATGTCCCCTTAGCCCCTCTGTGGGCACTGGGGAAGACAGCAGTCAGGCACCCTCAGGGAACATCACTATTCTTCTGGGGTTGTTACAGGGACAGGAATAACTCTGTGTCGCTTCCCTTGGACCTCACACCCCCAGGAAGCCCAGGCTCATTGATCGTCTCTCTTCCACCTTGTTTGCTGATGTGAATACACTTGTCTCTGCAAATTGGGCCCTGGCCCTAAGCTCTCCCTAAAACGAGGCCCTAGTTGGTCCCCACAATGCATCTAGCCCCACACTCTTACCTCTGTTGTGAGGATGAGCCCCATCAAGAAGAGAGCAATGCAGATGACAGCTGAGAAAGAAGCTTTCTTTGGCCGCAGGTAATAGGGAAATTCATCTGTCACTGCTGTAACAATGGTCTCCATAAAGGCAAACTGCACACAAAGGAGAAGAGGGTCCCCTGAGCCTCCCAGGCTGCCTGGGCACCATGGCTGGCTTGATGGGCTCTGTCCTTACCTGGCTGTCCAGGCCCAAGGTTAACAGCATGAAGAAGAACAGGAAAGACCAGAATGGAGAAAGGGGGAGCATTGTCATGGCCTGGGGATACACCACAAAAGCTAGGCCAGGACCTAGGGGAGGCAAAGGACAGCAGGGTGAAAAGGGGGTGACAGCGCTGGGCACGGAGGGTGGAGGAGAGGAGAGCCCAGCAGACTGGCACTGAGGCAGGGACCTGCCAGGGCTCTGCCAGGATGGGCAGGAGGGGACCTGCACCAGAGGGTGGAGAGGTGCAGGAGAACCAGACTGGTCCTTGCTCAGGCCTGTATTAGACATCACTCGGTGCTGTTCAAGATTTGCACAGCAGGAAGCCATCTCCCCCTTCCCCTCCCTCCGCCGGCCAGCTGAGCATACAGCTCCAGCCCTCACGCTGACATCCTCGGATGTGTTCCATCCTGGAAGGGATGTTTCTCAGTGCACCCAGGCAGGCGGAGAAGGAGAAAGGGTCTTCATTTGGCCTCACCTGCTTTTGCCACCTGGTTAACAGGGACCCCAAGCTCCTGGGACATGTATCCCAAAACAGAGAAGATGGCAAACCCTGCAAGGATGCTGGTGATGGCATTGCCCAGGGTCACTATGAACGTGTCCCTACAGAGGAGAAAGAAGATGCTTTGAACATGCCCACTCCTACCACCCCACCCCAGTGCACAGGGGCGTTACCAGCCCCCAGGTGCCACAATGAAGTGACCCAGTGTGATTCTCCTCCAGGACCTCTCTTGGCACGGCTTTCCAGGGTCAAAAGGAGCATATATCTAATGACACAGGTCCTTTTGTGAGGTTCCTCCCAAGCTTGCTTTCCCCTGTAGCAGCCCCAATCAGCCCCAATATCCAACACCCAAACTCCCCTCTCTGCTGATGACCTGCAACAGATGCTGGGGACAAGACAAACGTGCATAACTCTAGCCTCAAATATCCTCAGCCTTCAGCACCTACAGCCCAAAACTCCTGAGCCAGGTGATGTGCCTTGATGCTTAGGAGAATTTTCTTCCACAGATCCCTCTGTCCCTCTTGAGCCTGTGCAAGCTGCCAGGTAACTGTAAGGGCAAGGAGCAGCACTGGGTGACCATGTGTAGCACTGCGTGCTTTTGCTGACTTTGAACCCACCAGCTGAGGTTTTCCTGGCTCCCTTCAACTCACAATTTTTACAAGACAGCAGCTGGCTCCCACCTGTATATATTCTGATGGAAGGTGTTGTATGAGGCGAAGGTGAGGAGGCCCCCAAAGCCTACCCCAAGAGAGTAGAAAATCTGCAGGGCTGCCTCGATCCACACCTGGGGGAAGGAAACAGGCTTGAGGAGAGCAGGGGATTGGAAACCTTTCTCTGAGGGAGAGGGAGTTGGAAACACACTTCCCCAGAGCTCCCTGCACATCTTCCCCAGCCCTCCAGGCATGCAAAACCCACAAGGTCTTTGCCTTTCCTTGCTAACACACTCACCACTCGTGGGTCAGCTGGGTAGTGGAAGGGTTGCTAAGAGCATTTAGAGCCAGCTCAGCCTGGCCTTAAACACCCTTGTAAAACTGGTGGTCTCTGCTACCAACACTGCTGATGCAAGGAAACTCCCAGCTCCACAAGCCAAGAAAAACACAACAGCAAAATCCACCACAGGCACCTGTCGCCACCCCAAAGCCTGTCACAGGGGAGGGACTAATCCTGCCCAAGGCCCTGGTACCCAGGGGAGATGGTGAAAACACCATCTCCTGCATGGACAGCCAGAAATGCAGGCACAGGGCTGGACCAGGTGGGAAGAGAGGTATAGACAAGGTGTGGAGCAAAGACAGACTGCTGAAAGGCAAATACTTTTGGTCTGGAAGCAACCAAGAGGGAGGACTTTGGGTTGGGGGGTGGTCAGAAAAGGCACCTAAGTAATGGAACCACCTCTGTTACATGCTGGAGGTGACAGGAGAAGGTTCATTTTTATATCTTGAAAAAATCGCACAAGAACCTGCTCACCTTGGAAGACAGCAAGTGATCAAACTGGGGTGTGAGGTAAAACCGGATCCCCTTCCAGGCCCCCTCCAGGGTCACACCACGAATGAGCAGCATCACTAGGATGAGGTACGGGAAGGTGGCGGTGAAGTACACAACCTGCAGGAGAGCAGAGCCAGCTGGGAGAGCCAGGAGCGAGAGCACAGCTGTCCCCCATAGCCCTTCCCCAGGGTAGGAGACCACATCACCCTGCAGTGCTGGGGTCCTTGGGATGCGGCAGGGCCGGTGGTGTCAGTCCCACCAGGGTCTGGGTGCCCAAGCTGTCCCCAAAGCGACCTGTGTCCAGCTGATGCTGTTTATGGGTCTCACTTTCCCAGGTGTGCAAAGACTCGCAGGCACTGGTGAGCATTGCTGTAGATCCCCCCAGAAGAGTCTGTCCATCCCTTACCTTGCCAGAGGATTTGACTCCCTTTAGGATGCACAGATAGACGATAGTCCAAGAAAGGAGCAGGCACAGGCACAAGTTCCAGCGGATCCTCCCAGGATCCCCGATCCCAGAGCTCCCTTGGATGTGCAGGACGTACCGGCTAGGGAGAAAGGAGGACAACTGGCGAGCAGCCACGGGCACCCCCCACCTTCTTCCAGAGGCCCTCTGTGAACATAGCAATGCCTCTGCTGCAAAAATAACTTGGTCAAAAATCCCAGCAATGAGAGGGGAACAAGGCACTGTCAGCTATTTGCCAGGGAAAGAGGAGCAGTGGGTGTGATTTCTTCACCATGCATTAAAGAGGCCAGAAGGGATGCCTGGCAGCTTGAGAGCAAATTCCCAGCCAGTCCAGGCATGGAATACATTTCAGTCTGACGTTATCTCCAGGCCAGCGAAGCAGCGCTAGATCATGGACAGCTCCCACATCCCAGCGACATGATCCCAACAGCTGAACTGAGGTATCACCCGCAGCTGACCACGAGAGCCCATCTCTGCACCCACAATGCCAGCCATGAAATGCCCACCATGCCATGAGATGTGTGGCACAGACCCTTCACCCCTCTTCCCATCCCTATGCTCTCCCTGGCTGGATGCCCACCATGTCCCCACGGCTGGGTCAGGCTGATCTCTTTACCTCCAGTACTCCTCGCTGGGGCTGACAGTGTTGGTGATGTTGACGGGGAAGGTGGTGTTCCCCGCCTTGATGACGTGGTGGTCCAGGCACAGGTCGGTGTTCCACCAGTTGCCGCAGTGCTGCCAGGGCAAGTCGCTTGTGAGGGATGCAAAGAGGTAGAAGAGAACGTAAGCAATGATCATATTGTAGTAAATGGCCACCAGGGAGACGATGAGGATCGTGCCCATGCCAATGCCTGGAGGAAGGAGAGGGTAAAGAAAGAGTGAGCCATCTCTGCAGAGCAGAGCACATCCCAAGCCAGGCTCAGACACTGGATCTCAGCAGCCAAATGTTTAACCAGTCAGAGGTTCACCTGGTGGGGGGAGCCTCTTACACCTCCCAGACATGCCTTCTTTGTATCGCTCTATTGCACCATACAAATGATTTTACTCCACTTAATGTTGACAATAAAAGTATTTGATAGGACCTTTTTTTTTCAACATTTTATTCTTACCTTTGTCTTTAACAGTCATTGTTTAGATATGATGCTGTATATTGTGCACCAGCTGGCTTAATAATTTTCATACAATCTCTAGAGCTGGTCATGACATCCAGAGACTCCAAAGACTGATAGATCTCATACATATCCTGCAGCCACTAAAACAGCTAACCCAGAAGTCGAGCCTGATCCACCTTCCCCTCAGAATTTAACCTTTGATTCTAACAAGAGCTTTGACGATCATGGGACGCAGCTGCTGGTCCATGTCCTCATCAACCAGCTCTTCCAGAGGCCCGGCAGAGGCTCTGGACTTTGCTCACGCACCTTTAAAGAGAGGGCTTATCTTCCAGACAGCGAGTGGCCCCAGGCTGGAGAACTGGCCAAGTGACAGCTCCATGAAGAAGATGGGGATCCCGCAGATGGCCAGCATGATGAAGTAAGGAACCAGGAAAGCTCCTGCAAAAAGGAAGAAAAATCCCTTAAAAATAGCACAGAGCAAACACCTAAAGCCCATCTATGACAGGGAATAAAGTTCATTCAGCATCTATGGCCCTGAGGGATCTACACCAAAATCTGGAAGACATCAAGGGGCAGCATCCCACCATTGGTGCAGGAGGAAGGGGCTCTGATTCACCCAGTTCCATGCTTCCACCCCACTCCCGACTATCTTTTCTCCTTGAAGCTTTCACAAACACTGTGAAATTCTCCAGTTATTACTGCATGTGACAAGCAATTACTCTGGGAGTAGTTGAACAGTCTGGGCACTTAGCACCATCACACTGGGCTCTTGTGTTGCAAAAGGCTCGCTCCCCTCCTTCCATAGCTGGGAAACATTTGATGACCCTGCAGAGTCCTGGAGGACACCAGGCCGAGATGCGATTGGAAAACCAAGAGGGATGCTGAGGTGGTATTCAGTCCAGCGTGGAGCTGGGGTTATCTCCAAGGCCATGAGTGCAGAGGTGGACTGATGAGTCCCTCCCACACAAGGGTACACATGATTAATGCCCTACGGCAAGCATGGGGGGGCAGAAGGAGGCTTCACCCCACAACAATGAACGCTACTTCCCAGCCCTGAGAAGGGGAAGGGGCATCTCTTCAGAGGCAGGTCCCACCAGCCCAGCTCAGTGAGGGGGAGACGTGGCCACTCCAAAGGATGCTCAAATACCTCCTCCATTGGTGTAAGCTCTGTATGGGAACCTCCAGACATTTCCAAGGCCCACGCAGTATCCGATGCAGGAGAGGAGGAAATCCAGACGCCCTGTCCAGTTCCCTCTGTCTTCTGGGCACTCGGAGCCCAGTTCCCCGTCCTGGCTGCTGGGGCTCACCAGGAGCTCTGGTGTCACCGGCTGAGTGAGAGAGCAGGGGATGGGAGAGGGCAGCCGGGGGTTGAGGAAGGAATAAAAACAAAGGATGAAAAGTGGGAGAGGGGGAAGGAGTGACGAGAGGTCATGTGTGAATTTGTGACCCTGAGCTGCAGCACTGACACTTGTCCTCTGGGGACACCCCATCCCAGCGGCTCTCTGTGCATCGCTCCAGCGATATCCTGCTCTGCTGCTGAGCAAGGGAAAGGGATAAATGTGATCTCACATGGCCAGAGCTCCCCTGGGAAAGGCAGGATGACCCCGCTTCACCCTGGGAGGCCAGGACCCATCTTTAAACCCAGTTTCCCAGTCAATCCTTTCAAGGGGTCACAATAAACTTTCCTGATCACCTATAGTACATGGGTGTGAGGACAGCAGGGGAAGAACCCCTGCCAGTGTGTCAGGGAGCGTGACACCCCAGCCCCACGTACCCCTGCCACACTGGGCACTCAGCTGCTGTTAAATGCTCTGCGTGTTTTTTATGCTTTTCCAACTGCCAAAGACCGTGGGGATTTGGTGATGCGATCCCAGTTGTCCCTGCTGGAAGAGCTCCTTCCAGCTTTCCTGATCTGCCCTGGATCAGTGAGGCACAGGCAGCTCTTCAGCAGGCAGGAGATTAACCCATTCCCATCCTCCCTGGCTGCCTCGGCTCTGCAAGAGGGAGGTGTGAGCCCTGCAAAGACATTTAGGTTGGTGTGATACACTGGCGGAGCTCCCTGGTGTTTGTGTGTTTACATCAGGTCTGCAGTGAGATGTTCGGTTTATCTGAACTCCCCCAGAATCCTGACCTGGGGGAGTGGGGAAAGCATCCCCACTGGCTCCCATCCCACCAGCCGTCACCAAAGCTGAAAGCCTCAGCCAGCAGCTGCTGGGTGAGATCCCATCATAGATATTCCCTTGGCAAGACCAGGCAGCAAAACAGGTGGGATGAGGATCCTGTCCCTGTGCCACTGTGTGTTGCTGTGCCCCTGCCTGGGAGTATGCTGAGTTCAGCCAGTGTTGAGGCACAGAGTCAGAAGAATGCTGGGGGCCCTGCTAACAAGGCACCAGGACCAGGGAAGTAGGAGTCCATTTGGGAACCTTTCCTTCTTCTTGGGCTCTCAAAAGAAAAAAGCAGCCATCTCCATGTCCCTGAGTTCACGGATTATAGGGAGCAAGCCCATGGGATGTGGTTAAGCGACAGGATGCTGGATTTGGAAGGATTAGCCAGAAGGAGTTGTGGCACCCCTACACCAGTGTGCACACACGCTCAGAGCCTGCAGCAGGCCTCCATCCCCTGGGACATCAGAGCTGACTGGGAAAAGAGGCCAGCACTGCCTTGCCACAGCCCTCGGGGAAGGTGACAGCCTCTCTTCATCCTTCTCCTCTTCCTCTCTTGCTGGACCACAGGATGCTCTTGATGCTGGTTCCCATGGAGACAAGGAGCCGTGTTGCCGATGATGATGGCTGCAGGCTCCCACCCTTCACAGGGTGCACCCCAATCCTCCAGCCATCCAGCACTGCACATGTGCTGCTCGCAGCCCAAAGGCACCAAACACAGAGGTGAACCTGTCCCCACCCGGCATGCAAATCCTTCGAGGGACAGGACGAGACATCACAAACTCTTCCCAAAGCCAGCCTGAAGTGCACAGCCTGAGCAAAGGCCTTACACCATAACCCCCATTGAACACCTATCCCTGCTGATGCCACCATCACAAGGCAAAGGCCAGAAGGAAAGGCTTCAGAAACACGGCTGAAAAAGTCAAAATATGACCCAAACATAATACTGTTGCTATTAAACTATTGCTACCTGGCAGCTCTCCTGCAAACTGTTAAAGACAGCTCTCCAGTTTAGCAATTTCTCCAGACTGTGGCCATACCTGCTGATAAGCTAGTGTGCACAGCAGCATCACTCAGTCATTTGCAGGTGATTGACAGACTGTTCTGCAACATCCCTCCCAAAAGTTTCAGTGACTGAAACCTGTATTCACAAAGGTCCCTGCCAGGTAAGGACAGGAGCTATGGAGCCATCACAATTTGGCCTGCTCCAAAAAAAAAAAAAAAAAAAAAAAAAAAACTCTCACAGTGCCTGGAAGACTCTCTTTCCAGGTTTACATCACAGAAAAATAGCAAGCAGGGATGCTGGGAGATCATTAAATCCTCTCACCTAATTCCTGCACCTCTGCCTGAATCCTAAACAGCTGCAAGAGGGCACCGGTGGAGCTGCGTGACCTGATTAAATGCAGGTGGCCATCCATCAGATGTAGCACGGAAATCAACACAGAGGCAACAAAAAGAAAGGAACCGTCAGGACCTGTTCCAAACTGCACACAGCCTGGTCCCCCTCTGTCACCTGCTTTGGAGGTCATGGGATGTAGTTTGTCACCTGTCTCAGTGATGACTTCTCCCCTTATTAATATCTTTAGCTGCAGCTCTGCAGTTTAAATTTGAGACCCCAGGGCAGAAAGCAGAGACGGCTCAGGAGTCAGATAGACCCCAAGGACTGTGATGTTGTGGTCCCCACCAGGCAGGATGGGGAGGGACAAGCCAGGGATGCTGATGGAAAATCCACACAGAGGCTGCTCCATCGCTACGATGCCCCAAAACGCCTCAAATCACAGCCTTTCCCCAGAAATCACAGAAAACCTTGCCTAATTTGCCTGACTTGCAAAAATGCAAAATGCAGTATTTAAGTATTCCAGCCCATCTTTGTCCCAGATAGCGGAGAGATGCACACCTCTCTGCTTCAGGCGGAGAGATGCACACCTCTCTGCTTCAGGCTGCTAGAAATCTCACACAGCGGCTCGATTCCAGCCCTTTTTTTAGGATTAATGCTCCCTTTCAGCCTTTGTCATAACAGGAATTTTCTTTTTCAGCAGCAGCTGAAGTGCTCTAATGCTACAATATTGCTCTAGTGCTTTCCACTGTCAACTGCCATCGTTCAAACTGGGCTCCCATCTCGCGGTTATAAACAGACGGGGACTAACAGCTCCCTTGGCAACCACGTCCTCTTTGAACATGGCATCGCTTTCCATTATTCACCAGAAGATGCTCCCAAAGAAGTCAGCAAAGCAAAGGTCACTGAGAAGAAAAAGCACTTTAGTGTCTGCCAAGATAAGAGCTGGCTTCCATATGGGAATTGCTCTATGCTAATTATTTTCTGTAAATCAATTTACTTGAACCAGTGCAAGACTCGGCTGTATCCGTGAAAAGCCAGCCAGATTAAAGTTACTTTTTCATCATATTTTGTCTCCATCCAAACTGGCACTGTGGGGTTATTTTGTCAGTGTTTTG
The DNA here is from genome assembly GCF_003259725.1 of Athene cunicularia. Taxonomy (NCBI): domain Eukaryota; kingdom Metazoa; phylum Chordata; class Aves; order Strigiformes; family Strigidae; genus Athene; species Athene cunicularia. Next base: position 6,441,907 of record NW_020799117.1, on the reverse strand, counting down.
GGTGTGGACCACAGCCTTTGACTGGGGGAAATGCCACCCAATGCCAGATTTCTCCCCTGTGGATCTGAGCCGCGTGTGAGCACAGTGCGTCTGTGAAGTGTGAGTCACTTCAGATTAGTTTGAATTGCTTGTTAATCTCTCAGAGAAAAAAAACACACCACAGCATAAAAATTAATTCAAATGTAATATCGCTTAGGAAGTGAAGTAAATAAAGCATCTCTGTGGTGTGAAAGAGCCCCTTGATGGGCTGAGCTAACCCCGTCTCCCCCAGCCTGGGATCACAGCACATGCCAGGAGAGGGAGCAAGTGACGCTGGAGCCAGCACAGGGCTTTTGGGGGCTGGAGATTGCTGAGGCTGAAGCAAACTCATTACAGTGATGTCCAGAGCACAGGGAGCATGTACAGCTGCGAATTCTTATGCTCTTTCATCTGAAAACCCTGGCGAAGGAGCAGGGAAGGTTTAAGGCAGTTTGTGGCAGGCAGAGTAGGGCAGCGGCTCAGGCAGGAGGATGCTGCTCAGCAGCCTGGCTGGGCACGGGGAGGGGCAGCCCGAATCCTGGCTCCCATCACTGTCCTCCATGGGATTTAGCCCATTCCTAGCAAATAATCCCCCAAAGCAAATAAGCAAACAAATAAAAATCATCCACTCAGCTCTTCTGGAAATACTTTTATGCAAAAGCCAACCTGAAATCCTTAGAGCCTGCAAAAGATCTTCTCTATTAAAGAGGAATTTCCATATGTCTAAAACGTGTCTGGTGAGAAGGCTTAAAACTCCCGGCTCACCGATGGGAAGCAGATCATAATGAGAGGGAGAGGAGGCTGTCAGGGTCCCGGGAGGGCACTGCAGCCGGGGCTGTGCAAACTCCTCCATGGGACAAGCCTGATGCTGGTGTCAGACATGGTGGTCCCAAGGTGCTGGGTGGCTGCAAGAACCAGGTTTTCCATCTGGAGATCAGCAAGAGTATTTTTGGGTAATGAAGGACAGCAGGGCCCTAAGCAGCACTAAGAATGGGGAAAATAACTCCGGAGACATCTGCTTTCCATTCCGGTTGATCACTGTGGGACTAAATGAATTCCTGAATAAATGTTAAACGGGATCACCAGCAGCAGAGAAATTCAAGTATCTCAAAAAGCCTTTGAAAGGGACAAAGACAACTTTTAATGGATCATGCAGTCACAAAGTCATCTGAAAAAGCAATTTGTAGGAAAGAGGAGGAGAAGGAAGAGCCAGATGATGCCTCCAAACAACAGTGAAGAAAGGTAGGCAGCCCTGAGGCTGCCAGGGCCATCAGATAGCTGCTGGCTTTCACCAGGCCACTGATGGCTTTTTTATATCCTGTCCCAATATCCTAGGAATTTCCCGGCAGGGATGAAACTCTCCTGGGTTTTCATTCATCCGAAGACTGGTACAGGTTCGTGTTGCCCTGCCCCAGAGTTAGTGGCCATAGTTTGGCAGAAGACAGAGCCAAAGGGGCTCACAGCCCTGGGTGCTCTGGGCAGGGCTGACCCACCGGCAGCACCAGCGTGTCCCCACGGGGGAGCTGTGGCTGCCAGCCTCTGCCACCCCACTCCACCGTGTCCCCATGTGGGACAGGCATGAGAAGGGGCTTGGTCCCTGACGTGGGGGAAGAGGGGGACTGAGACAGCCTGGTAAGAGCAAGGCAACAGTGGAGGGGAGCATAGGATAGGAAAGCCTGAAGGCTGGAGTTGAAAAGGGTTTCCAGCAGGATATAAAAAGGGTTTCTAGCTTTGCCTGCTCTGCCCTGAACCCAGAGTTCAGGGTCCAGCACCACCCAGACCCCTTTAAATCCTACAGAGGAGGAGGAGGTGACGGCACTCCAAGCTGCAGGTGGGAAAGGCACTGCCCAGCTCCCTGTGCTCATCCCGGCGGGGGGGAACCCCTCACCACCCCCACCCCGAGACCAGGCAGTCCCCGGGGCTGGCGGGAGCAGTGTCCCTGGGGTGACACGCTGCAGGGAGCCAGCTCTGCCCCCGGGTGCCCACCCACAGCCGCCTGGCCAGACACAACATGAATCATCGCCGGCAGCACCTGCTCGCAGGGGAGGGATGAGAGGAGCATCCATCCAGCCGGAGCAGGCAGCAGGCAGCTCTGCCCACAGCTCAGGGCCTCTGGGGCTAGCTGCAGTGAGGCAGAAGTGGTGGTTATGAAATGCCCCCCATCCCTCTCCCCACGATCGTGCTTTGACCCCACGCACTCGCACTATCCCCGTTTGCAATCCCTGACAGAGGAGAGTCTGCCGGCTGCACACAGAGGTCCCCGGGCAGGGAATAGTGGGGCCATGGGCAATGCCTTGCCCCCCGCTCCCCAGCTCCCCGCTTCCCCGCTCTCACCTCCCGGAGATGCTGCTGCCGAATCTTCTTCATCACAGAATCCTGTTGCTATGCGCTCTCCGCTCTGACACTTTTTCCTCTCGTTTTCTCCGGCAATAGGGAGGGAGAAGGGGGAAGCGGGCGAAGCAATAACAAGGAAGGAGGGGTGCCACTTTCCTGCCGGCTGGGCTGGCGGGGCGGAGGGAGGCAGGGGGGACGGGGGGAGCAGGGCTGGAGTTGAGGATGGCTGCGTGCTGAGCAGGGAGGGAGGAGGGAATGGCTCTCGGCAGGCTGGAGAAGGGCTGTCTGTCAAACGCAACCCTCCCGGGGGTGTCCGGGACCTCAGCCCCCTGCCAGGGCAGCAAGGAGGAACGGCTGCTGCCTTACTCATGCCACGAATGCGTCAGGTCTCCCTAGGGATTGCAGGCACCCTACCACTGGGCACCCTGGGGATCCCACGTGCCCCAGACAGTGGTGGCAGCAGTGAAAGTGCACATGCAAGAAGCTGCCAGCATCTTTCTGTCTGGTTCTGAGCTGATTTTCCTATGGCAGGACCGGGCTGGTGCCTGAGCAGGTCAGGAGTGGCTGCTCCTCATGCTGCCCGAGCCCAGTGCTCAGCCCAGGGAAGCGGGGTGCTCAGTAGCCATCGATCCCTTTGGGTAGGACCCCACCATGCTGGGGGCGAGAGCAATCCTTGGGCAGGCCCCAGGGTGAGTAGCCGAGTCCTGTAAATCATGCGCCCGGTGCTGGAGCACAGGTCACATCTCCAGGGTTCAGACATTCCTGTTGAAGCAGCAGTGGGATCCTACAGCTCCAAAGCCCAGAGAGATGGGGACTTTTCTTCATCACACTCAGTCAAACCCCCAGTGAGGTGGTGGATAGCTGATATGTGGCTCCTTTTCCCACTTTCATAGTGGGAAATGTCTGCTGTGGGGCTGCAAGAGGGGACAACCCCAGATGCCCCAGGGTCAGTGTGGTACCAGGAGAGCTGCTGTCTGCCTCAGGTCCCACATAATGCCTCTTTCCCTTGATAATATCCTCTTGTCTTTCGCTTTTTCCCCAGACTGTGCCCAGTCTATTGGGGGGGGGGTGTCTCCCTTTTCTTTGGAAATGCCCTACGCTGCTCCAGCCTGTCCCAGAGCTGTCCCCAGCTGCTTTGCTCAGGTTTAAGTCTGAGCAGGCAGCACTGGGGATGTGGAGGGCAATGACAGGGCTGGGGCTGAGAGGACCCAGGCTGCCTGATGTAAGAACAAAACCTCCTGATATCTAACGGCAGTTGTGCTCCTACAGACCTCCAAGCACTTCTGAAAATTTTCCCCGAAGGGAAACAATCCTGAGCATAAAGACACATTTCTGCAGAATCCAACACAATGAAGTGGCTCAGCATTTGCACAGTGGGTCTTTCAGAGCTAACATTTACCCAGATTTCCCAGCGGGAAAGGAGGAAGGAGCAAACTATATAATCCAACAAACATCTTTTTTTTTCACACACTCACAGCTTCCTCAAAAAAAAATTGTCTTTGGGAGTTCACCCATCCAGGTTTTACCTGCCTTAGACTTACCCACCACTTCTCCCTTTCCCAGGATGCTGGTGGGGAATGCTGAGCCCAGAGCTGACCAGGCTGGGGGCTGGGGGCTGCGTCGGGCGTTGTGCCAGCCTCACCCTTTCTGCTTGGGGCAGGTATACTTTGTTTGCCTTTTGTGCCTGTGTGATCTGAATCACCCTTTGGCTCTTTCCCTCGGGATCCACCTAGAGAGAAGTGTCCCACAGCCACCGCTGTGGCACAGGAGGGGAGAGGCTGGTGCCACCTTGTTACAGCTGCCCCAGCCCAGTGTCAGCAGCATGGACTGACCCTCCATCCACCTTCCCTGGGTGGACTTCAAGCGTCTGTCTTCTTGTCACCAGGGTAATATTTACCAGCAGAGACATGCAGGGCTGACACTACCCTGAAATGTCCATGTTGATACCTCTACTGGTGGGACACTCTCTGTCTGGAGCTCCTTTTCTGGTTTGTCTGGCACTGCTCTGGTAGCACCATCAGCTCTCCATCACCTGGGACCACCAGGGAGTAGACATCCCATCCCAGGCATCTGGGGTGCTCCAGCATCTCATTACAGAACTCGCTTGAGTCTTGCATCACCCTGGAGCCAGCAAGAGACCCATTTAATGGAACAGCACCCACCAGAAGCAGTGGGAGCCAGAAAGGTGTTCACATGAGGAGCATTGCTGTCCAGGGACCACAAAAAACCCAGCACAGCTCAGGTGGAGGACCCTGGCTGTCCCCATGCCCTGATCCCCAAGGGCTTGGCACTAGGGAGCACACATAGGGCTTGCAAGCATTTTCTAGTAAGCTTTGTTTTCTCCCACCCCACCCTGAGCCACCCCTGGGACATCAAGTAAACCTTTCCTTCCCCGTGGGCTGAAGCACAGGCGCAGCAAAGTGCTTGGGCTGAAGGAAAGCAAACACGTGTCTCTCCATGCGGATGCAGTGTCCGACAGGCACCGGCACTGCCCGCGCTGCCTGCACTTGGTGGGAAAAGGGAAGGCAACACACAGGCTGGGGAACCACCCTTGTCCACACTGCTCGGGCAGCCCACCTGCATCCTGATGGCAGCCGCCCGGGAAGAGATGAGAAGGTGGCTGACAGCAAGATGGGACCGTGCCCAGATCCGCTCCGCGAGACACGAGGAAGGTGACAACGGCAGCGGCGCTCCGGTTAGTCACCGCCGGGAAGCGTGCCATGCCGGAGGCTGCTGGCAGGCCGGCGGTGGTGTTGGCCACCTGGTGTGTGTGGCCTTATTTTGATGATGATTTCAAGATTTCTCCAAGGAGAGGTGCAGCTGGGCAGTGGGAGCTGGTGGGAAGTGCAGAGGAAGGAACAGAAAGAAATTGTGGAGGCTTGTTGGGGACAGTCCCCAGGGTCCCTGTCCATGGGGCCAGGTTGTTCCCGTAAGGACCAGGGTCCACGTGGGGCTGTGTGACTCAGGAGGCAGGTGCTGCAGGTGTTAAAACCGGGTGCCTGTCACCTGCTGGGGGTGCAACCATCAAGGTGACATGTGTCCAGAAGGTTTGGACCAAAGTTCCCAAAGCTGGTGGGGACATGGGGTTCACTGGCCCCTTTCCTGGCATGGGAGGGACCCCACAGGGCTTGCCCATCCCTGCCCAAATGATGGCTGGAGGGAGGCAGGGGAGGACACAGGAGCAGGGACGCAGCAGATGCATTTCGTCACCCGGCCAAGGGGCATGTGTATGTGTCGGGGGAAGGGGTGGCTGGGTGTGTGGGTGCATTTATTGCCTCTTCCCGCCAGCGCTGTCTCCCTGTGCACACACGGGCGGCAGGGACCCAAGGGCACAGCCCACAGCTCACTGGACTTTTACCCTGCTGTGCAAACAGGCAGGCGCCAGATTAGGGTATCAGTTGGAATTTCATCCTGTCAACGGCACCCGCAGCCTCTCTGGGCGGGCGATGGAGCATCTTCTCTCTGGCCCAGCCCCTCACCCACCCACAGGTGCCCCAGTGCAGTGGGTGAATTTGGGAAGTGAACATTTCATCCCCCCCAAGGACTCTGTTTCCCTTCAAGCTTCCTCCTTGCACATGATGGTGATGCCCAGGGCTTGGCCGCCACCACCCACCCCATCCCCTGCCAGGGCAGGATCCCACTGGCCTGTCCCCATGTGGCAATGACAAAGTGGGATGACAAAGGCAGGTAAAGCCTGGTGAGGGAGGAGGATGCGTGTGGAGGAGCCAGTCCACGGTGTGGGGACCACACTGGAGTCTCCACACAGAAGCGGCCCCAGTTTCCCCGGTCCAGTGCAGCTCTTCGAGCAGGTGGCCCATCCCTTCTCTTTTCCCATACAGCACCAGTTCCATCGTCTTTGCCTCCCCCAGCCTGTTTTAGGTCCTGATGCCCCATATCCCCTTGCAGGGATGCAGGGAGAGGGTGGTGCCAAGGCATGGGCATCCCAGGCACTGTTCCAGTGATCGTGGGGTCACTAGGGTGCAGCGGTAGGTGCAGCTGCTGTTGCAAGGTCAGGAAAAAACCCTCTGCTCGGTCTCTCTCCAATGCCACCTCATCCTGCCCCTGCTCCTCCATCTTCTCCACCCAGGAGGACTTTATCCTGCGTCAGGTATCCCTCCACAACCACCTACACTGCCTAGTCACCTCAGCACACATATCCCCACCTCTTCCCAGGCAACACTTGTCACGTTTTGGGACTGGAGGAGCTGTTTTGAGCAGGGATTTAAGGGCAGCCCCTTGCTCAGTGCCCTGCAGGAGCAGGGAGATATGGCTGGGATGGAGACAGGAGAACGTTGGGCACTGATGCCAGCTGTTCCAGGCACTATCTCACATCCTCATTCTCTGTTTGCTCTTCTTGGACAAGGAGGATATTCAGCCCGTCAACAGCCATAAAATGAGATTAGAGGCCTGGTGGTGCCAATGGGAGGCAGCCACGTCCATGGGCAGCTGGCCTTGTTCTTTGGCCTCCACCAGCCCAAGCCCGGCCTCACCCTTTCCCCGGCTGCTCCTGGGACTGCGAGTTTGGAGCCACTGTGTCGCCTGGCACGACCAGCCCTCTTGGCAGCAAAGGGGTGGGATACAGCCATGCCACGGTGCAGTGTGAGCCATGCCACTGCCAGCAATGCCCCTGCAGGGTGAACACAGCAAATGCTACAGGGACAAGGCTGCTGCATCAAGACATCCATCTGCACCCTCTTCAGTGGGGCTGTGCAGGACCCCTCACTCCTGTCCCCACTTGTGCTCAGGGGCATCGGTGCTGGTGCAACCCCAGAGCTGGCATCCCTTCCCTGCCACGGCACCACGGGCTGGGAGGAGACAGCAAGAAACCCGTGGCACGCAGGATTCCTGCTTGCTTTTATTTTCATTGATGCCTAAAAAACAAAAAGGAAAACCAGTTCTGCCTTATATACACAAAAACTGAGCCAAAGTCCTGAGCCAATGCAAACATTTGTCCTTGCCACTGAGCGCAGCTGGCAGCTGTGGCCGAGGGAGGTGTCACCGGCCCCCACAGGAAGGAGACTCAAATCCTACGAGAGCTGGAGTGGGGCAGCGGGTGCAGTGGAATGGCAGGAACTCGCTTGTAAAATCCACAGTGTGCCTTGGGCACCTTGTTTTCTGGGCCACAGGGGGCTGGGAGCGGTGCAAGGTTGGCAGTGGACAGGGAGGCCGAGGGATGCGATGCACAATCAGTGTCAAGTGCAATGCGAGGGCTCGGCCGTGGAGGACATGTCTGCTGCTCCACCTTTCTAGAGCTCAGAGAAATGCCACTGGGAAAGGCCATGCAAGCTGCCATGTGAGGCCCATGTACCTTCATCCCTGTCTTGGTACTGGAAAGCCACAGCCCAGGAGAACCCGGTGCAGCCCCAAGAAGGAGACACAGACCCTCCTGTGTCCCAGCCGTGCCCCACTGGCCTTTGTGGCACCAGGGACCCAACACTGTGGTCAGGACTCAGCAGGGTGAAAGGACACTTCAGCTGCAGTTCACCAGCAGGAAAAGGGGGGTATCAGTTACTGGCCTAGGCACATGTTTGGTGAGAGGTGGTGCAGTGCATGGAGGAGGGGGGAGATGGAGAGCAAAACCTGGAGTCCTTTATGTTTTGAATAAAATAGGAAAAAAACATTTTATCTTTCCGGAAACTGCCTAACACCAGGGCACACACCAGCCCTTGCTATGCCTGAGACAGTCCCTGCCCACTCTGTCAGCAGTTCCCAGTGCCCAGAGCAGCTGCGCTCCCTTTGAGCAGCACCCCAAAGCACACCCAGTACTGGCCCTTCTGGATGGCCTGCGGCTGGCTCTTACACCCTGTCCTGATGTCAAACCTTCTGTTCTCCTCCTGTTCCCCACAGGAAGGTGGTCGCAGGGCTCAGCAGGGTGGTCTGCCTCCAGTGTGCCTGTGCCTGGCTCCCACCTCTCCTCTCCCTGTGCTCCAGGCAGAGGATGGCTGCAGTGCCACCTTGCCATGGCACAGCCAGGGACACCAGGGATTCCAGACACGTCTCCGTGTGGCTCCTGGTGGCCAGGGGGACAGAGCTGGGGGCACAGGAGCAGGCGTTGCCAGGGTGGCTGGAGAATGTGGGTGGGGATGTGTGGGCACTCTCGCCAAGGACAGGCTCTGGCTCGCCACCATCGCCAGGGTTTGAAGGAGTCCTTGCTCAGGTCCTACGGCCAAGGGTCCTGCCTCACTCCCACAGTCCACCTCGCTCTGCCGTCTGCACCCCCCCTTGCAAGCACGGCACATCCAGGAGACCAGCTCAGCAGAAATTTGTTTTTCCTTGAGTCCAGCCAGGTCTTTTTTCTAGTTCAGTCTTGTTCAAACTGCCCCAAAGGTGCCAGGTAGCTGGGCTGCCAGAAGGACTGAAGGAAGAATCCTACGTCTCCACCTTAAGCACCACAGAAAAGCCATCCTCCACCACCACCCCCTTCCTTCTGGAACCTTAGGACCTTGATTTGGGCTACAAATACTAGAAACCAGACCAGTGCGTGTTTCCTACAGGACAGCAATACTACCTAACCTATGGTTTTTATGTAGGAGAGAGCCCACCAGCCCCTTGGGAAGGTCCCAGTGCCACCTTGCCCAGCCTTGCTGGCCACCCCATTGGTTCAGCCAGGGACCATCATGTCTTTGGGAAGGGGCTGTCTTCAGAGCACACGGACCGGCTGGGCTCTGCTGCATAGTGCTTATTTCTTGGTGTCTATAGCTGGTGAAGAGGGTTAAGGCATGAATTCTTCCTTGATTGTCAGTGGAGACGAGGAGACGAGGTTCGGGGCACTGCTGCTGCAGAGGCCACCGATGGGTCCCAGTGTGCCAACAGCTGGTGGGGTTGGTGTGGTGGTGCTGGTGGGCTGGCTTTGCTGCTGCATCTTCTTTTTGTTCACCTTCCTCTCCTTCGCCCTCCGATTTTGAAACCAGATTTTCACCTGCAGAAAGGCGTCAATGCAGAGATGGGGATGGATGCAGCCAAGGATGACATCCCTCAGGGTCCTCCCACGGCAGAGTTTGGAAAAGAAGGGAGATCTGTGGAGCAAGCTGGGACCACTGCTGCCTGCTTGGGCTGCTGCCCTTCCCCTCCCCAGCCCCATCTCCACCCAGGACACGGTTTTCCCAAGAGATCACAGCACTGACCTGCCGTTCGGTGAGCCCAAGGGCAGCAGCCAGCTCGGCTTTGCGGCGGATGGTGATGTAGCGGCTGTAGTGAAACTCCTTCTCCAGCTCCAGGCGCTGGTGGTCTGTGTACACCACCCGGTACTTGTCTTTCGTCCTGGTCTTACCTGGAAGAGAGAACAGAGTGGGGGTGAACTGAGAGGGGATGAAGAGGAGCAGTGGAGGGGTATGAGCATCCTCAAGGGCATGGAGGAGATATACAACCACCTGTGGAGAGCTCCGAAGGAACATGGCAGTGCCCTGGGGACCAGTGGAAAAGAGAGTCATGAAGCTCCTGTTGGATTTAATGCCCATCCTGGGTAGCACCAAGGTGTTTCTCCATGTTGGGAAGTACATGGGCTTTGGGGAAATTGCTTGGTGGAAAGAGCAGGAGGGATTCAGAGGCATCCCAAGAAGATGGACCATAAATCCCAGTGTGCCATGACACACTGTCCCTGAGAGAAGCAGAGCTGGAAGCCCTGCAGTGGACTGAGGGCAAGCTGCTTGCAGAAATACAGCTTGGGAGGGCTGGGGGAAGCCCAGCTATTTGCCAGGAAGCCCAAACCCAAGGTGCCATCACTTGGAGGCACACAGATTAGGACAGGGGAAAGACAGAAACCCAGGGTTGACAGCATTTCTCTGTCACCAAAAGGGTTGTTTTCCTTCTCCCTTTACAGAGCTAAGATGGAGGGCAGTGTTTAGTCCTTTGGTGCAGTCTTTAAAGGTGCACTGGAGAAAGCCCACATGATGCCCAAGCACTACTGGGGATTGGCTCCACGGACCAGCGGTGTTTGACCAAAGCCAGTCCGAATCTCACCTTGGGCCCCCCAGATACTGACAGAGCTCAGGGCCATCGAGCCCCTGTGCACACAAATTCACAGCCCACGGCAGTGCAAATGGCACCTGCTCCTTTCTAGCAGAAAAATACAGCCCAAAATAATCCAGCCATCTTCTCTGTTAGCTCTTTCATTAACACACACACACACAGGGTGAGCTGTGGAGCAGGAGCCAACAGCCTGAACTCTGCCAGGGCTGGCAGCCGTGGTGGGTGCGGGTGGCACTTCGAGGAAGGATGCCCATGCCCGGCAGTTTGATGACAAGTCCCTGGTGTTTTCCTCTGCAGAAGAGCCCACAGGCGGGGAATAAACACAGCTGTGAATATTTGCTTCTCCACCCGAAATTACAAAATCCTGTTCCACAGCATTGAGGGAGACGGAGCTGTGCTTTCAGCTGAGCAGCCACTGTCCTTCCAACTAGGAACCTGGCTCTTTGTTTTCCTGGCAGACATGTTTGTCCGTCTTCTCCTGAATTTCTGCTGCTGAGAACTTCACTTTCTGGGGAAGGGGTAGGAGCAAGCCCAGAACAGCTCCATGGATTTCCCAGGACAGGATACTGCCCATCACTGCTGCAGATGTACAGGGAGGGATTTCTAATGGCCCAGGAACCGGAACAACCTCACTGACAGTCTGCTTCCCCCAGGGAAGGGGATCTCTGTGTGCCTGCCATCCTGTTCATCCATTCCCCCTAATGAGTCCTCGGCACATCAGTCAGGTTGGGCCAAATTGGATGGACATTGAGAAGTCTCAGCAATATTATTAAATTCTGACCATGCTAGTGGAAGAAGGAGTTTGGGTCATGCAGAGCAAAACTGTGCTTCAGAGACTCCAGAGTGAATTCAACCTTAACCAGGCATCATAAAATCTCCACAAAGCAAAACCCCAACCCCCAGGCTGCATGTCTGTTTCTCAACCAACTCTTTTGTTTTTTTTTTTGTAAGGGTGTGTCTCTCCTGCTTCCCCATTGCAAGGAGATGGGGACTTTCCCAAGACATTTCTTATGCTGAAAGGTAAATGGGAAAGAGTGTCAGAGCCAGGACAACACAAGGCCATGGTATGCTACGAGTGGAAGAGGGGCTCCCTTGGGGTCCTTTCCCTCGCAGCATCCCATGGGATGCTAAAAGGAAGCTGGTTTTCTACTAAATAAACAAGAGCCAGCAAAGGTCCAGCTCCTGCCATTGGTCACTGAGCACACCACGTGTGGAAGCACAGGGGGGTGTGTGCACCCCTGGGTGCACGTGGAACCAGTATTGGGCACGGGAGGCATCTCGTCCTGCTGTGACTTGACCCCAGCACTCCCAGGAACAAAAGCAGCAGCCCTGCAACACAAGTTAGCACCCAATTTCCATGGCTACATCACTCTCTGTGTTCTTCTGCCATTGCTCCCCGAGGTGCTGGCACAGGCTCAGCACAATGTGATGGTTGAGGGCCCCAGCGCAGTCCCCAAGAGACACTGAAGCTCTCCAACAATCCACAGAGGAGGGTAGGAGCACAGCAAGGCTACAGCATGGTCAGGAATAGAAACCAGACCTCCCAGCACCAGGACTGGGCTTTAGCCACTAAAATTTGAGAGGTGTGATGAATTCAGTGACCATTTTAAAGAGCCCAGCTCCTTCCAGGGCTGTTTGGAAGTGAACACCTAAACCCTCCTCACCACCACCGAGAGCAAACCTGCCTCTGGCCACACAGGGTGACTCTGCAGGTAAAAACAGGGTAAAAAAAATAATTAGATTGAGCCACATGTGTATGGGGATGTCTGCAGACACATGGCTGAAACTCAGTGATTTAGTGTGCTAAGGTCTACGGAGCATTGCTGGACGTTTGTCCCCACACATCAGGGGACACATTGGCTGTGGTAGCTCGAAACCAACCCGACTGCGACACAGTGCTGGGCTGGAGCGAAGCAGGACCCCACGCTCTCCGCTCGCTCTCCTACAGGGCCCGTGTCCCTCCTGTGGAGTTGCTGCCACCTCTTGCTGCCCCATGGGTGAAGGGTTCATCGGTGTGAGAAGGACCTCTGCATCCCAGCCCAGGAGGGACCTGTGCTGAATTTGCAAACACAGCGATTCCTGGGGAGTTGCAGAATAAACCAGATGTGCTGGCGGAGATTTATGAGAGGTTTAGCAGCTCTGTGAGAAACCAGGCTCCCTCTGCCTGCTCCGGGCTCAGGAATTCCTACAAGTGTTTTTTCTTTCTCATAGAAATTTATCTCTTTTTATTTTTCATTTGAAAGCAAAAACCTTTCTGAAAAGATAATGACTTAAAAGTGATCTTATTTGCAAAATTGCTATCTGAGTACCACTCCTTGGAGAAAAAAACAGCTGGGAAGCAAAGGAATTGACAGATGAAGTAAAAAAAATAAATTAAAGAATAAAAAAATAAGGCGGTTTGTGAATACCACATATGCCATGAATTTCAGGAGGAATTATTATTTCCTGCTGCAGCTGTAAAAAGATCCATCACAGCTTGTTCTTTGTTATTCCCTCTTCACCGTTCATCTTTGATGAAGCCTCTGCTTTGCCTCGGGTCTGGCAGCTACCCGGCTGTGTCGGCGAGCTGCCGCTGTGTGAGCTGGGCACCAGTCTCTTGCTGCCCAATATCAGGTAGCAAAGATTCAAAGCAGAGGACTCACCACCAAGCCAGAGATAGAAAGTTATTCATCTCGACTAATTGCTGGTTTCGTCGATGTTTGCTGAATTCGGGAATGTATTATGGGTGATTCACAAGGAAAAGAAAAGGATTTGAAAGAAATACTATTGACAATGAATAATTCAGCTACCTTGAATATGAATGCTGGGTTACACTTAACTCTCTCCTGGAGGCTTTTTATGGCTCTGTGAAAGGAAAGAGGAAATTTGGGTCGAGTCACCCCAACTCCTTATGGGGAGCCCTTGTACCTACAGGGAAAGACCCCAGCGCCGCAGCAGGGAGCATGACTGAGCAGAAGGATGGAGCCTCTCCTGCATTTCCAGGGAAGCCCGGAGGAGGTGGACTGGGGTGTCCCACGACTGGGACGGCCCTGAGCTGCAGCTGCTGCACCGGGAGGGAGCGGGGATGGGGTGCCCAGGGTGCGATGGGGCTGCTGCCGATGTCTCCTAGCACAGCCACTAGACCCTTCCAACCCTGATATGCATTTAGAGTCCTTCCTGCTTGTCCCCAAAAGACCAGGCAAAGGAACTGTTCGGGCAGCCCATGGAGCCATTCACGGGGCCAGTGGGAATGGTTTCGGCGTTGGGATCAAGGCAGGGCCAATGGCTGCATGGGGAGAGGGTATCGTTACTACTGTTAATGTATAACCCTAATAGCACTCACCTGAGCCGTGATTAGATAAGGGAATAGCTTTAATGTGCTGTGCAAACCCCGAGGGACGCACTCCTGAGTGCGCACGCACACGCACTCGCACACACGTGGGGGACTGGGTCCTGACCCCCAGCCCGGATCCACTCCCCACAGCAACCCTGTCCTGGGAACGGGGATGCTGGAGCTTCTGCCCTGGACTGGGTCAGGAGCCTCGCAGGGGAAGGGAAATTCAAACTAGATCCCTGTGCCCACCATCCTGGGCTCTACACCCTCATGGCCACAGCAGAGCTGCCAGGGAGGTGGTAAATCACCCTCTCCAGCCCTGGCCTGCCCACAGGATGGCTTTCAGTAAGAAACTGTGCCCCAAACACCCTAACAGATAGGCAATATGGGGTGTTTTGAGGCTGGTGTTGACCAGCTCTAAGAACAGCTGGGAAGGAGCTGGTTCAAACCAGGGAGGAAAGAGACTGCAGGGTGGCAGTGGCACCCTGCGAGGAGGTGCAAAATAATGAAGGAGCAAGAGCTGGCATGTGTTATTTGGAATGTGTCCTTTCCCCAGTCCCACAGAGAGATACACAGAGCCCAGTGTGCCCAGCACAGCTAAGAGGGGTTCAGCCCAGCTCCGAACAGCAGATCCCCATCTGTGGGACACAGCCCTGCCCTCCGTGGCAGGAGCAGCAGCGAGGAGCATAAACCTGTGCGTTTTCCTAAAGGTCTCTATTTCACAGGTCAAAGCAGCTCAAAATTGCAGCAGCTGCAAACCCTGGCTCTGTGGGAAGCCGTTACACAGCCATCAGGGCTCTGATCGGGGCGGTCGGAGTACAGCAGCCCCGGCCCAAGGACACGGGCACATTGCAAGGTGCTTTGGCAGGGAGGTGCTGGCGTGGGAGACAGAGGCGTTGCTGCCAAGCCAGCTGGCCCTATGGCTGCTTGGTGGCTCTGCACACCCCACTGCGCTGCAGGTCCTCACTTGACTGGCATGAAAAGTCTTGGCAACGTGCTCCTGGAGCCACCCTGCGTGGTCTCACCTTCCTGGTGATGCTCTGGCCACGCATTGGCTCCATCTGTACAGCCCCATCTGCCCGTCTGTCTACTGGGTGCATAGTTCCATGCTCTCTGATGGTACTACAATATTTTAATGCTGAAAAACATCAGGTGTGAAAGTTCCACCACCCGTGAGAACCAGGGAAAGAACTTGTCCGCACTGAAGTTAAAGGGCAGCAACATGGGGTGCAAGGCTGTCCCCCCTGGGTGGGTTCTTTCTCTCCATGATAAAGATGGTTCATTCCGAATGAGTAGCATCTAATTTCAAAGAGGATAAAATCCTTCCATCCCAGAAGAATCAGCGCTTTATCAGGATTTGCCATTCCTTCCCAGGGAAAGCTTCAAGGAAACCTTCACCCCACTCCTGGCACAGCTTAGACAAAGCTACAGATGGAGAAACTGAGGCACAGAAGCAGCTCCAAACCAGAGTGGAGTGCCAGGGTCAGAGCCATGGGCTCTGACTGCTGGTGGGACTCCCTGGACAGCTGAACCCCGAGTCCTTCTGCAGCTCCATGGGGGGAAATCACACACACACACACTGCAAAGAGGGGGACAACCAGCAGAGTGATGCCCCATGACAGAGCCCCCAGGCCAGGGAGAGGTCTGGGGTCAGCTCCTAAAGTTCAGGAGCCTCCAGGCTGGCTGAAGTCACCCTCATCTGGCAGCCAGATGTGCTCCAGCTGCTTCTGTGTGGAGGGGTCGATGCTCCCTCTGCCGAGCAGAGGCAATGGCAGCCACATTGCGCAGCAGTGATGCTGATGCTGGGGACAGACACCCCAGCTCATTTCACTGTCCCTAAACGGAATCTCAAAGTTGCACTGACAGCAGCAGGGGCTGAGCCCACGGACGCTCTCCCTCTGCCCCCCTCACCTCCCACTCGCTCCCCTCATTTCCCCTTCAGCTCCAGCTGCTGCCCCAAAGCACCCACACTCCTCTGTGGCCACGAAGCGGGGATAAACCTGAACTCCCCACCCTTCCCAAGTGGTGGGAAGCAGCAGTTCAGGGTTTTCACAAGCCTTCCCTTTCCCATGCATGTTTCAATATTGTCAGCTATTTTTCCTCCACTGCAGGAAGCAGAGGGGTGATGGATGGTTCGACTGATGTGGGGCAAAGGACCAGAGCCATGTGGCTTGCTTTATCACCGCCAGCAAGAAAGGAGCCCCTCCACAGGGCAATCCTTCCCGAGATCCCTGCCTGAGGTCATTCTTCTGCCAGAGTGTTGGATTTAGACAACTGCCGAGTGTCAAAAACCGGGTGAGAAGAACATCCCTGCTGTACACATTTAATGTTTCTGTACTGCGGAGGGAGGGAATGCTGGATGAATCCTCACCCAATGGACCCTGCCAGAGCTCTCCCAGCTCTACTCTGGATTGGAGAAATGTGCATTTCAAAGCTGCTGTGCTGAAGGCAGGACTCATCTGTGCCCCTGGGTGCTGGGGGCCCCTCTGGGGACTGTAGTAACCCTGCTGCCCCCAGGTAGCTCCTTGCATGGCTGTTCACCTGACATTGACCCGACCTGGGGACTTCTTCCTGGTGCCAAAGACTTCAGAGCCAACAGCAATGCTCCCGTGGGCACCCACTAGCAATAAAACCTGATTCAGCTTGGTACGTCATGTACTGTAAATGTTTCACTTACAAAACGGTGCCACTTGTCCTGATGACTTTCTAGCCATCTGTGCACAGAGGATTGAGCTCTATGCTTCCAAAAAAGCCCCATAGCTTTGCTTTAAGTGAGTCTGAGTGACTGAGGATTGCTTGCCTGGAGGTTATGGGACTGGCAGAGCCAGGAAACACCTGGGCAAAGAGCTGAATTTGAAGAGCACAGAGCGGTGCTCAGGAGCACAGGCCGGCTCCCGCTGGGTTCTGTGCTGCCAGCACAGCAGGACAGGGCCCGATCTGTACCCGCACCCACACACGTGGGTGAAGGCACCTTTCCTGCAAGCCTCATCTTCCTCCCAGTAGGTGCAAACCCCAAAGGGATGAGGAGCAGGTTGCCAGTGGTTGCAACGAGCCGGTGTTTCCCAAACACAACCCCACATTCTTGGACATGGAGCGACACGACAGGAGATGCTTCCAACCCCAGGGTGCAAACATTTCCCAGCCCTGCAGTGATTCAACCCTTTATTTTGGCAACTGGCAGATTCCGTCAGTTGCTCCCATGGTTTTACGAGAGCCGAGACAAGCGCCGCCAGCCAGGCTCCAGCACCGGGTCAAAGACCACACCAGCACAGGAGGGCGAGGAGTGCCGGGGCGGTGCGCGGGCTGGACAGCACACGCGGGTTGGAAACAGCCAGTTTCAGAGCATCGACAGCCCCACGGCACTGAGCCCAGGTCCAGCTCATCCATATCTGTCACTTGGCTGAATTCGGCCCGGTTGCGGCTGGAGGAGGAGGAGAGCACGGTGATGTTGGTGCCGGCTGGGCACCAGGACTCCTTTCCCCCTTCACAGCTCCACAGGGCTTGGCCCATCCTTACTGTGGGGCAGCGTGGGGGAAGGATCCAGCCCTTATCCAGGCGATCGCAAAGCTAACAGTAGTGGAGTGGGCGTCCTTGAAGGGTCCCCTCGAGGAAACATCTGCCATTGGCCAGAGGTTTAAAGTGTCCCTTTACTAATCCTGGGGTATTAGCTAGACAAGCCCATCACGTAGGTACCGCCAGTGCTCCAGGGAAGCTCTTTTTGTTCAAAGAAAGTCAATTCTAGGAAAGTTTGAAAGGCCTGTACCTTGGCCAGCAGGCTGAGCAGTCAACAACTCCTAGCTGGGGCCAGGAGTAGGTTGTGGGTTAATAATTCAAGGGAAGAAGACCGATGAGTCTGATGCACGCACAAACTAAATGAACCGGGGGAGCAAAGGGTCTCACAGGAAGCAACCGTGTCCTAAAGAGGGGTCCCCTATGCAGGGACTGACCAGGGAAATGCACCATCCTCTAGCCACCACCATCACCCCAAAACATACTGTGCACAGCATGAACCCCACCTGTCCAGGAGAAACATTTGTCTCATTATTGGGATTTTACTCTTTCCTCCAGTTTCATGGACCTCACTAGGGCATCAAATAGAGATGGAAAACTGAGCTGGGAATGGTGAAAACTGAGACGGAAAACTGCACACCCAGCAAATTACCATGCTTGGAGTATCACTATTTGCTCTCCATCACCCCAAAACCTGTCCAGGCACCATGGGCACTGATAGCACACAAAACCCCCGGCATATTCGACTCCCTGAGGGATGCCCCAATTGCACTTTCACTTGCAATATCGAGCACCTCGGCCTGGCTTGATTAGTGACCTAAAAGCCAGACCTGAGGCAGTATCTGAGGATTTGCATAACTAACGAGCAGAGGGTGAATTTCAAAGTTCAACCAGCAGCCGTTTCCAGCCACCTTCCTGAGCTTTTTATAGAGCCGGGGCGCAATTCACAGGGAAGTTTGCAAATAATTGTGAATAAGGAGGAAGCATGAGGCTCTGACAGGCTGCTCATGAAGATTTTATGAGCAGAAAAAGAGGTGACATCGGAGAGAGAAATGAGGCCTGGGGACATCTTCTAGCTTGGTTCCCTTTAACTCCCGATTTCCAGCGACCATCTCTCTGGCATCACGATCCCTTCTGCTGCAGGTTTATCTTGGCTCAGATGGGTGAAGCACACATGTATTTAGCAACAGGTACATAAAATCATCCCTAGGAAAAGCCTGACTCTGCAATGAGTCACTGGGAGATTTCTCATTGATTTTTCTCAGGCTCTGGATCGCGTTTGCAGAAGCCCCCAACACACTTATATTCCCTGCATAACATTTTCTCTTAGCACTGCACAGCTCTTTCCCAAAAGCTTTCAAACTACAGCCAAGAGCTGTTTATACAAGGCAAGACAGAGAGGGAACCTTAATTTACAACTCTCTGAAGTATTATGATTTATATCAACAGTTGATATTTATAGCAAAAAAGTCCGTGTATTCATTTCCTATTCCCACTGAGGTGAGATAGGTAGTTAATCAATCCAGACTGATTAAAGTCCAGTTTACTGATTTCAATAAAACGATTTATCTAAGAATTTCACCCTTATCTATGTCAAACCCATGTCTGCCCTGCTCTTTTTCAAGCGTAATGGAGAAAGCTGCTTTTTTTTTTTTTTTTTTTTTGTCCTGGAAAACACAGACTGCATCCCACCATCCCATGCAGGGTCCCACCATGGCCAAATCCTGTAGCCACTTGGCACCAGCAGCTTAAAAAGGGACCTCGCTGGCCATCCATCCTGAGGAAGCACCACAAGAAAGGGACTTTAACCCCAGCATCCATCCCCTCATCCCTGGGGCCGGGCTGGGGCAGCTCCTCCTCTGCGTGCAAGGGGAACAAGGTTGATATATTTCTCCCTTTGTATGCATTTAATCTAAGAGATACAAACTAAGCAACTAATGATATTTTTCCAGAATTCAATCAACTCAATTGTCATCTAACTCAATCAGAGGCACTTTCAAGCCCCTGTTTTATCTCAGCCCCACTGCTGGGTGTAAAACTGTGCCCTTGATCCAGAGAAGAGGTGTGCTGATGTCTTTCTCCCCTCATTAATTTTCCCTCCCACCTCTCTCCTCAGAAGAAACCAAGATGTTCAGACTTACAAAACCTGCACAAGTGGTGGAGTCCCAGTTACATGGCGGGGGGGGGCTGCAGGATCAACCTCCCTTACACCCTGGGGCAGAGGGAGGTCTTTAACCCCAGCACGCCTGTGGATCTCTGTCAGTGAGTACAGAGGAGAGGCATTTTTCCTAAATAGGTATATTCAGTGCTTAAAACAGGTCAGGAAATACCAGCCTGCCTCTCCCCTCCTCTTTCCAGACCGGGGCTGTTTTTTTCCATTTACTGGGATGTTCTGCCTGCTCCACCACAGCTACTGATCCTGCAGGGACAGCCCCAGCCCCATCCTACCATGTGGATCCAGCAAACATGAGGAGCTATTTTCCGTGCTGAAAGACCCCAGGCACATCTGCACAAACCCCTCACATGAGGGTCTCTTCATGCAACTGGGGCAGCCCCATGCAGGGACAGCAGGAGACCAGAAACAAACCTAAAATTTTGTGAACAGGGCCCTGGCCCTAGTCCCTGGGATATGGAGCAACCAAAACCAAACTTGCCCCCAAGAGATGCACGGAGCACTCCTCTAGGGAGTTTGGCCCCAGCAGAGCTCTGTGGAGCTCATGGCCATCACAGGAGAGGGAGAGGGGTGGCGGGTCCAGGCAAGGTGGCAGGCAGAGGGTCCTGCTGCAGGCAGGATGGGTCCGGGCTGGGCTGGCAGTGGCGGTCGCAGCCTGAAGGGGAAGATGAAAGGGCGCGGGCAGGGCAGGACAAAGGGCCCCGCACCTCACCTCGCTGCCAAAGGAGCCGGCCACCATCTCCATGACAAAGCGAAGCCCTTGTCAATTTGGGCTGGCCCCAAGGGGGGATCTGCCCACCGCCTTTGAAGTGGGCAGCAGGGCTCCCAGCCCAGCTCGGGCAGGGGGCTGGGGTCACCCAGATGCTTCTCCCAGGTCAGGAGTTCAGCAGGGACAGGACCCCGGGGACACGGACACAAGGGGACAGGACCCTGGGGACAGCACAGCCTCTTGGTGCCCAGGCCAGTGGTGGGCACAGGAGCGGGGACACACCTGCTCACACGGTGCACGGCACCCACAGGCTGTGCACACGCACACGCGGCGTGCTGCACCCAGCGCGCCCACGTGCACCCTCCACATCGCTCCATCCCCAAACACACCACACTTTGCACACACCACACATGCACACACACACCACACCGCACACGCAACACATCTTGCACCGTCCTCAACAACAGCGCCTCGCACCCACACAGTGGGTGTGCAGCATCCCCCGTACACACGCACTGATGGTACCTATACAGCAAGCACCATACACACATTCTACTCAGGGTACCTGGCACAGGCACACAGAGCCTATAGCACCTCACACACACCGAATATACCTTTCATACAGCACATGCAGCACCTTTCCTCTGCATATATACATATGGTACCTTCCCTGCACACATATACACACACACACTATACATGAACGCAGCATAAGGCACCTTGCACACACGTAGGCACAACACACATACATGGGCTCTCACACGCAGCTGTACGCCAGCTCACACTCTCATACAGGCCGCAGCCCTGCACGCTTATCCTTGCATATAGGAGACACCCTGTCTGACACCCCCTCAGGGCTCGCAGGACCCCAGGATCCTGGGAGTCTCTGGCACTGCCCGTCCTACCCGGTGGTGGCAGGAGAGGGCAGGGGTGCAGGGGCAGAGACCAGCCAGGGAAAAGGACTTTCTAACCATATAACCCCGTCTGCCAGCAACGCGGAAGGATGGTATCGTCCCTGCCCATCCTCAGTCCCTGCCACCTCGGCACTGGGGTCCCCCTGCTCTTTGGGGACCAGGCGCCATGCTGAGGGCAGGCCAGGTGTGCTGTCCCTCTGGGCAGTCCCCATGCAGGGAGAGCTGTGGAGTAGGATTTGGCCCCATAGGACTTCAAACCCAGGGATCCTTTGCACTGAGGAAGACGCAGGGACGCAGGGCTGGGGGGTTTCCTTACCGCTATTGCTGGTGCTGGGAATGCTGCGCCTCATCCACTCGTATGGGGTGCGTCTCTGGGCATTAGGGGAGAGCTGGGGGACCGAGCTGCTGATGGGTGGAGGCAGGAGTCCAGAGCCCGGGGGCTGGATGGGGTTGAAATCTGGGGGGCTGAATCCGAACTGCCCCGGGCTGGCGGTGGAAGGCGCAGCGGTGGTCCCGTAGGAATGCCAGTCCTCCTTGGCAGGGGTGTAGGGAGAGCCCCAGGCTGCCGCCGGCTGCCCGTGGTGCGGGTCGTTGTTAATCCCGGGCACATGGTGGTAGCTGGCGAAGTCCGAGTACTGGGGCGGCCCCGGCATGTAATTCTGAGGGTTGAGGTTGAGGCTGGGATGCCGGACGGGGCTGGGATACATGTTGGTGTCCTTATCCAGAAGATAACCTACATACATCTTCCCTGGCCGTCTCCGCGCACATGCTGTGCCGCCGTGCCGCCGGCTGCAGGCCGGGTTTGGTTTGGCGGGGAGGCGGCCGCCCCTCCTTCGCTGCTGCTCACCTGGGCGCCTTGGGGAGCTGTGTCCTGGGGCCAGGCACCTCCCTGCCCACAGGCTTTTATTGGGCCCAACCTCTCGCAACATTTGCATTGAAAGGCAGGTTTGCATTTCAAAGTGCAGGAACCCCGGCTGGTGAGGGGACTGAATTCAAACCTCCCACCCCAGCTGCTGTGGGGGTGAGGAGATGGGTGACCCCAGCGAGCATCAAGGACCCCTCGTCCTCTCTGCTGTCACCACCCCACAGTTGTCCCCATGCCACCAGCCATGGTCCCTTTGCAGCAGCCAGCTTTGGGGACACTAAGGCGTCACGGGTGTCACCCACGAGGATGCCCCCAGAGAGCCCACCCCGTGCCTGGAGCTATCCGTACCCCAGGAACAGGGTGCCTTGGGCTGAGCCCCTGTATTAAAGCCTAGCTGCAGGCAGGGGACAAACTGAGCTGTGCCTGCCCTGTCCCCACACGGGGGGGACACCAAACCCTTGCTCCGGGGTGATGCTTTCCTGTGCCCGGTGCCAGCATCCGCCTGCTTCAGAAAAGGGGGACTGGTGGGAAGGGAAGGCGCTGGGTCCCACTGTGCTTGGTTCATTTAGGGGAAAACTGACCCCTCCAACTCCGACAGCAAAGCTCAGCCCTACCCTGGAGAGCGGGACAGACAGACAGACAGGGCCAGCTGTGTGCAGGGGGAATGACCCCACCATGGACCCAACAGGGAGTCCCTGGATTTGGACATGACTCCAAGGGGCTCATGACCCTGGGGCAAGAGAATTTTCTTGTCTGTTTTCTCTCTTAGAGAAGCAAAACCATCTCCATATGTTTTCTGATGGGGAAAACCAATCAGAAACAGGACCCTTGTGAAGCCGTGTCTGCCTGCAAGGTGGGAGATCACCCTCTTGTCACCCATCACACCAGACACACCTCCGCTCTGGAGGGGGATGAGGGAACAAGGACCAGCTCTGTGCCTTCCAGGCCAGAAACCCCCATTATCTGCAGCTGGGAGCCTCCTCCCTGCCAATGTCCCCCACCCCGCCAGTGTCACACTCTGGCTGCACTGGCCATCACCATGTAGTCCCAGTCATCATTTTTCAATCTGGCTTTTCCTCCTCAAATTAAAGCACAGACCCAGAGGCTCCAGAAGGGTGTTTTGTCACCTCCCCAAGGCCACCTCTGCCCTCACCAGACCTTTCTCCTCCTGCAAACATGAGCGGTGGTCGATCCTCACCCTCCTGAGACAGAAATGGCCTGGAATTTGACAGTAAGAAACAGAAAGAAAAAAAACAAACAAACAAAAAAAAACAACAACAACAACAAAAAAAAAGCAGCAGAAAAAAAATATTTAGAATGAATTTGAGAGGAGGGGATAAAACAAGAGACTTTCAGAGGTTTTCCTGATCACAATGAACCTGGGAAGTGTTACCAGTGTGGAATTGCCTCCCAGATTTGTGGAGTTAAAAGGAAAATGGTAACAAAACCAGCAGAGTCTCTCTGACTTGAGGAGCTTAATACATTAATACATTTGATGCACAGCCATTTCTTGCTTTCCCCTGCTGCAGCCAGTGTCAGATGTTCCCAGCATTAGCCGCTGGGTTGGGGACAGCACCCATTTGCTGGTGCTCCCTGGGACCCTCCTCGCTCTCACACCAGCCCTTCTTCCCAACGACATCCTGAGCTCTCCTGTGTTCGTGGAGGGATCGGCATGTACCCAAGCCCCCGCAGCACTGCTGTCATCTGTTTGCTCAAGGTGGACTTTGCGAGAGCTTGCCGTACAACCTCGCAGCCCTCCCTCACAGCCAGGCCAGGCTGCTGCTGTTCCCACCCTGCAATCGAGCACACCACGCTTGGGCCAGCACCCCCAAACCCGCGGCTGTGAAGCCACAGCAGCTCTGCGTCAGTCCTGGGCATCTCGTCCCATTGCTCCAGCACCAATTCCAGCTGAAATTGGGTGAAAATATTACACAGATACCCCTGTGCCACATCCACTCCCTGCAAGGAGGTGGGAGCCAGGATGAGATTGAAGGAGATGGGGTAAGAGGTAAGGGATCTGGTTTGCAGGAAGAGACCCGAGTAAAATCCAGCAATGGGAAATCACCCCCAGAGCTGGCATCACCTAGGCTCTGCCTCCCGAGATCTGGCATGGCCAGAGGTACCATGAGAGGTGAGCAATTTCCAGCATCCTCCCTATGCCTCCAGAGTCCCTGGCCCTCACCCAGACTTGTCCCAGCTCCGTCCCTTGTGATAAAGGTGACTGTCATGGTCATCCCACCCAGTGGCTGTCTTGGCTCATGCCACAGAGCAGATTGATTGATGCACCATATAATCCCATCTATCTTGGATTTTTCCCAAGTTCTCAGCACAGCCGTGGCTTTGTTTAAACAAGAGAGCTAAGGCCACCTTCCTTCTCCTCCCACCGGCAAAGAGATGCTGGCCCAGGGAGTGGGAAAAAAGGAAAAAAAAATAAGAACACCCCCCCACCACCACCACCACCCCGAGCAGCTGGTGGGAGGTACGGAGGAACGCAAGTGGCTGCTAGGTCCCAGCCCAGGGGCGGCTGCATTTCAGGGATGGGGGATGCAGGGGTTATTCCTGCCGCTGGCTGTTTCCCGCAGGCAGTGTTGGGCAGCCAGGGCTCCCCTTTCCCTTTTCCCAGCCAGTGGAGCCGCGACCAAGGGCTCAGGCAACTTCTGGGGTCTGGGGTGTTCAGGGGTCCAGAGGCAGCACCCCACACTTAGCATACTCCCCCACAGCAGGTGAAGGGCTTGGTGGGGCACAGCATCACCAGGTGCCTGCTAACAGCCGTGCCACAAATTCCCTCAGTGCAGGGTGACAGGGGCAGGGGAAGACAATTGAGCCATAAAGATCCACCAATAATAACTTCTCTCTTTTTTTTTTTGTTGGCTTCTTTGTTGCTGGCGGGGATTATGGTTGGCAAAGTTTATTCTGGGGAAGAACTGAGTGAGGAACCCTCCATGGGCTCTCTGAGGAGCATCCCAGCTGCTAGACTGGGGCTGAAGAGTGCTGCTGGGGACCCTTGGTCCACCCACACCAGAATCCCACGGGTGAGCAGGTCAGAGCTGCCAGAGTCCTTGAGGGTCCCCAGCTGGACGATAGGAGGTGGCAGTATTCTCCATCCACCCCAGAGACCCCCAGCACCAAACCGGCCCGGGGAGCTCCTGCTAGTCCTCCATGCCTGAGATTCCTGGTGGAAACCAGGCAGATGCAGCAGAGAGGAAGAGGGGCCAGGGTTCTTCCGACACTCCCTGGGGCTCGGTGCAGCTATCCGTGATCGAGTGATGCCATCTCCTGGAAGCAGGAGGGCTGGGGAAGGGAGGGCCGGGAGGTCCCCAGGGCCAGGCTGTAAGCAGCCACCACAGATGGAGCAGGTTTGCAGTGAAGACCAGCCCACCACCTTCTTCTCCCATGAAGAAGCCACTCAACCCAGGAAACCAAGCCCTGCTTTGTCCCCGTGCTTGCTCTGACCTCCCACCATAGTTTCAGCGAGACAGGGAGATGCTCGCAGAGGGTCAGATACATGCCTCCCCTTGCTCCCCTTTCCCCCCAGAGCCCACTTATCCCACCACCTCCCAGCATCTCTATGGGCCTGTGACCTCCCCACTCCCTCTAGTTTCTGTTGCTCCCAAAGGCAAACCTGTGGCTTCAGACCAGCACATCCCAGAGCTGCATGGCCCCCCACACACCCCAGCCCAGCCAGCACCTTCCTCCCATTCCCCAGCTTCTCCTGCCACCCTCCTGCATCAGGAGGAATGGGAGAACAGAACATGTCTCCTGTGCATCATTCCTGCCATATACCTTTGGAATAGCATCCCAGAGAGTAAGGGAGGGATGGGGAAAGCACACCCACCCCACTGAATGCCCTGAGAGCATCTTCTCCTCTCTGGCAACAGAGAGAGACATCAGTGGAGAATTCAGAGGACAATCCCCTGCCCCAGCTCTATCAGCCCCACTGCAGACTCCCACACACCCTTCGGCTCTTCCCAGATGCCTGAATCATGTCTCTGCTGGCACTTGTGTCCCCATGCTCTGCAGAGCTGGTCCCCAGAGAGATGGGTGCTGGACCAGGTTAGCCCAAATTGATGTGCTGCCAGCACTGTCATACAGCCCCCCTCTCCCCTCCCCAGAGCTCAGTGTTGCTCTTCAGGATCTGGATCACCTTTTCTGGCAAAATGTAAATGTCACAAATCTTAAGACTATCCTCAAGAGGGCACTGGGGACAGGGACACACACTGGCATCTCTCATTTCTTTCCAGCACATGCGGGGCCCCTGCTCTCACTGGGTTAGTGATGTGATTCCCCCTGCACTGGCACAGAGCTGGGTGCTCACCATGCAGCTGATGGGTGCTGAGCAGAGCTCACCCACCCAGCCTGATATGGGAGACATGGGCTCCAAAGGTGACCAAGGCCTGGAAGGGAGGATCCTAGCTGTGCTTTGCTCCTTTGCTGTGTTTCAGGCACTGTGTAAGCAGAGGGTTAACGATTCCCACATTAAGTGGCTGCAGATGTGTGGGAAAGTCTGGGGCGACTGGACGACATCGTTATTAGTATTCACCCAGGAGCCTGCCGCTGCCTCCCAGGGCTCTGCGGAGCACATTTAATACCAAGGCTCATCGTGGGGGTTAGGAAGAGTGCGTGGGATGGGGGCGGAAAGGCCCCGAGGCAAGGAAAGGCAGCGGGCTAGCATCTTCTGCCACTGGCCAGTGCCTCCTCCAAGTGTCCAAACCTGGGGGACGTATGGGATGGGCCAGCATCTGTCGGGACACAGCACTGTATGGCATACAGCTCAGTGCTATCTTCTGACACCACTGTCACCCTGCAGTGTCCATGACCTGTGTTCACGGTGCTGCAGGATATTCTGCAGCCCACAGTGCTCTCCAACACATTGTGCTCAGCCACACGGTCACTTTGGAAGGAGCCCAGCACCTTCTGCCTCCTCTTCCTCTGTGGGCACTGCTGTCACCTACTGCCACTCTGGCAAAGCAGGACCATGCACATGGTAGCAGTTCCTCCAGAGGCTTGGGCAGAGCTCTGGGAAGGGCTGGATGAAGCCTCTGTGCAGGTCTTCCCAGGGCCCAAGGGCTGGATGCAGCCAGGAGCAAGTTCTGGCAGCCGCCGTGCCAGATGGGCTGCCCAGATGTGGTGCTGCGCTCCCTGGCGCATGCTCCTCCTCTCTTGTGGTCTGCACCTCAACACCACATCAGAGCGATGCTGGAATTCCTGGGCTGACTTGGAGTTGATAGAGGCTCAGAGGAACTGAAGCCAGGGGCGAATCTGGCCCTCATTAAACCTTCAGAGAAGTGGGAAAGGCTGACATCTGCTTCTTCTTTCCTACCTGCCTCTCACCTGCTGGCACATGGGACCTGTCACTGACTCCAGCACGGCCATTCTCACCATCATGTTGGGTCACCTGGTTCTGGTGTTTCTTCTCCATCTCAGGCACAGAGTATGGACTTTTCTCTGTGGTCCCAGCTCCTCCTGGGATGAGGCAGGAGATCAGAGAGCTGCTTTGATCCAGGCGATGCCAGAGCAGTCCAAATACCCTGGAGTGTCCCTATCTCAGTGGCTGCTGTCCCCACCAGAGATGCTGCACTACATGACCCTAAGCCCCTGCTAGCACTTAACGATGCTTATTGAAGCTGGAAATCTCAGCTGAGAGCGGCTCTGGCAGCCCACACTGCAGCTGTCCCAGCCCCGGGGGAATCACTAAGTCCTGCAAGAGCCATGAACGGGGGTGCACGCACCAAAAATAGAGGTGAGCAATGAAGGAGGGGATGAGGCAGAGGTAGCTGAGCTGCTCCCTTCCACCCACACACTCGCACAAGAGAGTCTCTCCGTCTTCGGTGCTTCCTCTGAGCTGGCCTTTCCCAGGAGCTGCCATAACCCCACCATGCTGTTCCTAAACAAAGTGTGCAGCCCTGGATGCTCCCTGGGGACGTACAGCACAGGCCGCCGTGTGCTTGCCGGGATGCTGTGAGCTCTCCAGAGCTTTCCCAGAAACCCAAAACAATGAACCCTGGCCTTTGCAGACTTCTCCTGGGACAGGGTTTTGTTTGCCCAGGTTGTCCCTGGTCCCAGCCTGGGAGTGGGCATTGGGGTCATCCATTTGCAGGAGGGAGAGCGGGGAATATGTCCCACCTCAGGATCAGGATGCTCTGCCCTCAAGCGTGGTCTGTTCCAGCTTCTCCATCCCTGCTCACCCCCAGTAGCCTGTCCCTGGTGCGAGGGGCCCAGCCGGTTACTCTCTCCCGCTGTGTTAGGAGCAGCAATACTATCTTTGGAGGGGGGATGGTGCCGGGAAACAGCTCTGCTGAGCTATTCCCAGCAGCCCACATGTCCCTATGCAGGGACCCGTCAGACACATCTTTATCCCTTGGGAAGAGTGTTGGGAAGAGCCATGTGCGCCGCACGTCCCCGCTGCTGCCTGCCCCCCATATGAGCTGCTCTCACACTCGCCGACTCCTCTTCTGCATGACAGACAGGCTCAGCTCGGCGGGGGCTGCCAGGGCCCCCCAGCACGTGGCCGCCACCACGTCTGGAGTTGGGGAATCCAGCCAGCCTGGCACAGGGGAGCAGTGGGGTCTTGCCCAGCCATCACCACTTCATCCCCCCATTCAGAGCAGCATAAGAACCCCTCCAGATCCCGAGGGCTGCCTCTCCAGCATCCTTCCTTTCTCCAGCCTCACTCTCCTGCGCGGGCTCCCCCCAGCCCACACCCCCCCTGCCCTGCCTGTGGCTGTACCTGCCCAGCTGCCAGACCCTGCCAGGTACGAGCCAGCATGCGAGCCCTGCAAAGTGCCACTCATTGCGTGAGGATAGCCAGGGTGCCGCAGGCCGGCTCTCCTCAATCCCATGTCCGCACAGAATAAAGAGCTTTCCCATTGATTTTTCATCAGTGCAAAGAAAACACAGATAACAGGTGATAAGTGGCAATCTCTTGGGCTCATCCGCCCAGGGAATCATTAGCTGTGCCCATTGTGCAGGCATTCATTAGCGAGGCAGGAGGGGATGAGTCTGCCTTGCAAACAAGCCAGAAACACAGATTTCAGCAGTGTTGTCTTTATGGGAAGGGCTTTTTGATTCTTGGAAAGAAAAAGAAAGATAGAAAGGTATCTTTTCAGGGGAGTCTCCTTTTTCAGGATAGCCAGTGCATTTCTTCACTTTTTCTTGTTTGGATCAGACAAAAGCACATCCCCAAGATGGAAATGTGGCAAGAACTGATGGTTCTACAGAGAGTTTTGATCCAAAGAGCTTCTGCACCTTGTAGCAGTGCTGAAACAAATTGCAAAATAAATATCCCTTTTTGGACAAACGATGTTTTGCCTATTGAAAGATTCTCAGAAACCTTATTTGAACTCACCAAGGTGTGGGGAGGATTTAAAGCAGGTTCATTAAGCTGGCTTTCACCCCCCCAGGGTGGGAGGGGTGCAGGACATCAGGGGTGATAGCATGTCCGTGGTGGAAACTCCTGCCACCTCTCCCAGCTCCGTGCCCCTCCACAGCCCAAAGAGCCCAAGTTTCCAACCAAACCCACCCTCTGCCACAGCATACCAGTTGCACAAGATTTATTATTCCCCCTTTCAAAAAAAAAAAAAAAGG
>NW_020799117.1:6381469-6412469 GCF_003259725.1 Athene cunicularia | reverse complement strand
AAAAAAAAAAAAAAAAAAAAGAAAAAGAAAAAGAAAACAGGGAAAAAGGCCAGAATTGAAAGCAGACACAGGGAGAGAGCAACTCCTTCCCTCCGGTTTAAGGAGGCAAGAGCCGGGCTGGTCCGGGCTCCTTTTGTTTCCCGTTAGTCAGGCCCTCGCCGCTCCCCCTCATCGGCATCCTGCGGCAAAACTCCCCTCTCCTTGCAGCCGCTTTGGCTTCTCCTCCTTTTTAAATTTTTTTTTCCCCCCCTTCGCACTCGTCTGCCGGGCTTTAATCGCAAGTTTTGCTCTGCAAAGGGTCCCCGCAGAGGGTGGAGGGAGGAAGTCGGACGGACTCCGCTCCTCATTGGTGAGGCAGCCTCCCCCCTTCTCCTCCTCCTGAGGTCTCTTTTATTTATACACGCACACACACGCGTGCACATCCCTCGGCCCGGGGCTTTGCTCCACACTGGGGCCTGAGGCAGCCGGACCCCCTCCCAGGTGGGCTGGGGGCTGCCCAGGACGCTGCTGAGATGCACTAGAGGAGCAGAGTGAGGGCTTGGCTGCAGCCCAGTCCTGGCACAGCCTTGCCTCTCCTTTAGATTTTATTTTATTTTTTCTCCCCTCCTCCCCTCCACTTCATTTCTTCCCTTCCCTCTCTCTCTCCTTTAAGTGGAAAAGCCTTGCCAGCTGGGGAAAGCTGGGAGGGCAGGGAGAGCCTCGGCAGGCAGCAGATAAAGAGTGCGGAGGAGGAGAGGAAGGAATTTCAGGGCGGCCAGCGCCCGTGGGACGTGTGGCACAGGCACTCGCCCGGTGGGACCCTGCCCAAGGTAAGCCCTCGCGTCACCCACCCGCGTTCCGACTCGCCCTCCAGCTCTGCTCCAGCCCTTCAGGCGGGAAACTTCATGCTGTAGGTGGTACGGACCCCAAGGACCCTGTCCCCGAGCCAGCCCGTTGCTTTGGAAGGGGCTTTGCTCCCCGGCAAGGGGCTGGCACCCCAAAACACCCCTCTGAGCCCTGGGGAGGTGGTGTTTGGTGGAGAGCGGCCGAGCTTTGCGGTATCCTGCAGGAAAAGCTGTCCTGTCAGCTCTCACCAGGTCCGGGGTTGGGATGGTTGCGGGGAGTGAAGGGGATGCTGAAGCTGTGGGACAGGAGGGAGGACCCTGCTGCAACAGGAGTGGGGCCCAGGGGACCTCTGCATCTTCCCTGGGGAGCTCTCAGTCCCTCCCTGTATTGGGGGGTTACCCTGGCTCTCCAGGCCCTGCGGCTGTGGGAGGACTGGGGTGTGCATGGGGAAGGGGCTGCTTGCCATCCCCAGCGAGACATCTTTTAGAGGCAGGAGCGTGCCCCACTGCAGAGCAGTGTCACAGCAGCATCAGTGCGTCCAAACACATCCATGGTCATGCCTAAATTCAGGGTGGTCCCAGCACCACGCTGCTTTGATCTGCGCCCTTGGCAGAACTCCTGTCCCCATGGGCCAGGCCAAGGCGGAGAGGGATGGCTGCAAGCCCTGACCAGGGCCTGCGCCCTGGCGTGCCGGGTACTGGAGGGGGAAGAGCCTGGTAAAACCCTTCTGGGCGTGGATGTGGGTAACCACTCTGCTGTCCCAAAAGCCCAGGAGCTGAGGGCCTCCAGCAGGCTGGAGCTGGTCTGGAGTGAAGCTGTGCTGACTCAGGCAGCCCCAAAAGCCCGGGGACAGGGGGTTGCATGACCTGAAGGGCTTTGGTGCTCATACTGGGACCACTGTGGGCTCAGAGCATCCAGCTCCTGCCAACAGGAAGACTTTCAAAGCAGGACTTGTGGTGGAAAGAGATGCTGTGCTGCTCCATCCTTGCCCCTGAGCACCCGGGGCTTCTGCTAAAGCAGAGGGCAAATAGCTAAAAGTAGTTGGTTTGATGTGCAAACCCTGTTTGTAGGGGCTTAGCAGTCCCAAACCTTTTCAGAGGGTTTCCCATCCATGACAAGGACCAGTAATGTTGAGCCCCAGTGTTCCCCAAGGGCCACTGAGGGGTTGGCTGAAGGGTCATTTTCCCCTCAACACCTTGCAGGATAAGGTGCCTGTGCAGCCCACGCTCTCAGGAAAGGGGCACATTTAATTTAGGCAGCTGTAGCCTGTGGCAAAGACATGGCTCTGCCTGGCAGAGGTCATGTGCTGGGCTGGCTCAGAGGGGGACCCACCAGGTAGCCACCCTGGTTGGCAGCCAGCCCTGGGCACAGTCTGACATGAGGCTTGAAGTCACTCCTTGACACTGATGTCACTCATGCTTGGGCATGTTGTGGCCATGGTGGCAGTTGCCAACCCTGGGCTGTGTCCCTGGGTCCAGGAAACATCCCCAAGTCAGTTGGTGCACCAAGAGGGGTCACAGCGACCCATTTGCAGCATGCAGAGGGCTTTTTTTCTGTCCCTAAATCTAGCTGTCCCTTTCTCCAGCTCAACAGCATGGAGGGTCCTTGCTGAAGGAGCAGGTGGAGGGACTGCAGCCACCCAGTTACCTGCCCTCAGCTCATCTCCTGCACCCCCACACAGGGCTGGGGGTTCAGGATGCTCACGTTCTGAAAGAGAGCACGGTCTGAACACAAGCCTGGCCAGCTGTAATGCTGCAGTCTGAGAGAAGTTAGCCATGGCTTGCTGTCCAAAGTCCTGTGCATTTTGAGTGGGGTCTCACAAAGCTCTAGCCTGGGCTTGGTCCTCTGCAATCTCTATATTAACTGCCTGGGTGACAGATGAGCGCATGTACCCAACTCTGGGCTGTCACCAAGCTGGGTGGGCAGCCGGTGTGGGGGCAGATTGGAGCGCAGGAGGATCCCAAGGGCTCTGGGGGGAGTCCAGCACCAACCAGGCAACAGCAAGCTGTGACAGCATGCTGCCATTAACAGGGAAATGTTAAATGGCTGTGCGTGATCTGGGGAGCTAACAGCCCAGGCAGCTTGTATGGTGGGAAAGGATCTGGGGGCTATAGCGGACACAAACCAGATTGCAGCGTGGTGCAGGGAAACCCACAGCTCTTCCTGTGGGATGTGCTGAAAGGCGCAGGGCTGGAGGCAGCGCAAACAGGCAGGGTGGAGGGAGCAGGTCCTCCCCAGCAAGTGATGCCAAGCACTTCAGCAGGGATGCACACGGAAAGGCTCAGGGAGAAAAGGGAGGAAGATCCGAAGCCCAGAAGAGGCTGCAGAGGACTGGGAGAGGGCTTGAAGGGGCTCGTTGGTCACAGAGTGTTATGGGGAGGTAACACAGAGTCTTCATGCACGGGAAAGGTCACTGCAAAGAAGAAAGTTAGCTTTTAGGGGAAATGTCCATAGGTTTAAAGGCATGAGGCTGGGCACCTTCAGCCCCACAGGTTTCAAAGGACACATCAGGCAAACGTCTGGCTGGGGAGAGGTGGGCACTGCAGCATGGCAATGACCCCAGGATCTCTTTTAGCCTCATTTTTGATGGGTCTGTGACAGGATTTCCCAAGTGCTCAGAACATCACTGTTAGGACGAGCAGAGCACTGAGCCCCTCTCCAGGACTAGGGCAAGACAGGACTGCCTTAGTGAGCACCAGAGGAAAGCTGAGGTTAAGAAATATTCTCTAGCTGCAAGAGCGATGCCATGCAGGAAGAGACCATGTTGGTTGGCTGTGGCATTGCCCCAGTGATGGAGAGCTGTGACCGGCCACTGCCAGAGGGTCAGCGCAGGGACTTCTGTGCCCAGTTCTACTCTGACGCCAGGCCGTCCCTGAGGTCCCTCTGGCCCCAGTGTCTGATGCCATGCTGAAGCAGGATGGGCTTGTAGTGGTGTTCATAGGGTCAGGCTCTGTCAAAGCGTCTTCCCGGGATGCAGCAGCAAAGGGCAGGGACTGCAGTAGCCAAGTGATGGCTGAATCCCATGGGAGCACAGCCGTGGTGCTAGCAGTGGGGGCTGCCTTTGGCCCAGAGCTGGTGGGAGCTGGAGACTGTGCAGGCTGGCTGGACACATCCTATCCCTGCGAGGGAGGATCCGAGCTGAACACTTCAGGGAGTTTGTTTGTTTGTACCTTAACCAAGGGAAAGAAATCCCCTGGAGAGGAGCTGCAAGGGGAGGGTATAGACTGGGTATTGTTTCCTGAGAGGCTGGAGCAGCTCCAGGAGGCTCCTTCCACTCCACCAGGCAAATTGGACATAACGAGGCTTGTTTTAGGGGTGGCTGTTTCCCCTCCTCCTCTCCCCAGTTGCCTAATTAGGCTCCTCGAGCCAAGCACACCTCTGCC
Organism: Athene cunicularia; assembly: GCF_003259725.1. Classification (NCBI taxonomy): domain Eukaryota; kingdom Metazoa; phylum Chordata; class Aves; order Strigiformes; family Strigidae; genus Athene; species Athene cunicularia. The sequence goes on along the minus strand of NW_020799117.1, from coordinate 6,408,261 downwards.
CTGCTCCACTCCCACCAGGACACCTCCTCCTGGAAGTGCAGCATTTTTCTGGCACCGTGGGGGACACAGAGCAGACCCATCCATGACAGGGAGAGGGACACATGCTGGGGATGCACAGAGGGGTGATGGGATGGGTTATGCACTGAGCAAGGGGGTCCCACAGGTCCATTGCCTCCCCCCCCAGTGATAGCAGATGTACAGTGATGTGTTGCCTTTCACACCCTGCTTTTTCATTGTCCCTGGGCACGCACACACCTGAGACACAGGCTGTGACATGCCCTGGTCTGTGTTTGTACCTTCCTCCTGCAATCACCAACCTGCCAAGCAAGAGGACGGCCGTGTGGAGAGCCTGTGCAGGGAGCAGGCAGAGCACAAAAGCTCCCACAGAAAGGCTGATGCCAGAAAAGCCAGGCTGGTGTAGTGACAGCAGTGTGTGTCCTGCACCCATGGACAGACTCGTCCTCTCCAGGGCATGCCTGCGGGGGCACCTGCTCATCTGTCCAGGTCTCCACTAACACCCATCCTATGCTCTTCCCAGGGCTCAGCGAGAGCCGATGTGTGATGGGGCTTGCAGGAGGCTGTGGGGTGCAGGAGCAGGAGCTGGGAAGGGCTGGGGAGTGCAGGGATAATAACAGGGGTGCTGCACTGGATGTCAAACCCTGGGCTGCAAACCAGGAGACAGATGGAGTAGGAGGTACCTTCTCCATGCTATGGAAGGGGACTTCTCAGCACGTCCCCACGGGCAGCACTGGGGCTGCTTGGCAGGGACGAGGCTCCCAAAGCCGGCAGGAGACAGGCAGAGCTGCCTCTCGGTGAGAGGCCCCATCCTGCTGGTCCCTCTGCCTTCCCTCTTCTGGCCCGTCTACCATGCGAAAGAGTCTGTGACTGAAATCTTAATGTTACCGAGACACAGTAATTGGCACCAATTAAATTGCTACATTCATGTTTGAATTGCTTTAACTGGCGAGACACACTGTCTTATTTATACAAAAAAATATGTTTGCTTGTGGGTTTGTCTGAACTGGGGCCAGCAGAAAATACACCATTTCGAGCCCCGCTCTCTGCAAGCACATTCTCCTGGAAGTCACCTCAGTTTTAGCCTTTGCCGAGCAAATGGTTGCAGAACAGAAACCCCACTTTCCTCAGGGCCAAACGCTGCCGGCATTGCGAGAGGGGTCCCCTCCTCTCTCCCTGCAGGCAACTGCCAAGTTTCCATCTCCAGGCTGGGAGCTGTTTGGGAGAATATGGTCTGATTGCTGGTGCGGGCAGCAAGACTCGGTGCCCATTTAAAGCTGCGCTCAGGAGAGGGCAAGGGGTGCTGGCAAATGCCAGCCCCTGCTCTGAGTCCTGCCGCGGCTTCTCCCCTGGAGGATCTATGAGGTTTTGGGGGCAGGGGCTGTTTGCAGAACACGGGTGCAGAGGGAAGCTGATTTTTGCTTTGTGTCTAAGGGAAGAACTGATGGAGGTTGAAAAGGACCCTGCATGCAGGGTGTCAAACACGGCTCATGCTGCCTGGCCAGAACACGTAGGAGGAGGTTATCCAAGAGGGAGGCATCCCTTGTGCAACCTGTGGCTTTCTGCACCCCCTGCTCCAGGAAGCTCTGTCGCTGCCCTCAGGCCCTGCTGGTATAAGGAGGTGGGGGCCAGTCCCTCCTCATGTGCGAGTGGGCAGGAGAGGAGACATGGGATGAGGGTGTCTCCCCCAGCACTGCAGTTTGTCTGTCTCTGCAGGCTGGGTGCCACCACCCTGGTGTTCCCACCCCTCAGGTGAGCTTATGGAGAAGGGGACAGGATCAGCCCCCAGCAACACGAGCTGCACCAACAGCTGCATTTTGCTCCCTCTCAGGAACCCAGAAGTGGCAGGGCCATATCAAACACAGCCCCCCCTCTGAAAGCAGCCTCTGCCCTTCACACCCCAGCACTACTGGGCCCCATCACCTCCCACCTTGGCCATGGTGCCAGGCTCCTCTCTAGGTTCTACAGATGGGCAAAGGGTACTCTGACCGCAGAACTGGTGAGCGCCTAATCCCAGCCACGAGAGCCTAAAACCCCAGAACAAAGCGATTAAGCTCGGGTCCCTCGCAGGCAGCAGAGAAGGGAAAAGCAGATATATCCACAGAGATGATCTCCTCCTCCTCCCCAGCAAATGTGTGTCTCAGGGAAATTTTCAGAGGAGGATCAGGTTACTCACTCTTCACTGGCATGTGGGGCTGGTAAGACCACAACTCTGACTGCTCCTGAAGCTTTGCAAAGCCCCTATATCCTACTAGGGTTCAGGATGGCTCCTTGTCTCCTCCTGCATCCATCACCTTCCCCTCACAGCTGATGATTAGTGGTTAATTAGAGCCAGCCGGGACCTTTGGCTCCAGCCCTGGCCCCACCATAGCAGCCACCCTCCAAGAGCGGCTGCGAGCAGTTGATGGAGATGCTGATGTGCTGGGGACTGTTTCCTTCCTCATGTATACTTTAGCAGAGTGCTTCCCTTGAATTGCTGCGGGAAGGCAGACACAGCTTTCTGGCAGCTGCGGTACAAGAGCAAGGAAAGCCCTGGGTGTACCAGGACTTGGGATGAGCACCTGGGATGGTGCCTGACCCTTGGTCTCACATCCCCTGCTTCCCCTCTCCACTCTGCCAAGTGGTGGGGAAAATCAGGGAGTGAGTGGATGGTCTCTGCTCAGAGGGGCAAGTGCCATCCAGCCCCACATACTCAGGAGCTGGGACCCCTGAATATATGCCAGTTTGGGGGTGGAGGGGCCAGAGAGCTCTTTGAGTCACTGTTGCTGGCCAGCCCCAAGGCTTTGCTACCCAGTTGGAGGGGCCAGTGGTGGAGGGATACAGGGAGCTGTGTGAGTCCTGGCCTGTGGTTTGGGTGTCCTGCAGCCACCTTCATGACTCACATTGCTCACATGCTTGTGAAGCAGCCTGGAGTGTTCTCCCGAAAATGTCTTTGCTGTCAGGGGGAATGGAGAAGTTAGGGGATGGTCATGGGCAGCCCCGGCTGGGCTCCATTGCGTCCTTTAGAGCATCCTGCTGGAGAAGGATGCTGGGAAAGGCTGAAACGCTCTCAAAGGGCACATTTGTGCCTTCCCCAGGGGGTCATTACACTGCAAAGGGTGAGCCCCGAGGCTGAACAGAGCCCTGCTCCCTACACCCAGCGTGAACATCCCCCATCATGCACAACACCAGACTTCACGGCTGTGCTCCAAAAAATGCTCAACAGCCCCCAGCACCACCACGGACCAGTCCCAGCACCACCACGGGTCAGCCCCAGCATTACCATGGCCCTGGCACCCACTGGGTGCTGCAGGGGGACCAAGGGATGCAGGGTTTGGTGGAGGCAAGGAACGGGGTATGCAGAAGGGACAGCCAAGCACGGCATTGGCTTTGCCTTGGCACATGGCAGCTGTTCCTCCCAACACCCCCATTTCTCCTTCCCCAGCTCCAGGTGAGCCTTGGTCTTTGCCCAGGGTTTTCCCACAGTCTGGGCCAAGCTCGCAGGCTCCGGGGAGCAGCCCCGCCAGCCCCAGGACCCGGCTTTTCCTCCGAAAGCGGAAGCGGGGGAGCATGCGCAGCCGAAAAGGCCACGAATACCAACACTCAGGGCTGGGGGATTATTTATAATGCTGGCACCTCTCCAAACAGATGTTTCATTTTATTTTGAACTTGCACTAAATAGGTCACTCGTTTCTTCCATCTCCCATGGGCTTAAAATGGAGGGGGAAAGCAGGGGGGGATTAGGGGTGAGAGAACAGGGCTCACCATGGTCCCACGTCCCCCTGTGCCAGCTCCTCACAGCGATGCGTTGCGGAAAGCCACAGCTGGAGGTTTGCTGGGCTGTGTGTATGGATGTCGTAGTCTCCCCATGCTCGGAGAGGGGGGATGGCCACAGCTGAAATAAGGCTGCGTGGGGCTCGCCACCCCACCCCTTTCCTCACATGGCTGACCCCAGGTCTGCTGAATCATGCTGCCAGGACTCAATGTGGACTCGTCATCCTCCCTGGCAGCTTTCCCCCACCCCACTTTGGAGTCACGGTCCTCATTTTCAGCTTTCAGACAGATGCTGTCAAAGCCCATGATACCCCATGGCAGGCTGGCCCAGAGGAGACTGGCTGTGCTAACTCATGTCCGATTATCTGCTGCAGGACCAGTGCCCTCACAACCTCACAACTGCTTCCTCCAGGTGCCACTGAAGCTTGTGACCAGGATCTGGGGTCCTGGGCAGGGGCTCTGTTCCCACCAGCCCTGCTCTCTGCAGCAGGGGCAGGCAGGAGAGCCGTCCCCACCTGTGGGCACGATGGCCCTGAGCTCGCACTGCCTCAGAGGTGGCATCTGCCCCGTCTTTCACCATCTCCTAGAGAGCTGGATGACATCAGGGTTGTTGCTTTAATCACATCTTCACAGACCAAGGAGCTCTGACCACTCAGAGTGTTCAGGGATCAGTGACACTGCCAGTGAGTGCTTGCAAAACCTCACCTCTGCATGACTAAAAGAAACCCCTAAATTCAGGCGTGTTGGAAGCAGCCACCCAGGGCTCTCAGCATCCCTTGGTCTTACCAGTGCCTGGGTAATGCCTCAGGACCCCCTTGGTGCTGGCAGGCAGCTGGACAAGGAGGGTTTGGGCAGGGATGGCCTGTGGGACCCCAGGGACTCCCCAGCCCCTCTGCTCCTCAGCCTGGTTTCAGATTTCCTACCTCTGTGTTTTATCAGCAGCTGTTTATGGGCCTTGGGAGGACAGGCTCCCCATGTGTGTGCCCTGCCTAATTCTAGCCATGTGCTGGGAAAAAGAAAAAGGGCTCTGTGATGATAATCTGGCCTGTGAGTAAACGCAGTGTCATGGGAGCCGAGGGACCCCAGAGGAGGGATGTTGCAACTCCGGACAGCTCCAGCCAAAAGAAAAAAAAAAAAAAACTCTCAGTTTTATTTAGATTAAAGGGTGGGAAAGAAACAGTGGTGGAGGCCGGGGGGAGGGTGGCAGAGGAAAACAGGACAAGCCAAAGAGTTTCACTGTTGGACAAGCAAGGCTTGGGTTTCAGGGGTCACGAGCCTTTGGTCAGGGAGCTGTTTGCCTTCAAAAGCAGGGGACAGTGTCCCCGCAGCCAGGAGAAGCCCTCGCTCCCTGGCTGCAAGTGGCATTGATCATGGGATCCATACGGGGCTTTTTTTTATTGCAGATGGGCACCCATGATCTCACTTAATGACTCAGATGCGCTTAGACAAAGAAGAAATAAAGTATATTTTACTTCCCGCTAATCTGCACCAGATGTCCCTGGCCTGCTTGGCAGGATGGTGGGGCCAGCGAGCATTGTGGGAGCGCCTGGAAGCACAGCCCCAGCAAGAAAAGGGGCTAGAAATAGAAAGCCAGAGGAAGAGAAAGGACGGGCGGCTGTGTGAGAGGCCTGGCTTCATTTCTCCACTCCTTCTTTCGCCGCGGTCGTGCTGCCGCCAGCCAAGATGCGCTCGCGGGCTGGGCCGGCATCCAGCATCTCTGCCCAGCATCGCTGGAGAGGGGAGGCTAGGGCAAGGGGGGCACAGCTGGGGGAGAAGAGCAACAGGGTCAATGGATATAGGAATCACTCCTGGAAATACAAATGGGATTTGTTGAGAAGGGGCTGTGCACCCCAATTTCCAGAAGACAGTACATTCCCTTGCTGGTGATTGATGGTTTGTAGGGACCAGAGTTACTTCCAAGGTGGCTGTCAGAGCAGTCTCCCCCTCCACAGCATGCTGAGCCATCCCCTTCCCTATGCACCAGCTTTTCAGGCTGGTTCCCAGCTCCCACAGCTCTGTGGGTGCTTGTGGAACCCCCATACTGGCTTTCTGCAGCGCATTAGTGGTTGTGGAGCAGAGGTGAGAAATGTGGGCTCGGCATCCTCAGAAGGAAAGCAGTGGATCGTGAGGGTCTCATTAGCATGAATGTCCATCTGTGTAGATCTCCCATGATTTAAGGCAGTTGCAGGGCTAGAAATGTCCTCATTCAGTGTGATCCATGCTTGGGGATGGGCAGTGCCATGCGATGCTCATGCCAGCAGTGCCTGCCACATGTGCTGAGATGCTGTGCCATGAGCACTGCGCTGTACACATGCTGGGAGCAAGTGCAGAGAGGAAGAGCCTCAGAGGTGTGGCAGGGCATGCTGAGCAAAGTCAAAGGAAATTCTTGCCTTGTTACCCAAGAATAGTCAAGACTCAGCCCACACAACATATTTTGGGGGTTAGCAAAGGCATCTTGGGCTTCCTAACATCCTTAAACAAGAGATAGGCCTGTAGTGGGAGAACAGCAATAAATCAATAAGGTTTAGTGATGCTTTTGTTCCTTAGCAAGGCACTGTGAGGTGGGAAGGAGAGGCAGAGATGGCTGAAGGAATGATCCTCCCTAAATAAAGGTGGGACCATCCCCAGCTGACACTGGATGCAGCTCTTCCTTGTATTAAAAATCCTGTGCATAGTCCTGCTCCTGCTGCAGAAATTTCTGTCCAAGTTCATCAGCCAACAGAGGCATCAGCCCCCAGCCATCGCTCACAGCAGCGAGCGGGGGAGTGGGAGAGGAGGTGGAGGAGAAAGCTCAGCTGTTGTCAGATTTGGGATGCAGGAGAAATGGGAGCGGGCTGCTCTGGAGAAGCTGTGAAGTCACGAGATGGAGAATCAGGAGACAAATCCTGGTCCTGGCACAGTTGTGGCCCTGCAGCGTAGCCTTGGCCGTGCTGTTTGACCTCGCTGCTCTGGCCCTCCTTCTTGTGTCGGGTCTGTAAGAGCACAGCTCCCCAGGCCATCAGAGCCTGGGGTGCACTCTGCACAGCCCTGCTGCTGCTCAGGGATGTCGGGAGGCCCCCGTTTATCCCATCACCTCATGCAACACTGTAAAAGCATGAGGCTAGAGATGCTCACACCAGCTTTCAGTGGTGCCTGGCCCCAGCCAGCTATGGGATGCTGTCCTTTCACCAGCACAACAGTGGGCTGGGAAACACGACAGCCCTGGAGCTGGCTCAGCTCTCCCTCCTCTCGCCTGCAAACACCGCTTGCCGCTCTCAGTGTCCGGAGGAGGAGTGGCTGCCGGGTACATTCCTGTGGCTATGCGTGCAGAGTGACAGCCAGGCTGATGTGATTACAGAGAAGAGTTAAGGACAGACTGTGGCTTCGTCACCTGTCGGGGACAGTTGCCTGTATCTGTGTCTTGTTTGGACTCAAAGTCCTTCCAGACATTCACAGTCCGGTGATGTCCAGCTCCTGGGCTCGCTGGGCAGCTGCGTGGAGGCGAGCAGAGCCACGTCGTGCAGGCTGGTGGGGAGCCGTCCTCCCCCGTGGCACTCTGAGGAGCCCCAACAAGGCCCCTGGGACCTGAGCCCACGGGAGAGCACAGCCACCCCACAGGCTGAGGGGCTGAGTGTGGGTGTGGGGCTGCATCACCCAGGCAGCCCAGCCTCCCTGCGAGCCAGCTGACCTCCTGTCTCCTCTCCCAGCCAAATTCCTCTTTTAGAATAATAAACAGTGCAACTCAGGAGAAAAGCTCCCTGCCCTGCTGGGCCAGGGACAGCTTGCCCTCACATCACAGTGATGGAGAAGGGCAGAGGGAAGGCCTGTACCCGTGCTGGCGGGGAGGAGAGGATGGTGGGGGGTATAATGTGGAGATGGAGAGCTGGGACTTCACTTCAGTGCCTGCCGTGGAGGTGCAGAGCTGAGTGAAGGGCGCTGGACATGGCACTGCTGCAGGACCTCCCTGGCCTTCAGGCATGTGCCAGGATGGCTGGAGGCAAATGGTCCCATGGCTTGAAAATACTCGGGTCCTGGCCCACAGGAGGGATGTAGGAATCTGAGGGGTCCGTGGCACCCTGCTCAAACATAGGGCTGAGAGAAGACAATCCAAAGCAGCTGAGCACCCTGTAGGTGCCTGTGTTTGGATCCTTGGGTGGGACAACACCTGGGTATCTGCTTTTGGATCACTGAGTGGGGCTGCACCCACCTCAGCTCTTCCTTGTCTGGCACTCATAGGGTGCATCTTACTGCTCCTGCTGAGAACAAAAGCTGAGATTGAGGAGGGAAACAACAAGTGCTCTCAAGGCCGGCAGTGAGCTGGGTGCATTTGCATCCCTTGTGAAATGCCTGTGTGCACCCACATGTGTGCTTGCACATGTCCTTGTGACAGGGAGAGGAAGGTTTGTCCTTCTGCTGTCCAGACTCTGCATGCATGCTGTGGGATGGGCAGAGCTCAGCACCTCCAAGTGTGCCTCTCACCCAGCCAGAACAGACAAACAAGGGAGAGGTCACCACTCTTCGTGAAACATTGCCACCCTCCCACTCTGCTTGGGAAGCATCTCCAAGAGAAATGCCTTTCTGCAAAACCAGCAGATTTATTAAAACCAGCTATGAACACAGGGGAGGCAGCCAGAGGCGGCAGGCGGAGGCTGCAGGGCTCTCACTGCTTGCTGAAGCAACACCCCTGCTAGCCCAGCAACACCCTTGCTAGCCCGGCACCCGCATGCACCTGTGTCCAGCTCCTCGGCTCCAGCAGAGCAGTGGTTTGGCCCATTAGTGATCCTGCAGAGATCACTGGTGGAGTGAGGGACCTGTCTGTGTGGGTAGAAGAAGCCAAGATCTCACCTGCAACAGGACTAACAGTGACAGCTATGAAGCTGAACAGGCAGCTAAAAGCGGGTGGTAAATACAGCCTGGCTTGTGCATGCAGTCAGGGAGGGGTGAAAAGAGAGGATCTCAGTTGTCCTTACAACCCTGAGCATTGAATAATGGATGAATCATACACCTCTGTAAAGGAGAATTGGGAAACCAAGCTAACTGTTCTCACGGCAGTGCCTTGGGGGGCAGCAAGATTAGGTTGTCCATCCTTCTCCTCTCTCCTGCAGTGGTGCCCTCTGAGGGTGAGTGCAGTGATGTCACATTCGTTTACAGCCTGAATTTCACCTCAGTCCTTTCATCCTACCCACCCCCAGCTCTTCCCCAAAAATGCTCTCATCCCCTCTGGCAAATGCAGAAGAGAGAAGGAGTCACGGAGGGGATTTCTGGAGGGGGGAGAGGGAAGCTGCTGAATAAGCTGGAGACCTGGAAGGCTTTGCTGGTAGATCAGACTTATGTTGAGCCAAGGCAAGAGAATAATAAAAACATCTGACAAGCTCACATCATTTAAAAACCATTTCCTCCTTAACATCAAGCAGGCCAGGAGGCCACTCTAGGGCCAAAGAGGCAGCATTGCTGCTTAGCAAGAGATGGTGCCTGGGGCCAGGTCAGCAAGTCCAGATCGCCACTAGCCATCCTCATTCCTGGCGAGCAGCTTCCCAGAGCACTGTGTCAGCATCACGGGTGCTCCTCCTCGGGGCCTGCCTTGGGAGCAGGTTCAAAATGCCTCTTGTGCTGGGAGAGGGGAGGTGGCCCAGCAGCAGGGCAGGAGCTCAGCCCTGGATTACGGTGTGGCTGAGCCATGAAGTTCAGCTCCATGCAGGAGCATCTCCCAAGTTCAAGACTACTGAATTCATTTCACCCCAGCTTTGTCCAGGCACAGAGGAAGCCCTTCCCTTTACTATTTCCTTCCCTTTTTTAGCGTCTTCATTTTGCTTTTCGGAAATATTCATCCCTGTCCCTGCAGGCACAATGGGAAGAGTTACCTGTCATCCCATTACATGGGAGACAGACCCCACTGCTCTTAGGGAACTCTGGCCTCATCTCCTCTGGGCTCTCAGTTTGCACCAGGAAGGGCTGAAAATGCTCTGTGGAAAAGATTTTTTGAGAAATGTTGATACAAGGGATTTTAAAGTAAAAAAATCCTCAAATATTCCCTTAAAATACATATATTTAGAAGTTAAATACAAGAAACTAATTTTTTGTGGGATTTCTTTGGGCTTCTTTTATTTAATTGGAAGGAGAAAATGTGGGAGGGTTGGAGGGGGATCTGTTTTCTAACAAGTTTTATCTCATTGGGACTGAGGGAAGCAAAAACTAAGGGAAAAAAGGCAAGCGGTAGAGCAGAGGGAGGGGGAAAGGCAGGACTCTGCGGCGGGGGGAGCAGCATTTTGAGCAGAGATGAGCAAGAGCTGACACAACTGTTGGAACCTCCAGCAAAATCCCTGTTTACCAGCGGGAGATGCCTTAGAAACAGCTCCTTCTGCAGATCTGGCATGAGGGGGAACCAATCACCCAGCCAGGAGGGAAAGGCTGTAAACTGGAAAGAGATGGGAAGTTTCTGAGGTGGAGAAGGGAGCCTGGGGCTTGGGTGGGGGCTCAAGGACCCCCCTGCGCAGGGTGGCTGAGGGACTCCTCCGCTGACAGCAGTGCTGCGCTCATCCTGCTTTGCTCTTGGCAGGGTTTGGCCACCGAGCCACGGAGCTCGCCATGCTGCACCCCTCTCTGAAGACAATTCTCTGGCTCCTCATCCTCACTGGTGAGTGCTGTGGTTGGGGAGGTGTGTGCAGGATTGGGCCCTGTGCTGGGGATGCTGCCCTGGGATGCTAACTCCAGGGCAAGGGGGAGGAAAGGGGCAATGCTGTGGGGAGACGCAAGGGTGCACAGCACGCTCCAGGCACATCTGTCCCTCCTAATGGCTCGGGTCCGTGGGCTCATGCTGACCCAGTCCTATGGCGGGGTGGATGTAAAGTCCCTGTGTGTCCCTGGGGGTGGTCCCCAGCTTCCCTGCCCACCCGTGGGGACACTAGGGAGGAGCACATGTCCCCATGCCACTGGGACATCTGGGAAAAGGTTAAAGCAAAGAAGCTGGGAGAGACACAGGGAGCCATTCAGGAAGACCTTACCTGCTCTATTGCTTCCAAAGGATTTCCTGCAAGGTTTTGCTTTCATTCCTTTTTCATTTTCTTATAAACTGACATTGTTTCAGCCTAGTCTGTGTCCTGTCTGACACTGTCCCTGTGGAGAGGCAGCTGGCAGAACAGGGTATTGCCTCATCTCCTCTCTCCCTTGCCCACTAAATGCATGGCCTTTCCAAGCTTTTGAAGGTGCATCTGAGACCTACCTCGGCCTTTACAGAGACAGGCTCATTTTGAGGTCAGCAGTACTATACTATACTGTACTATACTGTCAGCTCCCTGGACTGTCTGAAACAGCTCATAGTATGCATAAAAGCCAAGAATGTGAGCAAACGTGGGTGAGGCCGAGGTCACTCCCATTTCCAGCCCTGTCCTCACTATGGATGCCCCTTGGGCTGGTGTAACAGCATCACAGCATGGCTGCCTCCCAGCATAGATTCAGCGACTGCCCCAACTCCCTCCCGTGCCAGACTTGTGCTCCTCACCACCCAGTGACACTCTGCAGCACTGGGTAGCACTGAGGCTGCAGTTAACTCGCAGAAAGGTTGGGCAGGGGCAGATGTAGTTAAAGCATAAAATGAGGGGTTCTCCACCCAGCATTGCCACAGACAACATGGGCAACTTTGAACATTGCTAAACCCTGTGGTGTCTTATTTTCTCTCCAGTAAGGGTTTCAGGAGGTACAGGGAATGAAGGGTGACCCACCAGGGTCTAGGTTGACAGAATATTTCTGAGGAGTGCACATATTTGTCAGTGGTGGCCATGCCAAGGAGGACAAATCCACGAAGGTTATTTTTCAGTGTAAAGGCTGACACTACAAACCAAATACTCTGGCATGAGGTTGTGCTCCAGCTTGCTTCTCCTTGGATTTCAGAAAAATACAATTTGGTCTCATCTCTCTCCTCTCCCAGGTATGCTGGTGGTAACATCTGGGGGCAGCGGGCTGCGCATCGAACCTGGAGACGCTGAGCTTGTCCTCGGCCTCCACAGCACCTTCTCCCTCTTGTGCTATGGAGATGGCATGCTGGTTTGGGAACGGGAGGGTCAGCCCCTCACTGCCTCACTGGAGCACAGGGATGGTGTCTTCGTCAGCAATCTCACCCTCAGGAACGTAACAGGCCGTCACACTGGGGAGTACGTGTGCACCTACAGCCCTGACCAGGCTCCAGACACAGCAGAGAGGAAAGCCCTGTACATCTATGTTCCAGGTAGGGGACAGCATGTCCTTGTCTCTGCATTTCCACAGGGTTTAGCAACCAGAAGAAAGAGGGTTTTGAATTATCATTCTGTCTCCAAGCACCTGGCCTCCCAGAATCCTCTTCCCATTGCAGGAGAGACCTCATGACAGGTCATCTGGCTGTGGCATGTCTCTGCTATGCCAGGTCATGGGAGAGGCCCATGTGTGGTGTGTTGGGACAAGTGGTGGGACAGGCAATGGTGCTAGGCAGCAGGGTCTGGGTCTCTCTCACCCTCCCGTGAGAGGTTTGGCAAACTGACATGGCAGCTCTGCTTTGCTATGGAGAGTAAGGGAAGAAGCATCCCACTGGTCTGGAGAAAAAGCCCTGTGTTGGAGCGGTCCTGGTGGAGCACAGAGCAACCCTAGCTCAGCTTCAAGCAGCTTTCTGTAACCAGTGTTTCCTCTCTCTCACAGATCCCTCCCTGGTCTTCCTCCCAACAATCACCTCTGAAGAGCTCTTCATCTTCATCACGGGCTACACAGAAGCCGTCATCCCATGCCGTGTGACGAACCCACAGATGCAGGTGACCCTCTATGAGAAAAAGGTGGAGAACCCCATCCCAGCTTCTTATGACCCACAACAGGGATTCAAAGGCTTCTTTGAGGATAAGACCTATTTCTGTCGGACGTTTGTGGATGACCAGGAGGTGGATTCAGACACCTTCTACGTCTACAGGATCCAGGGTGAGCTGCCATTGCCTGAGCATACCTGTGCACCTGCCATAGCTGTTCCTTCAGCCCAATGGCAGGGGACAGCAAAGCTCTCCCCATCTCCTTAGCAATGTCCCTGATCAATCTAGAGGCTGCATTTAGTCCTGCCTCCGTTAGAGAATGGGTTCTGCCAAAGTGTCAGCTCCATCCCTCAGGGAAGAGACTTTCCAGTGGAACAGTCCACCCAGGATAAACGGACCAGGTGCCCACTCAGCCCTTCCTTCATTATTCATTCCTTTCTTTCACCTTTCCCACAGTCTCATCTGTGAATGTCTCCATCAGCGCAGTGCAGACCATAGTGCGTCAGGGAGAAAATGTTACCCTGATGTGCACCGTGAGCGGCAATGAGCTAGTCAACTTCAACTGGGATTATCCCCGCAAGCAGGTGAGTGCTCCAATCCCAAAGGCTCCAGGCAGCAGCTCTAACCTTTACCCAGCTGTCCCACGGCAATCACTTGTTAGTATTCTAGGTGAAGCTTCATAGGAAGCTTCACCCCATGGCAGAAGCTGTGGGATGTTGCTGCTGTCACACAGAGAGGCTTGGATTAAGGCTGTCTGTCTCAGTGGCCTCTGATCAGCGCATGTTCCCTGTCCCTGTGGCAGCCAGACTCAGGTCCTCTATCCTCTCCTTCTCCCTCTCTGTGAGCCTGGTTTTGTAGCTCCAGTGGCAGAACATGCTCTTGACTTCTCAGACCGCATCTCCTGTCCCTGTTGTGCAGGCGGGGAAGGTTGTGGAGCCAGTGACTGACTTCCTGCCCGGATCCACCCACGAGATCCGCTCCATCCTCATCATCCAGAATGCAGAGCTGGAGGACAGTGGGACCTACATTTGCAACGTCTCCGAGGGATACCATGAGAAAACGGACAGGAAAGACATCACAGTCCATGTGATCGGTGTGTTGCTGCCCACACACCCAAAGCCAGCAAACCACGTGGGCATCCAGGCAGGATGCCCCAGAGTGATGCCCTCTTCTCTCTGCACAGCCTCCAGCTCTCTCCACTCTCTCACCTCTGCCCTAAGTAACCATGGCCTAAAGCCAACCCTCACCCCATGTCACCTCTGCCCACTTCTTGGCTTCAAAACACCCCAAATCTCCCACCATGCATTTTGTGACCCTTTAATACACTTGAGGGTAGGGGTAGGAGCTCTTCTGCACTGTGCAGTGCCAAGGCAATGTGAATTCATATTGTCACCTCCTACCTGCATCTGTTCTTTGAGGGAACCTGCCCCATCTCCCCAAGATAACAACCTTTTCCCCACATGCCACCTGCTCCATGAGCTCCTCTGCTCCAGTGCAGCTCTGCACCCACACTCTCCTTGGACACAAGTCTGAAGCCTTGAGGGATGAATCTGGAACTGCCCCACCACTTCTGGGTGTTCAGAGTGGTTTGGTCCAGATCCATGTTTGTCCAGAAGGCTGGAGAGGGTGTTGTTTCTCTATCTGACCCCCCTATCCCTCCTGTCCCCTCTCAGAGCATGGCTTTGTGCACTTCCACACCCACCTGCCCAGCACAGTGTATGCCGAGGTCCACAAGAGCCGCACCATCCAGGTGGAGGTGGAGGCGTATCCACAACCCAACATTGTGTGGCTGAAGAACAACAAGACATTGACCATGGAGAGCAGCAGCGAGTTCACCATCACCAGCAGGAACCTGTCAGAAACCAGGTGAGGGCCCATCATTCCTCACCAGGGTGTGGGGAGGGGATAATTCACTAAACAACGTCCCAAACTGTTGGCTGGACACGGTTAGTGGTTGAATGCTTTTCTGTGAGTGGATTTCGAGCCTGTCTCAGATGGGTGGGAACTTGCTGCCTCTGAGCATTGTCAGTCTCCAGGTACTTTTCCACATCCATCACTCTGGGACCGTGTCTCTTCCAGGTACCAGACGGCTCTGGTGCTGGTGAGGGTGAAGCAGGAGGAAGGAGGATTTTACACCATCCGGGCTTCCAATGAGGATGATGAGCAGGAGCTGTCCTTCCATCTGCAGATAAATGGTGAGGATGGGCATGCAGACATGGGGCGGAGGAATGTGGGGGCAGTCTCATGGGATGGCTCCATCCTTTGCTGCAGCCCTTATGCCTCTGACTACAGCTCCAGAGAGGTTTTGTTTAAAGGAAGAGCATTCAAGCAAGAGACATGCTCATTTGAAATATCTCACACTTGGTCTCAGAGCAAGGGGAACAGGGGGAGAGTGCAGATGCCAGCAGGTTGGCCTTCATACCCTGGTCCAAGGTAGCAGATGCAGATGATTGTGCAGGTCTGATGTCCAGGACTTTCCCCCATGTTCGCCTGTGCTCTCCAAGCAAGCAAGATGGGGGCAGGTCTCCTCCATAACTCCCTCAGAACTTTCTCTTTTTGCTGTTAGCTTTCAAAAATAAAACATGACTGATGTGATGAGTCCTATCTCACTGTCTCATCACCCCCAGGCCATGTTAGGGGTACAATGAAATAACATTCCCCTTCCATCCTGCTCTCAGAAAGGAGCATTATTTCCCATCCCTGTCTCTTGTTTTCAGTGCCAGCCAAAGTAGTGGATCTCAAGGAAAACAGCAGTGCCAGCAGTGGGGAGCAGACTGTAACATGCTCTGCTGAAGGCATGCCCCAGCCAGAGATCAGCTGGTCTACTTGCAGCGACATCAAATGGTAAGCAGAGTGATGGAGCCCATGAGAATGGCTGAACTCTTGTATTTATTAGAATAAAAAACTATTGTTTTATTGTATTCTTCTGGCCCACATGCCTGGGAATCCCATGGTGGTGTATGGTCCCAGCTGTCACTCAGGTGCCTTTATTCTCTCCTGGATCAGGTGCAGCACCAAGGGGCAGCCCACCCGCCTGCTGGGGAATGAGTCCGCAGAGATCGGTCTGCAGACCAACACCACGTACCACACAGAGCTGCAGGTGTACCGCGTGAACAGCACCCTGCATCTGCACAGGGTGGACGAGCCCCTGCTCCTGAGATGCACCGTGAAAAACTTCCTGGGCACCAACTCCCAGGACATCACTCTGGTCCCACATGGTGAGAGCTGAGGGGAGTGTTTGAGCCAGCGGCAGGGCTAGGCTTTTCGCTCTGTGTCCTCAGCCTGGAGGTGCTGGGAGACAGGACTGTCCTTTGATGACTGCAGTCCTCAGAATCAGAAAACCTGGGTAGTTCTGCCCAGTTCTACCCCCTCCTTTGGGTTGAGCAGGAAAGGCTGTTCTAGGAGTCTGAAGCTCTTATGTCCACTGGCCATGGACGTCCTCTTTCCACCACTGGCAGGATCATCCCTCCAGGGAGGCAAGATGAGAGTGCCTGAGCAGGTCCCTGGTGTCTTGTTATTAGCCCGTGGGTCACTAGATGGTGCCACGGACTAGAACACCCATGTGCTGAACATCCCAAATATGAGGACTAATGGTATAAGCCCAGGCCTGGAACTACCAGCTATCCCTCAAGCAAAGCAGCCCCTCTAGCTCCTTACACCCTCCCATGGTCAAACCTCTCCCAAGGCAGCAAGCCCTTCAACAGGCTGTAACAACTCATCACCCCACTATCCCTGGGGTGCTGGCCCTGCAAGTGCTGGGCAGGTCTGCCCAGGAGGAGAGAAAAGGGCCTGCCCCCACCCAGAGGAGAGCTCAGGGTCCATGTCTGGGGGTAAGAGTGTAGGAGTGTGACTGTGGCTAGAGGAGGGAAGGGGAAGGGTCCAGGGACACCTTTGGGCTGCTGTCCCCTCCTTTCACCAGCGTACTCAGGCCATGCAGAGGTGAAAGATTCTGACTGCTGTCCCCGTTGTCATTGCAGCCTTGCCGTTCAAGGTGGTCATCATCTCTGTCATTCTGGCCTTGCTGGTTCTCACCGTCATCTCCCTGATCATCTTGATCGTCCTGTGGCAGAAGGTAAGAGAAGAGTGTCCCCAGGCTGCCACAGTGGTACCCCTATGTTAGGGTGGCTGGGAAGAGCAAGGCGGTGAGCTCCTGCTGGCATGGGCTTGATGATGTCCCACCCGTCAAGGGCCATGGGCCTCCATCAGTCTCTGAATGTGTCTGGCATCTGTAGGTTAGACAGGGAATGAGGCAATGGCTGCAGGGACAAAAGACTCCCTAACAAAGCCCATCCACATCCCCTACTGCCCTCTCTGACCCTCAGCCTCTCAGATCTCTCTTTTCCCTTTGCTCCCCTTTCCAGAAACCTCGTTATGAAATCCGCTGGAAGGTGATTGAGTCGGTCAGCTCTGATGGGCACGAGTACATCTACGTGGATCCCATGCAGCTCCCTTATGACTCCAGCTGGGAGGTGCCCAGGGACAAGCTGGTGTTAGGTAAAGGCTCTGCAGGTCCCACTGATGGACTTCTGGAGTCCTGTATGTCTGTAGGTGATAGGTTTGGGATCTCCAAAAGAGACCAACCCAGAGAAGATCCCTGGAGATATGATGTGGTCCTGGGACAGGAGGACCATCTGGGACCACAGTGGGAGGCCATCTGTCCCTTTGGCAAGGGTTATTCCTGGCTATCCTTTCTTACAGCTGGCAGCTCCTTCTCCTCCCAGATAGATGGAAACCAGCCCCAACCACAACATCATAGCTCACAACCACCTCCATGTCCACCAGCATGACTGCAGAAAGACTGCTGTGGTTTCAGACAGGGGATTTGTTTTTCCCAAGCTCCTCTCTTCACCTCTCCTTGAGGATCATTGCCAACTTTGTCACTCTGCTGTTTCTTTGCAGGACGCACTCTTGGCTCTGGTGCCTTTGGACGCGTGGTGGAGGCAACAGCCCATGGCCTGAGCCATTCCCAATCCACCATGAAAGTGGCAGTCAAAATGCTCAAATGTGAGTTGCCCCAACACCATCCCTTTCTCCCATCCAAAACCTGCAAGGTCAAAGAGTGCCCATGCACTCCCTTCCTTGCCCTGTTGTTCACACTGGTTCACCCCAACAGCCACCGCCCGGAGCAGTGAGAAGCAAGCCCTCATGTCCGAGCTGAAGATCATGAGCCATCTGGGACCTCACCTCAACATCGTCAACTTGCTGGGGGCCTGCACCAAAGGAGGTAGCTGAGCCCCATGTGCCTTGTCTTCTCTACCTGCAGCCCTGGGCTGTGCTGAGGAGAACTGTCAGAGAGAACAATTTCCGTTTTCTGGTTCAGAATGATTCACCCTTCTCCTAGGAAAGTCTTGTGGGGCTCTGAAAGCCTTCCTTTCCAACCTGAAACTGAGAAGGCATGTTCTGTTAATCCCCACCTCCCTCCCCAAACACAAATTTCAAATTCCAAAAATGCTTGTTCCCAGAAAGATGGCTTTCCCTCTGGCTCTGCTGAGATGTCCTGCAATCTGGTATTGTCCCCGTGGGATGAAATTCTCTTCCCCAGGGAGAGATCAGGGCCAAGGCAGGGCTGACATGTGTGGTCTCTCCCTCCAGGGCCCATCTACATCATCACCGAGTACTGCCGCTATGGGGACCTGGTGGACTACCTGCACCGCAACAAACACACCTTTCTGCAGTCCTTCGGTGAGAAGGCGCGGCGAGAGGCAGAGGTGTACGGGAACACTGCCAAGGAGGACCACGTGCAGAGGTACCTGGACAGCAGCACTCACCTTCTCCCAGTGCCTACCCCATCCTAGCCCCCATCAATGAGGGAGACTGGTGCTGCCAGGAAGAATACATATATTTCCTCCAGCACAGTAAAATAAACACTGGCCCAGTGCTGGGACAGAGCTGGCTGCTCTGTTACCTTGTGAGACCAGCCCATGTGCCAACCAACCACCTCCAAACAGCTCCTGGCAGACGGGGAGTTAGCAGAGGCAATCTGTGTGTCCTGGAGTCTGAGTCTGCTAGCACACAAGCCAGCTGCTCCATGCCAGTTGGGAATCCTTAACTTTATTGGCATAACCATAGCTACACATTGAATACAGAGATGAAGGACTTCCCAGCATGTCTTAACATTCAGAGACCTCAGCTCTGTATTTTCAGGACAGGTTGCTTTGCTACTCAGCCTAAGGGAGAAGTGCTAGAAGGAGTACAGTTGCACAAGAGGTGCTACAAGAAAAGGGAAATGGTCCTTTGGTTGCCAGCTGTAAGAGATGCAGGCATATCAGCACAGAGAAATGGTCCCATGGGAAGTTAGAAAGCAGCATTTCCTTCCAGCATGCCAAAACAATAGTAAAATAGAGCAGTGTTAGTACATCAGCACAGCTGCCCCCTGCACTTTCTGCTTGAAGGAAGCTGAGATCCTCCTAAGCACTAAGTGCAGTCTCACAAGCCCATGGGGACGTGTCCCACAGCTCTGGCCGTGCAGCAGGTTTCCCTTGCCCAGCACCAGCATGTGAAAGGCCTCAAGGTGCTGCTTCCCACATGCATTTGTTGCTCACTCAAGGGATGGGTGCTCAAAGATGCAGATGTTTGCCGATCCAAACTGAGAAAATTTAACTGTGGACAGAGCGTTGTGCCCTGCTCACCCAGTTCAGCCTTCTCCAGGCCAGTCCTGGCCAGCCTGGGAGTGTGCACAGCCAAAGTGGAGGGGTTTGCCTGCCAACACTGGTTTGAGTCTCATGCTCTCCTGCCCTGTGGGTGCCTGTGAAGCTATGCAGCCCCGGCTCCCCTTCTTGCCCTCCCCGGTGCCAAGCTTGAGTGCTGAGCCAAGCTTGTGCTCTTCCAGGCAAGGTGAGCATAAGTTTCAGCCTGCGGGCAAGAACACCTGGACACCTGCAGAGGAATATGGCAGGGCTTTTTAAAGCTAGGCTGAGGTCACCTGAGCTGTTAGATGGTTGAAGGAGGTCTCCAGTGCTGTTTGCGCTTCTCTGCATGCATGATGCACGGTTTCTTTCCCTGCTGTGTGGGATTTTTTCAGTGCTGAGGCTGAGGGTTTAGGAATTGCAGTCCCACAAATCATTGTCCCAGTGCCCTGCATCTCCTCCTCTCCTCTGGATCTGAACAGCCTCTGTTTCCCCCCACAGTCATCTCTCCTTGTCTGTTGAGAGCGATGGGGGCTACATGGACATGAGCAAGGATGATTCCCTGGATTATGTGCCCATGTCTGACATGAAGGGCGAAGTCAAGTATGCTGACATTGAGTCTTCTAACTACGGCACCCCATACGAGCTGGACAGCTATTCCCCATCAGGTAACAGCTCAGACACGGCGGGAGGGAGAGGTGCCCTTCAGGTGCTGGATGCTTTTGTTGCAGAGATGGATGGTCCATATTGCAAAGGTGACCTCTGGGACAAGTCCAGCAGTGGTGGCAGATGTCCTCACAATGGGAGCTCCTGGCTATGTCACTTTGTTGCTGGAGGCAGAGCAATCCCCAGTGGGTCCTTCCACTGGTGGGCAGCCCACAAGTGTGCTGAGTAATGCCAACATCCATCTCTGCTTGCCCTCCAGCTCCTGAAAGAACAGACCGGGTGACGCTGATAAATGAGTCTCCACTCCTCAGCTACATGGACTTGGTGGGATTCAGCTTCCAGGTGGCCAATGGCATGGAATTCCTGGCTTCCAAAAATGTGCGTATGCCAGCTGGTCTGTAGAGCCTGCAGCAGTGGAGACCAACAATGCTCTGCTGTGTCCTGTGGTCAGCTTCCACTCACTGTCCCTTTGTCCATGCCAACCTCCTCATGGGAGAAGTGGCTGTGCAATTGAAGAGCTGCTGACCACTTCTCTTTGGAAACATAGCCCTGGGGATCAGCATGACTATATTTGCACGTGACAGCTAACCCTGGCTTAGATTGAGCTTCAGACCTCAAATTCCCTGACTCTGACCTCCTCCCAAGCTGTGTGCAGCACAGCTGTGGTGTTATATCATCCCTATTTACTGGGACAACTAAACAGTAACAACCTTCCTGTGCTAAAGCACAAGGCACACTGCAGCAGAGCTACTACTCTCCACAGACACCCCTATTGCGCCACATACTCTGAGCCCCCCAGGCCTCATCAAAAGTGCTTGTTTAGTGGAAATTAAGCCACAAAAGAGGACTAAGGTCTGGGATTTCTTAAGGTCTGGCTTAGCCCAGGGCAGGCAGTAACATAGTTGGACCTTGTGAAACATCACACATGGCAGGACTAAGAGAAGGGGTAGGCATGACATCAATGCCATGCAGAGAGAAATTCCTGGCTCTCTGACTCCAGCCATCCAGTCTGATCCCCAGAAGCACATGGTTAGTGGTCTTGCACGGAGCACAGAAGAGGAGGTCCCAGCTTCCTGCAGCTTCCCACAGTCCCATGTTACAGTGGTGTAGTGTCACCATGCTTAATAGTAGTGTCTGGCAGAGTCTTGAGCAAACCTTGGGGCTGTTCATATGGAAAACATCCAACATAGTGGCAAGCCAGGAGGCACGAGCTAGGCTGGTGTAACTGATATCTTCAGACTGCTGAGCTAGATTGTCCAAACGGGGATGCAGATACCCCTCCTTGCCAGCCCATCATCCCCCTTTTTTGCTCAGGTCCTGGCAATCCCCCCTCTGCTGGGTTGTTCAAATTGCCCTTGCCAGATTTGTATGCCTGTTTTTGTCACGGGAATAACAGTCCAGGCAAGCACCAAAAGTATGGTAGCTCTTCAGGTAGCTTTGAGTCATGGTTGTCCCTAGAGGTGGAGAAGATGTCTCAAATGATGTGAGGTGACTCCTGTCCCTGCAGCCCCAAAAATGGGCTAGTGCTGGAGCTGGGCTGCTTCCTCGGACTGCCTGGGGGCCCCTTGCAGTGACAGTGCCCTGCTTCCCCCCTGCAGTGTGTTCATCGTGACCTGGCTGCCAGGAACGTCCTCATCTGTGAGGGGAAGCTCGTGAAGATCTGTGACTTTGGCCTGGCAAGGGACATCATGAGGGATTCCAACTATATCTCCAAAGGCAGTGTGAGTACCAAGAGCCATGCAAGCCCCTTCTTCCTGGGTAACTGGGCCTGACACCCCCTACATGCTCCTCCTGTGAGTCACTGGTCCATCGTTGTGCCC
Organism: Athene cunicularia; assembly: GCF_003259725.1. Classification (NCBI taxonomy): domain Eukaryota; kingdom Metazoa; phylum Chordata; class Aves; order Strigiformes; family Strigidae; genus Athene; species Athene cunicularia. The sequence goes on along the minus strand of NW_020799117.1, from coordinate 6,386,640 downwards.
AGTGGTGGTGACAAGGCAGGACTCCCAGGAGATGGTGTCAACAGCCAACCATCCTGCACCTGATGTCCTCTGCATGTGGAGGAGCGGAATTGCATGGCCATATCTCCAGGCTCTTACAGAAGAACCTGGGCAGCAGCTGCAAAACTAAGGATTGTCCCCTGTGCAGCCCATCACTGGCAGAAGTGCTGCATCCCTGCTCTGCACCACACTGAGTGCGGTCCTGAGCTGCAGACAGGAGGAGTGCAAGGTTAGGCAGCTTGGCAGTGCTGCACTGAGTCACTGGCCACCCTGGGACGAGGTTCACAGACTTATTCTCTAACCACTAGACCACAGGGTAAGAGGAAGTGTTTTCCTGCGAGCAGCTACTTTCCAGAAAGACATCTCCAATCTTTCGAGGCAGGAGAGGATAAGGATGTAACTGAGCTTCCCCAGAACCTCCCCTGTGACTTCAACAACAGCTCTGGGTCATTTGGGAACAAGCAACCCCAAGCAAAGTAGGCCATGTAATTCCCGGAGAAACTCAGGCTGGGGGAGCTGAGAGTGGAGCCAGGCCCCTTAAACCCCAATCTTTATCTACCCTATGACCTTCTTAACTTCTCTTGTGGCCTTTCTCCCATTTGCATGGGATGACAGACAGGCACTCAGTGCCTGGGCAGGGAGACCCTCCTGCAGAAGGGCTGGGGTTTTCTAAGTCCAGCCTTGGCATAGCTGCCTTTCCTTCCAAAACAGGAAATGAAACTGGGCTCCTTTGCAATCCTTCCTGGAGATTATTTTGGTATTAATTGTGTAAGCGAATTCCAGGAACAGCACAGCCAGTGCCGCATACAAGCTGGTCAAGTGATGCTCCTTTTGACGTATCACTCTGAGTAAGATCAGGAAAAAGGTGGATGTGTCCTTCAGCCTTTTTCTGGTCATCCCATAGCCCTCTCCAGCCTGCTATCGGTTTTCCAAAGTCCGATTAGGCCTGTACTCCCTTCAGTAGTGCAGTGGCCTTGTTGTGCAAGTCAGTGGACACCTCAAGAACTAGGGAACAGAGAAAGCACACCATGACAGCTCATCACAGTAGACAGTGATGGAAACAGATATAGCACACCCGCCCTTTCCTCCTGCCTGCTGGGTTCATCCTGCACAAGGAAAGTGGAAAATGGTCCCTCTAAGAAGTGGCCAACAGGAGATATCAGCAGATGTGTTGGGCTGACAGGCAGCTCCAAAGGGTCTCCTCTCCTTGTAAATTGGGTGTCAGGTTCTCTCCTGTTGCAACAGGTGATGTAGATGTGGCTGACTCTCTTCTTGTTCCATTTTTTCCCCTTAGACATTCTTGCCCCTTAAGTGGATGGCTCCAGAGAGCATCTTCAACAACCTCTACACCACCCTGAGTGATGTGTGGTCCTTTGGGATTCTTCTCTGGGAGATATTCACTCTAGGTAAGTGACCTGGAGATCATGGTGGTGTCTGTGGGTCTGATAACATGTTAGTAGAATCCCTTCCCAAAGACAATAGAAATCCATTTCTAATTCCCAAGTCCCAACCTACCAGTCAGATTAGCACTTCATTCCCTGTCTCCTTCTTCCTCATGCTGACGTTGTGATTTGGAAGTGAAATAGAACAGTAAAGGTAAAGCAAAAAGGAAACCTTGGTGTGAAATGCATGTTGGCATGGTGGTGGCAGGCAATCCACCAGCCTGATTTCCTGCTCTCCCGTTACACCCAGGGGGCACTCCGTACCCTGAGCTGCCTATGAACGAACAGTTCTACAACGCCATCAAGCGTGGCTATCGAATGTCCAAACCCACCCATGCCTCTGATGAAATGTAAGTGCTGTCCATATGCATTTGCCCTGGGCCTGCGCTACAAAAACTACAGATGCATTTCTGCCTCTTTTCCCCACCTGCTAACTCACCGGAGTGCTCTCTCTTCCCTCTTGTTAGCTATGATATCATGCAGAAGTGCTGGGAGGAGAAGTTTGAGATCAGACCATCCTTCTCACAGCTGGTGGTGCTTATGGGAAATCTCTTGGTGGATTGCTACAGAAAGGTATGTTTAAAGGACCCTGTGCTGAAGGGACAGGAGAGGGTTGGTGCTCTGTGGAGGATTCTGCCTTGGTTAGGGCCCTCAATCAGGGTTTGGAGACCAGTGTTTAGTGCTGATGTGCCAGAAGATTTTGCTGTGCCTAAGGCTGCATTAGTTTGAACAGCCAGTGAAGGTGGTTTGGGCATCCTGGGGACTTTGCTGAGACAACTGGCATCGCCAGACAGGCAGCTGGTGTCTCAGCAACTGTGGAAATCAGAACTGGCAGGAAATCAAAACCTGCCTCCAACTGTTTGGTATTTTGGAGCTGTGGAGTTGTGCTCCTGATCTCTCCCTTAAGGAAATGTTAATGATCTGTCTTCGGTGGAGTCAAGGTAGCTGAACCCAGCTAGAAGATGCCAGCCCCTCTAGAAAAAGTCTAGCAGACAGGGAAAGCAAATAAATCACAAGTGCATTTTCCACACTCATAAGACCTTCCCGTTTCTTTGGTAACCTGCCGTGAGAGCAGAGGTACCAGCAGGTGGATGAAGAGTTCATGAAGAGTGACCACCCTGCTGTTGTCCGCACAAGACCCACAATCCCTGGGATGAACAACGCCAGGCTCACTGCCAGCTCCCCCACTGGAAGCATCCTCTACACAGCTGTGCACCAGAACGGGGGTGAGAATGATTATATCATTCCTCTTCCCGACCCCAAGCCTGAGACAATCTGCGATCTCCCTCAGGAGGCCTCCATCAGTCGGGCCAGGTAAAAACATTGCTTCTGAATGTTGTTCCTTCTCCTCACTGCCCAAATCTGAAAGCAGGGGCCTCGAGAGGAGATGGAGATGCTCTGCTGAGGAATAGGCCAGGGGAGGGTTTACCAGGAGAGAAGGACAGTGTCACCCCGCTCTGAGGTGCTGTGACCTTGTATAAGCCTGCAGAGATGCAGATGAACCAGAGAAGCTGGGACATGAGCTAAGATAGGGTACCATGTCACATCCCTGTACATCAGCCAGCACAGCTGGGGACAAGTGGCCCCGCTCACAAGGAGGAGGGCACACGGGCCCATGGTCTGCAGAACCCAGCCACATGTAAGCTGTGTTTGGCAGCTGAATAGAACCAACTGATATTGTCTGTTCCCCTGTGGAAAGCTGCTCAGATAGAGTGGGGCTGGTGGGAGCATGACATGCTTCTCAGCTGTTGGGAATCCTCTGCCTCTTTTTTGTGCAGCTAAAAGAGAAGTAGGTGTTTTGTCAGCCAATGTCCTTGGTAAAATGTGAACACAAGAAATAGCACTTTTATTGGCAGTTGGTGGACTTGGGACAAGGCATTCATTTTTCTCTCCCTCTTGTCTCCCCTTCAGCTCTGTGCTGAATGAGGCAAACACATCATCTACAATATCCTGTGACAGCCCTCTGGGCCTCCAGCAGGATGAGGAGCAGGAATCTGACCCACAGCCAGGCTGCCAGGAGCCAACCACAGGACACCAAGAAGTGGAAGAGAGTTTCCTGTAGTCAGAGCTGGGCTGACTCTGCATCTCCCTATGGAGAGGCCAGCTGAGGGGCTGACCCAGATGTCACAGAGAGCCATGCTTTGCGCTTGTACACTGGGACATACCCACCTGTCCCAGCATCCCTCCTCCCCTCCCGTCTCCCAGCGCTGGGTGAGGAATTAAAGACTTTTCCGCATTGCCATCCCCTTCCCCCTTACAAAGAGGTGGCTTAGTGCCAGAAACCTTCCAGATCACTGCCACATCCTCCTCAGTGATCAAACCACTGCAGGAGGGAGACATCTCACAGACCAACATCTTCTTTCAAGTGGAAGATGTGGGTTGGATCTCCACAAGAGATACCACTTTCTGCATTGCTAGGATGATACTCCAGCCTCTTCCTCCTCCATGGCAATGAGTTTCATCTCCTCTGCACCAGCACTTCTCTGATGGTCTCAGCACCAGACACACCGTGGTTCTGTGAAATGCCACTGGGATGGATGATTTCCTTGGAGTCCATTGCTGCAGTGTAGAGAACCTGAAACACCAACCTTCAGCTGCTGGAGATCAAGAGTACATTGGGTAGATTTTATTCCAAGCACAGCCAAGTCCTGGAGAGACCAACCAGTGTCTCAGAGATACTGAATCACCATTTTCCTTTCTTGACAGCTCTTCTACGGTGGATAGAGCGTCACAAGCACTACAGGTACCCATGGCTCTGGGGCACAGCTCTGCACCCATCTAGAGGGGCTGCCACACCCTGAACCCTGTTGTGCCCAGCATGGCACCAGGAGCCCCAAGGGCATGCCAGGAACTCAAAATGCTCTCACAGTGACTCTGTTGTAGTAACAAAGAGGGCAGTTCAGTGTTGTTCGTGTCGCCTGTGTGGACACTAAGCTAATTATCCTTCACTGAAGATTTAAAGGGAACAAATATATTAATCCACTAGCCAGGGCCAGTATAAGGAAGTAATATGGCTATTCATTAATCTACTGCCACTAAGCCTAGCTCATCTGCTGGGAAATCATATAACCCTGCCAGCTGCAAAGTCTTTGTGCCTTATCTTTGGGAAGCAAGGGCTCCCTTTTGATAGACTGTTCACCCAAACACCCTTTCTCAGGATGGGAGGTCTCACCGGTCCCTCCTGAGTCATAGCAAGACTATGGGGAGCAATAAGGATGCCAGAACACCGACCCAGGGACATCTCAAAAGAAAGAGAGGGAGAGGGACTGGGAAGCTGTTTGGTCACAGCTGAAGTGTATCTCACACCCTGCCACTTTCTGGGGGCCAGGTATCACCACATGCAGCCTGCCAGGGCTGTGGATGAAATGTCATGGGGAGTCAAGCAGAGCAAGAGGAATCGGAGAGGATTCCTCTCTCTTGGAAAGTATTTTGAAGAATAATAAAAGGACAGAGACCTTCCTCCTGCTTCTCACCTCCTTCCTCACTTCTCACAGGCAGGCCTGGAACTTCTTGTGCTCTCAGCTGGCACTTGAATGAGGAGACTCAAATCAGGAGGAACACCAGGCTTTTGAAATCAGTTGTGAGCCCCACCTCTGCAGAGATGAAAGCTGGACCCCAAAAACTACAGGTCTGACCCCATAGAAACTAGCAGGGTTTTTTTCTGAAAGTAGCGCTGTTGGCTGCATGCCCCCCCCAACATACTGGCAGTTT
>NW_020799117.1:6330574-6381419 GCF_003259725.1 Athene cunicularia | reverse complement strand
CCATTAACTCCTTCATTGCCCTACTCATGCACATCTCTGTGCATCCCACAAAATCTGCACAGGCAGGTTTACAAATTCAGAAATTCAAGTAGCATCTTGCTGGACTTCTGCCACCTCAGATCCACTGAGAATTTTTTTTTTTCAAAATATGAAACTTCTTCCAGAAATCCCCAGCAAAACAGCTTCTGTTTTAAGTTGTCTATCGTTGCAATGCTGCCATTTATGCAGCTAAAAGAGGAGTAGGTGTTTTGTGGGCTGATGTCCTTGGTAAAATGTGAACATAAGAAATAGCACTTTTATTGGCAGCCAGTGGAGTATATTTTCAGCCCATGTGGTCAGATTCCCCACCATCCATAGGAAACTCACTGTGAATGACAACTGTTTTTCCATGCTCTGTTCCTCCTGCTTGTAACGAAGGAGCCATCTTCTGTGGCCACAGTTCATTAAATAATCCTAACCGCGGAGAAACAGTAACTTATGAGATCTTTGGGGTCAGACCACTTTATTTTTCTAACATGTAAGGTGCTTGGTAGGATTTGTGTCACTGCAACTTGAGCCTATAGGATGGCACATCAGATCATCCTAATAGCCCCTGTCTGCACCAGCTCCATTTTTAATTTGTCCTTCTCTATCAAAGGTGACCAAAAGTACCCAGTACTCCAGGTGAGGTCAAATGTAGACCTTGCGTAGGGCATTAATAGTTCTAGTCTGCACTGGATTTTACTTGCCTGGTGTAACTTTGGATAATGTTGGCCTTTTCCCAGCCACAACATACTGGCAGTTTGGAGTCATCCTCTGACCAGTCTAAGCACCTACGTCTTTCTACTCTTCCAGCATTTATAACCAAGATACTCCCCACTGTTCCAGACATTGGGTCATCAGTACATTTTATTAACAAACTGTTATTTTTGGGCTGGACTGACTAATAAAAATATTAAATACTTCTAGCATCAGGAGCAACCCTAGAGAGCTACTTTTACTACCTCTGTCCAGCCCAAAGATTTCCCCATCAATTAACCCCTTCTCACCCTCCCTTTGGCCATTTGCTTATTTACTTCACAAATCCCATACTAAACTCCATCTTGTACAGATTAAGTAATAATTAAATGACTAATTTCCCACTATCAAATAGTTTCCACAGTCCTGAAAGAGGAGATCTATTTCTTCTTCCTGCTGGGGAAACTCAGGTACACTTGGATGCCTACTGCATTTTGTCCCTTTTGTAGATTTACTGCAATTATTCTTTGCATCAAAACCTGTTCTGGCTACTGACAGGGTGCTAACCCCACCTCACTCTTGCTTCTTCAAGCAGCTACACCAGACTCTTTGCAAAATGGTACCATTCTCCGCTCCAGAGATATGACCAAATATTTGTCTTTGGCCCTGTGACTGCAAGGGCCAAGTCTTGCACTTTGTGGTACTTTCCTGTCCTTACTCAACTATTCCCATCACCATTTAGCAATGGCATGCACACCCGCTGCAGCAAGAAGATCTTCTCAGCCTGGGACAGGCTGGCAGCTGGGCAAAACCAACATGTTTTGCTAAGCATCCCTGCAACTCTCCTCAAAAAGAGGGCTTGGCAGGGCTGAGGCTTACAGCAGCCCCCAAATCAAGCTCTCTCTGCTTGAGGAGCCAGCTCCAGCCTCCCGCTCCCTCTCTCTCTGCTGCCAACATTCCAGCCCCTGCATGGCCCATCGGGTGAGGGCCAGGAGAAATGGTTGGCTGTTCTGGGCCCATCAGTTTTGTAGATGTAATTTGTCTGGTGAGACTCTGAAGGGAACCAGTCCCTCTGGGTTCTTAGTTTCAATGATCAGTATTTTTGTTTGGGTGTGTTCTTGTGTTTAGAGGTGGACCCAAACTGAGGTCCCCAAAAAGGGACATACGCCACAGCTTGGGCCCACCTCTAGTGCAATATCTTTTATTTGTAGATTATATTTTACTCTACAGCTGTTACATCGTTATCAGCACCAGTATATGCATAATCCTACTGCCAGTCACTATTTCATACATACCTAACTGTATCCCAGAAAAAAATGTGACACTCCGGTGTCTCTTTCCACATTTAAGATTGCTTCTCAGACTGATGTGTGCACAAGTTTTAATCCTTTTGTCCTCGATTTGAGCGTGTTATTATTTTTTTAAGCAAGAGTGTCACGTTTAGTGTTTGTTTGTGTCGTGTTAAGAAATCTAGAGCACAGCGGACTTTACTTTTAACTAAATTGTCTCTGTTCACCTGCCAAGAGGACTGTGGTGGAGTCCCACGGGGATGGAAGGCACAAGAGCACTGCAGATGTGCAGCCAGGAGGAAGTCAGCCAGGAGTGAGAAACGGCTCTTCCCCTTCTTTCCAGTCAGGGCTCTGGGCTGGGGGAGAGACAGCACCACACATACAGGGTACTGGGCAGTGGGGTTAGGTTTTGGCTGTGGGGAAACCCAAGGTCTGCCTGTGTAAAGCTGTGCAGATCTGCAGAAGGGGATTTCACAGAAGTCTCTTTTGGGGGACTTTTTCTAAAATGAGATGTCAGCTAATGTGTTAAGGAGGCAAACCCCATGCTCCAATGCACAGGCGTGAGGAAGAGCTCTGGTCGGGCTCAGTGTCCCAGGATCGGTGTGGCCAGTTCATAATACAAACCACAGGATCTCCCACACAGACAGGAGAGCAGTGGGCTGCCGAGCCAGCCCCAGGGAGCCTGGACACAGCCTGGCTGCGCTCCCACTTGGAGAACATGAAGGTTGCCCTTTGGCAGCCTTTGCCCCGGGTGTTGCACAGGCAGAGAGCCGCCAGGGAAGCTGCAGGTCCTCACTGGGCAGGAGGCAGCTCCTGGGCCATGCACAGGTCCTGCCTGCAGCAGATCCCAGCCTGCCTGGATGCTGAGCATCCAGTGCTGACTAATGGTGAAGGTACCATGTTGTCTGCAGGACTTGCCAAGGGCAGGCCGGGTATTGTTAAAAAAGCAGTTTTCATGGGCCAACACGTCAGCGGCTGGGATCCCAGCATAATTCCCAGGTTTCATCCAGAGGACTGAAGTCTCTGGGACATGCCAAGATGGATCCAGTTGACTTTGGCAAAGGCAGGGGAACTGTAGCAGTGTAGCTCCAGCGGCACTTTGAAGAGATGGCTCTTGCAGGGGTGGGAGGAGGCAGGGAAGCCAGCTCGTGCTGGGAGGCCTTCAGCATCCCATCTTTCCTGTCCTTTCCTCCTTCATGGATTGCACCAGAACTGCAAAGCTTGCCCAAAGTGTGCCCTCTGCTCTCTCCCCCTCCAACTGTGCTGGCTTGCTGGCATCATGCTGTTACTCTGAAAAGAAGCAGCACCTGCCTCTATGCTGTCTGTCTGAAACCTGAGGGCAAAGGAAAGAACAGAGTTCAGACTAAGGTACCAAAGAGTTAACATTTTCCTAGGTTTACAGATGTATTTGTAGGATTTGTACTATGTCACATCTATAGCCGTGAGATATTATTTTTATGTTGTAAACTTTTACAAATACATTTTTAAAGAGAGTTTAAAAATAAAGGTGTTTTTCTTTTTGCAAAGTTCCATCTCTTCCTTTGTTTGCCTGATTTTGGTTGCTCCCACTCAGATGGGGCTGGGAATACAGCTTAACCATGTCGTGGGTGAAGGCTAAGCATGTTAATACGCTGTGCATGACCCCAATACTTAGTGAAAGCCAAGCTGGGAGCCAGGCACAGAGAAGCACAGCAAGGCAACAGCTGAGCTGAGACATGGTAAGGAGAAGGGGCTGTGAACAGGGCAGGATCTGCCCCATCTCTCTGGTAACTGGCCAGCTTGTGGGTTGTGTTGCACTGGGAGGAGATGGGTAGAGGGAAAGACACTGGGAATAATTCTTATGTGTATCCCCAATGCCTGAGGTTTGGGCCAGCAGCCCTAAACAAGGTCCCATTGCTGGGTCTGTGCTCAGGTTGGGGTAGGGATGCGGGAGATGCCAGACTGAACAGTGCTGGGCTGAAGAAGATGGGAGAACCACAGTACTGTTGATTTTTTCACATAGTTTAATAGCTCAGGGTGATGGGAGAGACTGGAGGTAGTAATGGGGCAGGGCAGCAGCACAGCCAGTGCACTGCAGTGCATGGGGCTCCCCATGTCCAGGTCTCCTCTAAGCTGGGTTCCCTTTCCCTCCCTTTGGGATGAGGAATTCACTAATACACCTTAAAGATGCAACCCCAAAATACTGGCTCGCCACACTGCCACTCCCTTGGGTCCACATGTCCCCCTGCTTTCTTCTTGCTCCCCTCACCTTTCCCCAGTCACCTCTCCAGAAGTGCTGGGCTCCCCCAGCCCCAGGAGAGACAAGCACCTCCTGAGTCCAGCCCAAAGTCGTCTCATCTCTCTGGATCTAGTGAAACTTCTCTTCCCCAAAATGACCCCAGGCTGCTGTACGGAGCTGTTAACAGCCAGCTCTGAGCCACATGCTTGGAAAGCCTGGGGTTCCTGTGAAGAGGGGATTTTGAACTGAGGTTCAAATATATCGATGTTGATCCTGGTTTTCGGCTGCATGATGCAGCCCCAGTGCAAGTCCCTGCTGGCAGCAGTGGTGCTTCCCCCAGCCCTTGTGTACCCAAAGGCCCAAGGTACCAGCTGCAGCAGGAGACAGGTCCAAGAACCAGCAAGGCTCCCCTTTCCAGCACAGACTGTCCTGGGCTCTTGTCTTTGCTCAGTTTGCCAGAGAGGAGGTTTGCAGGCTCCCTGACCAGCTCAGGCTGCTTCTCCCTAGATATGCTCTGAGTCACCTGGCATGGCTCAGCCACCACAGGCAGCCAGGGCATTTTTCTCCAGGAGCTGAATCAGCAGGGGAAAAAAATCACCTCGTCTCCAGAGAAGCTGCAGCAAAGGCTTGGGGAGAAGCAGGGAGGGGGAATTGGTAGACCTCAGCCCTGAGCCCAACTGGCTTCCACTGCCCGATCCCTGCCTGGCAGGTCTTTTGCATGTTGGGATGCACTGAGGAGGGGTCATGGGGCTGGGAATGAGCAGGCAGACATGGGGAGTCCCAGCAGGGCATTTTCGCCACCCCAAAACAAGTCTCCTCTCCAGTGATGAGACAGGCACTTCGTGGAAGAGCTCAGAGAAACAGAGAAACTCAAGACTGCAGAGACAAACCCTGGCCTGCTGCAACCAGGGTTTTTAGCTGTTTGGGTACCAACAACTCACTCAGGACATGGGGGTTTCATATGTGTCTGCAGACTGCTGCAGGGCAGCTCATCAGGCACGACACTGTGGCCAGCTGTACTCAGTGCAGGGGTCCTATAAGGCTGGAATGGCCTAGTCCTGCTCTCAGGCTGGGAAACCAGCCAGAGCTCCCAATGCCCCCAACCAGGGCTCACAGCAGCCTCCACTCTCCCCTCCACAGCCAGCCTGTGGCCAGACAGGCACTAAGCAAGTCTCATGCCATCTCCCAGCACACCTTCCTGGCCATCGGGGCCTCCACAGACATCCTCAGGCTTCAAGTCCCTCAAATTAAGGCTGAAGCTCCTCTGAGAGCATCCCTGCCACTTGCTCAGAGCTGCTTGGCATATGAGCCCCAGCAACTCTCCTGTGACTGAGCTGCTGCTTGTGACCACAGGAGTTGGGGTGCAGTCTACAGGCAGGAAAAGATGGCCACCAATGAGGGAGGAGCTCCAACAGACAGATTGTCCCACCGAGCATCCCCAAGTATGTCCAGCCCAGCTTGGGGACCTGTGTGTACAGGCTGTGGCTTGTCACCTGTGGACCACTGCCACGACAGATGCTCTGCAAGGGGCCTCCTCAAAGAGAAGGGAGCCTGAGAGATTGTTTCCCTTCTTTGTATTAAACCTTTCTGGTTAAATAATTTATCACACTGGTGAGTCAGTTCTCTCTGAGCTGGCATTTGTTCCTGGAAAAAAAATAAAAATTAAACTTTAAAAAGAAGAAGAAGGGAAACAAACATCCTTTTAAAAGCCCCTTTGGCTCAAAAGGAGGAAAGAATAATCAGGCAGATGTCTCCTGTGGCCCAGCCACTCAACAGCCCCCCAGCACTGGGCAGGAGCCCCCCAGTGTACAACACCGCCTCTACTTTGTGTTCTTCTTCCTCTCATCCTGCCAGGAAAAACTGCTGAGAGGAAATCTTCTCTGGCCAAAAGCTGCCTTTCCTTTTCTCTGGACTCCCTCATGCTCTCCAGCCATCCTTCTGGCCAAAACAAGAGATGTCTCCATGCTCCCATGACTCTTAGTCATCTCCAGCACAGTCAGCCATGCTCTCATGTCTTGGCCTCAAGACCTTGTCTTGCTGGTACCTTGCTAATTATCTTCTTTGGAGAAGCAGATTCCCCTCCAGTTTGTAGAGCCACGAGGGGCACTCCTCTGCCTGGCACCTTTGCACTGCAAGTGCAGATTCAACAGCCATCTCTGTGCAGACATTTTGGAAAAGCCCATCTCTTTCTGCCCACGTTTCACAGCCGGTGTCCCTGCCACCTCCCCACTGATGGGGCTGCAGCTGGGTGCAGCTAAGGCAGAGCCCTTCCTCCCCTGTGCTTCCCAGTGCTGTCAGGTGGTGGCCATAACTTCCCACCCCAGAGCTGCCGCGAACTACCATGAACTTCTGCTTCAGTCTGAGGTTATCCAGAGATAGAGCAGACAGAAAGGGGCACCCTGTGTCTGACTTGACCTGCTAACATCTTGCTGACTTGAACAACACCAGGAGACCTGTTTTGCTTCAAGCCTACCCTCGCCCCCTATTTTGGAAAAGGAATGGCCCAGGTGAGGGTTAATGAAGTGCCTAATTACTGTCCTCAGGTGCCTGCCAGGTTGTCAATTAGAAAACAGTTTCAAAAAGCCTCCCCACCAGCAAGGGCTCCTTTGGAGGAGGGGTTCTTGTTTGAGCCTGAGGGTTGCTGTGAGCCCCAGGCTTGGGGGTCCTGGAAGAGGAGGAGAGCTGGGGTCCCAGCTGGGGACAGGGAAGGGCCTGCAGGCTGGGCCCCAACATGTCTCCCTGCTGAGGAGGGTGGTGAAGGCTGGCCTGCAGCTGGCTGGGATCGGCCCTGCCTCTACACGGTGCTGGAGGTAGGGCTTGGGGGTGACCCTGTGTGGCTACAGTACCCCTCTCTGCGCCAGGGATCATGCTCTTGGTTGAAACAAAATAATTTGTCGTCTTCACAGGCTCCTTCCCACCTGGGAACTGCCCCGGGCTGAATTGTCTTTGTGGGCCTGTTGTGGGGGAGTCAGCCTGCTCCTGTGTGGGCCCCCAGGGCCTGAAGCCAGCAAGAGCCACCGGGCCTGAGGTAAACTGAAGTCCCCTGCCACTAAAGCAGGGCCTCGCCTGGCTCTTTGTGTCCCCGAGCAACTGCGTGATTGTCCCTGGGGGTTTGGGTGGCAGCAGGCAGGGCAGATGGGAGTTGTCCTGAACCCTGGCATGGTGCAGTGCCCTCTGTCAGGCCCGGGGAGTGGTCTGGGGCTGAACGCCCCTCTGAGACCGGAGGGTGGCCCCAACAGAGGGGTTCGAGCTTGGCCCCACCTCTGCCGTGGGGGTTTGTCACCAGTGACGTCTCAAAGCATCACTTTCTTTTTTTCCCTCCTGTTTCAAAAACAAACAACAAAAAAAAGGAATTTCTTAACTTGTGGTCAACTCAGAAAGGAGAAGCTCCTGCTGAGGGAGCGCTGGAGACAGTGCCTGCGAGGAGAGGTGCCTGCTGCTCAAGAGAATCCTTCAGCTGTGTCCCTACTCCACGCTGGGGGCACCACGGTCACTGAGGACATGGGTCCTGCTCTCCTCCTGCTGCTCACTACAGCCAGTGCCTGGCACGGTAGGTCCACCAAGCCCCCCAAAGCTCTACAGTGTATCCATGTCATTCTGGGGCAGTTTTGGGATGTGGTGAGGGTTTCTTGGGTGCCTGATATGAGTGTTCCATCCCTCCTTGGGCAAGGAGGGGTGACAGCCTCACTGGGGCTGTGGACAGGACAATGATGGACTAATGGGCACTTGAGTCCCAGCAGTGGAGGACAAAGCCAGGCTCCTAATCGTGTCTACCAAAAGCCTGCTGTGGGCTGGGCTGGTCCCTGCTTCTGCAGGCTGCTGCATGAAGCAGCTGCTGCTGCTGTGGGCATGTTCTAGGAGCCTCAATGTGGGTAGGGAGTGAGCAAGAGAACGTGTCTGCTCTATGGTGTGTCAGGGAGGAAACACCAGCTTGGCATTTAGTGCAGGCTTGGCTGTAACAGCTTTCTGAAGACCACCCAGAGCTGGCTGTTGTTATAGAGGGAGGACAGTGGTGGGAAGAGGATGTGTTGTTAGCCTGTGCTGGCTCTGGAGCCCAGCTGTGCTGAGGGCTTGCTCTTGCTGAGGGCTGCACACGGGAAAAGGTGCACATAGCATAGGAAGAGCCTCAGCAACAGTGAGATGGGAAAGGGAAACTTTCCACTGTTTGGTCTGGCTGGGGCTTAGGAGGAAGGAGAGGTTCAGCAGAAAGGGTGTCCTGAGGAAAGCTGTCTCTGAAATAACCCTTTGCCCAGATGGGGCAAGAGCTGGAGGTGCTTGGCCTGCAGGTGAAAGAGCTGGGAAAGTTGGCTGCATTGGCACCTCCCAATGCCCACTTTGTGCCTGGTTGGAGATGTCTGAGGATTGTTGTTTTCTGGTCCTGCTAGCATAAACAACAGGGCTGTAGAGCCAGGATGTGATGGAAACAGAACTTGGGCAGCCAAGAAGGGAAAGTTGAATATGCCTGGTTTTTGAGGCTGTGGAGATGGCCAAGAGGTGATAACCCACCAACCTCAAGAAGCAATCACTGAACCTGTTTTGAGGTTTGCAACCAGACAGAAACCAGTATTACTAATCTTATGTCTTAAGCACTGGCAGCCTCTTGGGAGTCTTGTGTGGCACTTTCCTTCATTTTCCTCTTGAGCTTCTTTGGGGACACAATGAGACTCTGGTGTAAAGTTCCCCCTGGAAGGGGGCAATCTGTGGGGAAAGCATTCAGCTGTAACAAGGAGGCAGCATATCCCTCTTAAGACACTGCAGTTCATATTTTCAGCCCAGGAAATTTGCATCCCCTCTCATTGTTGTGCTGTATGGTGTTTCACTTCAAGTCACATCTTTGACATGCTGAGCAGGCTTTTTCCAGGTCTACTGTGTGGGGAACTGGGTTGTGAAGGCTGCGGTGGTTTTAATTTCTTATGGGTTTTTTTAAGATAATAGGGACTAGGCAGGTCTGATATAGAATTGTGAGAGATTGTAACAATATCTGTCAGAATCTCTGAAAGTTCCTTGAGGCACTGGGCAATGCAGGTCACCATCTGTGACATCCTCATCAGGCACTGTCAGCTGTGTCAGGATGTTAGAGACAAATTTGTCTGAGTACCATCACTGTTGGCCATCTGCTGCACAAAGGAGGAGCCAAAGAATGTGCCAAAGGAAGACCCTCAAACTGGAGTCAGAACCTGACTTCTTTCTCCCTCTTGGATTGCAAGTGCATCTTCTGAGAGTACCAGGGCTGATGCGGTATGACCATTGTGATCTGGGCTCTTGCTAGGGGAGTGTCAGGGGCTCAAATCCCAGCTTTGGATCAAGCAAAGATTTGAAACTTGATCAGCTCACATCTGTGTTCCTGGACATCTTGAAAGGTCTTCCTGGGGTTTCTTTTGTTTTCTTGTTATGGATGTATCTAAACCTCTGATGTAGAAGCCCCAAGCAGAGATGTGATAAGCACCCTTTTCCTCACCCCCTGCTCCCTAGACACTGTAGGTGACTCTGGGGAAGGTGTCCTCAGAAACAAGCTTTTCCTTGCCATCACTGAGGGGGCAATGAGGGGAACTCAAGTCTGGTATGGGTCTCTCCCAGGGCCAGACCTTAGCCTAGTTATCTCCCAGGACCAAGTCAAGGTCCTGATAACTGGTTTCTGTGTGTAAGGTTCTTGAATGTCTCTGTCTTACCAGCCTTCACTTCTCCTTCCTTACCATTTCCAAACCCTCAGCAGAGGAAAGTAATGTTTTGGTTGGCATGGGAGAGGCAGCGACAGAGCCTGCAGCTGTAACTAGAGGTCATGGTTACACAACCCAAGTGTGGTAAAACCCTTGGCCAGCAGTTACTGGCAGCGCTGCGGAAGCTGCTGGAGAGCAGCAGACACATCCTTAGGCTTCGTGCAAGATTGCACACTGGTCAGCAGGGAGAAAGCATCCCCCAGCAGCCCTGCTTCCCCATTCTGGAAAAGGGCCTGGGTGTTTGACTCGTCCCCCAGCACACAAGGAGTGGATGCTTGGGTGGCCTTCACCTGTCAGTGTCTCTGCCCCATCTGTACTCACTCCCCTTGTGTGGCGGTTGTGCCAATGACAGGAGTCTCCAGTGATAGACTGAAGGCTGCTAGCTGCTGCTTCACTGTTACAGAGAGCACCTACACTGAGCCTTCTCTGTCCATAGCATCTCAGTAGTAACTGGAGGTTGATAACAACAGGGACACAGTGACATGACACTCTTGTTTTTCTTGTCCTGCTGTGGCCAAACCAAGGACCAGTTACAACATGGTCCTTCCCTGAGCCAGTTTGAATGCAGATTTGAGTCAAAGAGCTTGGCTCCCCTATTAAATGGTGCTAAAGCCTTGGATGTGGAGGGATAGCTAAAGCAGAGAATAGGTGAGGGAAAAACATACAGTGATAGAGAGTAAAAGCAACAGAAATGTGTTGAGCCCTGCTAGAAAACATAGCTTAGAAAGAGAGGAGCTTTGTACCTTAGATATGTGGAAAATGTGGCTTTGCAAGGGATTCTGGGACATGTTTTTCTCCACTCTGGGAATAAATGAGGCTTTTCCTCTTTCCACAGAAAGATAAAAGCATCTCTAAAAAAACCCCACACAATCCAAGGAGAAAAAATGTCAAACATTCCATGCCCCAAAGCTCCTTGTCTTCTGCTTCTTCCTGCAGGGTGATTGAGTTTGATTCAGGCCTTGTTTGGGTTCCTCAGGGCAACTGCATTGTTGTCACACACCAGCAATGCTCTTCAGGACCTTGAGTCTCATTCTTGACCTTTCGTTGCACAGAGGGAGGCATTAACCCAAGACTGCTTAAATGATGCTCTTTGAGCTCTGATGGACGAGCTCTGGTGCTACAGCCCCGATCGCAGCCCGTAGAACATGATGCATGTTTGTACCTCAGACAGTCTTCCTCACCAAATGAGCTGTGAGCAGGGGTGGATGAAGATGGGTGGGTGTGTGCTGCTTCTACTGCCTGTGTTATAGGGACAGTGTCCAGGGCAGCAACTGGGAACAGATTTGCTTTAAACTCTCTGCTACCCATGACCATAACCAGCCTTCTCTCCTTTCTTCTCTTCAACAAGGGCTGTAAGATTTGGCCACTACTCCCCTTTCCCCTGAAGGATGTGCAAGTGCAGCTGGATTAATGGTACCATTATAGAGTGCTTTGCCCTCTCCCACTTCCTAATGAATCTTTTGTGTTCATTTGGACAACAAATCTTTCAACTAAACTGTTGCTGTAAGTCCAGAGCAGTCTGCTGCAGAGATTGAGGCATCACAAGACCAAACTCAGCCCTTGTTTCAGCTGCCGCCATCCCAGAGGAACACTGCATTCAGTGAGCTCATCTACAAAGAGCAAAAGTGATAAATTGGGTAGCTACCTTTCTACTTAGTATTATTTGAACCTCATTGTTTATCCCTTTAAAATGTGAGGATGGGTTAGCAACTGGGAAGAAAAGCAGAAGTGGGAGAATGGCCCTGGATAGGGGCCGGAGGGGAGTGCAGAGCCCCCTGAGCACAGATAGCCATTTGAAATGTGTTTCCTGTCCTCCCTGAAGGCCTGGCGTGGGGGTGGTGGTACCACTTCTTCCCTAGCCCCACAGTACTGATTCATTTCTCACTTCCCCCCACCCTAAATATAGGTGGTGACTCAAAGAACACGCTGATGCGGCAAAACAGGGAAAAATATTTCCCTCTGACACTAAGGGCTGGAGTGGGACGCAGGTTCCCCTTTATTCAGCCAGTAGAGAAGCCATCTTCAAAGTAGAGATGGCATCAGATACCAAGCTGGGTTGCAGTGTCAAGCTTGATATTTGATGTTTGAAGCTGTTTACTTTCTTGTGCCTCAGTTTCCCACCCTCAAATATGAATAATAATGGTGACTCACTTTGTAATGTTTTGATGGTATCTACATGGAGAATGCACTGTGTGACTCTGATAATGCATAAGTATGGGTCCTGCAAAATCCACTGCCCAGCAACCAAAAAGCAGTCTTCCCAAAAGGCGTGAGCTGAACTCCTGCTCTGCAGAAGCTTTCCAGTTCTGTTCTACCTCATCACAGCACCAATGTAATAGAGCGCCCCGTCCACTAGACTTGACTTAATTTTCACCAAATGGTGTTATGGTCATATAGTAGCTCCAGCTCTGCCACAGAAAGAAAACTGTTGCAAGAAGAGGCAAAGAAGAACAATTTCCAAGCTAGCATCTGACCTAATCAGCTCCATTTTATTTTTGTTTCTGTCCCAGGGCTCTAAATGTTCACATGTGGGGTTTTCTCTCTTCTCTGAAATTCATTCCTTGGAGTATCAGATCATATCTGTCTGGTGGGATGGAGAATGGCTGGAGTGATGTGAGCCAAAAATCCAGTCTGAATCCCAAGCTCAGTTTCTTCCTGATGCTGAGCTACTCCATGCTCCGCAGTGTGAACTCCAACAGACATCTTTAAGGATCACTTTTGCATCCTCACTCTTTCCTTTGTAGGCTCAGCATCCCCAGTGATCAGCCCTGACCTCCCTGCTCTGGTTGTTAACACGGGTGATCCAGTCATCTTGCACTGCTCAGGAGAGTCTGAAGTTGAATGGAAGAGCCAAAAGAATATATTCATCAACCACACCAGCAGCATGTTCAATATTCCCAAGGCTACTTACAGGGATACAGGCACCTATAAGTGTGCTTATGTCAACAGCAGTGACAAGGGCATTGCAACCGTGCATCTGTTTGTGCGAGGTAACTATGCTTCCCTCTACCTACACTGGCAGGACGGTGTCCTTTTGGGGAGCGTGGCCATGACACAGGTCCTCTCTACAGCTGTGGTTGTGTGTGTGTTTGGGGAGCAGTGCAGGCTTCTAGTGAGGCAGTGGCTCACCCACAACCACGTAAGCATGCATAAAATGGGCCCCATGGCTGAAGTACTGGGGTACAGTACAGAGCTGAATCTCACACATGTGGGAATGGCCTGGATATCACCTTCCATTTACCCTGGCTGCCCTTTCTGCAAAAAACAGGGATGAAAGTCTGGTCAGTGTTGTAATGAGCAGTGAGATATGGAAATCGGAGAACTGTATGGCCAGTACCCCGGATAAGGGAGAGAACCACACGAATTATGTCCTCACAATATGACCTGAACCCCAAATATTCTTTTACCCCAGAAGGAATTATGCTGTGGTAGCTCCACCACTTGTGTTCACCCCTTCCCTTGTACCAGAGATACTGTCCTAGACAGGAAAGCTGGAGGTCTGATAAATAAAACTAACACCATGGTGAAAAGTTTAATTAGAGGTAAGCATATTTCTCAGTCTTTCTTGCCTATCTACATTTGTGAGTTGATTATCCTACTTGCCTCAAATGTCTTAGCTGGAACTCAGCTTGTCGCGTGAGTTTTTGGAGGCTGAGTCAGGCAGGCGTTGAGCAGGGCTGCCCCAGCATCGAACTCCCACTGGGTAGCAGTGCTGGAGACTTGCGGTTGCTGGAATGTGTTTCTCTGCTTCAAGGCATTTTCTGATCCCATTCTCCGGCCTACCTTGTCTCCTCTGCAGATCCAAATACTGTGTGGTATGTTCCAAGTTTCCGGATCTTTGTGACCAGAGGTGGTAATGCTGAGCTCCCCTGTCTCATCACGGCCCCCGAGTATGGATCCAGGGTGACTCTGACAATGGATGACGGCTCTCAGCTCCCACCTGGAACCAACTATTCTTTCAGTATCGAGAAAGGAATCACGCTATACAATGTGCAAAGCAAGCAGAAGGGCTCTTACCGATGCCAAGCAATGATAAATGGAAAAGCAGAGAAGTCATCAAGAATAAGACTGTTTGTGGAAGAAGGTAAAGGATTGAGGGGTTGCTGCTGTCCCTGGGGAGACAGCAATAGCTAAGCTGGCCACAGTAGATAGTTAAGGAAAGGCTTCTTGCCAGTGGTAGGGAAGACTTTTTGAACCTGCAGTCTTTAAAGGGTATTTAATGGAGTCAAAATTCCATCAGCTTCTGGCAAATTGGCTCCTTCAGGTGGCTCTCTGTGGGTTCAGCGGTGTTCAAATCTTTGCAAACACTATTAAAGGACAGAGGAAAAAAAGTCCACCCATCTCCCTGGTGTTCTGCAAGTCCTCAGGCCATAATCATGGCAGAAGGTTCCCCTTGCCTTTCAACCCAGTGCTGACTGCTGTGCTCTCCCCAACTTGTACTGCTTCCTACAGACACAGATGGGAGTGATGATCCCTAGGGAATGAGAAGGCTGGGGGTAAAAAGACTGAAGAGGATGGAAAGGAGAAGGTAGCCAGGCCTTGGGAAGTCTCCAAAGCACACAGGGTCACTGGACCAGCTGATGTTGAATCTTTCCCTTTGTGTAGCCCTGGAGAAGCCTGTATCGGTGATAATGGACCCTATAGACCATGTGCGAATTGTGGGTGAACCTTTTGAAGTCACTTGCAGAGTAATTGCTCCTTCCCACAAGTATGACATCAGATGGGTGACAGCAGCAAAGAATGTAAGTTGTGCTGCTTCAAGGGTATATAGTGCTTTCCTAGAAACTACGAGATATAGGGTGGTAAGAACTGCTCAGACCCAAGTCACCTGCAGCAAAGCCTTGGACTGCCTGACCAAAGCAGCTGTTCAAACAAGCTGTAGATATCTGAATATGGCCAACCTTTCCTTGGGATGACACAGTTAAACACCTTCCCATCGTCAGGATGTTACTGCAAGAGAGGAGGAAAGCGTGTTGTTTCAGCTGAGTTCACTGAGCAGGAGCCACAGTACCTACTGAGGCAACATTTCTCCACCCAGCCCTGTCAGGGCTTGTAAAGCAGCAGACATGTTCAGGACACACAGTTCCAGAGAGAAGATATGGGTGAAGAAAGGGAATGCATTTAAATCTGTTGTGCTGAGTTTTAACTGCTAGATGGTTAGATAAAGTTTGCTAGAAGTCCTTTATTATATCTGATGCCTTTATTAAGGATGTGAAATAACATACAAGATATGTTTGGATCACACAACGTAAGGCCAACTTGCAGTCAGAAGGCTGGCAATAGCTATAATCCTAACTGCTGGGGAATATCTGCCCTGAATACTTAAATTTAATGTCTCTTGGTCTTCATGTAGATGGCTTTCAGTGACAGGGGCACTATAACAAAGCTCCATAGCCCAGAACAGGAGGGGGTGGGTATGTTTGTAAGTATTCAGTTCCATCTTCTACCCTTCCAAGAAAGTGCCTGATGTTCCCTCCCTGCCTGACAGGTCAGGAGAACTAAAAAGCCTAGCTTTGAAAATGAGAGCTACTTCATCAGTGACATCCTGTCCGTTCCAGCGGTGACCATGGAAGATAGTGGGAAATACACTTGTATAGCTAACAACTCAGCAGGATTCAGGAATGCCTCAACAATGCTTCAGGTAGTAGGTGAGTGCTTTCCCAAAAGACCAGGAAGGTGTGGGCTGACTCACATATAGCCTTGAGTGTTTTCCACTTCTGCCTCCACTTTGTTCCCAGTTTTGCTGTTGGAAACATCATTCTTGCTTGTGCCTGAAGGCTCACATGAGAACTGTGGAACTGCTAGAAAAGGAACTGGTGTTCCCAGTGTCTCAAGGGGCAGGAGGACATTTTTTGGATACTGGATGAAAAAAAACTCAGAAATCTCAGTTTTTGTGTGTTTATAAACAGCTTTAAAACACACACAAAACCCCAAACAAACAAAAAAAACCACAACAAAACCAAAACGGGCAGGGTTGTGCTAAAGACCGGGAAGGGCTGGCTGGAAGGAAGGGCAAGCCACATATGAGCAGAGTATGGATCTTTGTCTCTTCCAGTGGCAGATCCACATAAGAGGGTTCAGGTCTATCATACACTTGTTTGTATCTCAAGATGGAAAATTCATCCTCGCAGCTCATGGGCTGAGGTTTGCTGATGTCCCAAAGCTACTTCATGCCGTGGCTCAAAGAGGGCTTGGTTGTTTCCAAGTGAGAAGCCAGGAGTTTAGCTAAGGGGCCTGTCTTCTATGGGCAATCAGGAGATACAGTTTTAGCCTCATCACTTATTAGGATACAGCACGTAAAACCTTTTTCCCCATGAGAGTTCACTAAGATTTTCTAGATTTCCTCAGGCTGTGTAATCCAAGCTGCCATGACAAAGAAGCAATTTAAAAAGTACTGCTTTGACAACATAATTTGTGTAATGCTTCGTTCTCTCCTGCAGTCTCCCAGCTGAGGCTGCCCTTTCCAGTAATGGTCCATTTATGAAGCTGGTATAAGCTTGTTTCAGGTCTCTGGACATGTCTGCTAATGGTCGTGCTCTCTTCCATCCTGCAGAGAGAGGTTATGTGTTCCTGACCCCAGTGCAAGCTACCAGCCAGGAGGTTGCTTTGGGAGAGAGTCTGCAGCTGCAGGTCCACATTAAGGCTTACCCAAAACTTGTCGACTGGAACTGGAATCACACAAACCCCTTGAACTCTAGGACCAGCACATTGCAGTTCCAAATGACCCCTGGAAACAATTGGTATGTGCTCGCTCTCTACACTGGCTGTGGCATGTTTCCAACAATGCTTTCCTTGTGAGACAGGCAGTTTGACAGCAAACTCACTAGTTTTGAAGGGAACTGTTTTGCCTTTCTGCCTTCTCTTTCCAGTGTTATTAACAAACAGCAGTGAGCAGGTCTGATCAGGTCAAGGAGGACACCACCTTCTCTTTAGAAAACCTTGTGGAAGTCAGTATCACACTTGTGGTCTGGCTGTTCAAGTTCACACTCTCCTTACAGGAGGAAATTGCAGGGGTGGATGAACAGTACAAAAAAAAAAATAATTCCCTCACTGCTCCTCAGACCTGTCCCCTGCTCTGAGGTCTGGACAGTGTATGTACCAAGTGGCATTGTATGCCCCATGTCAATAGAAGTCAGAAACATCATTATGTGGATAGGACCCAATGGAGGGCACAGGCCTGCTTTTCCAAAGCCTACAGCCAACTGAGGCCAAAAAGAGACTGAAAGAAAGAGAATCATTCTGTTTGTTGGGGAGTTTTTAGCAATTCCCCTTTCATTTTCTTAGAAACCCGAAATAATCCACAAGAGGAACTGTACCACTCAGCAAGCACGATGGCTTTGGGGTGAAGTCTTTCTTGCATCTGGATCTGAGAAATAGGCTGGGGGCAGAGGGGAGTGGACACTAGGGACTGTGACTTGATAGGCTAAGAAATGGGAGGAATAACTTTGGCAGAAGGACCAGCATCCTCTAGCCCTTCAAAGGCAATGATTTAGATATTAAACTCTTCTTTTTGAGCATTTGCTCACCTGAGCCTATCACAGAATCATTCAAGTTGGAAAATACCCTTGGGATCATTGAGTCTACTTTCAGAAGTGCTGTGTACTTGGTGGCAAAAGGTCTTTCCTCTAAGGAAGATCAGATCCTCTCTGCTTCCCCTGAAGAAACAAGTAGCAGACTCCCCTCATGGGCTGGAATTAATGCTGAGAACTGTTCACCTGCTCCTGGGCACAGGAAGCAGCTGCATCTTGCTGAGTGAAGACTGCTTAAGTTTCCTCAGCACAGCTTGCTTTATGGTGTTTACTCTCTCTGTGTGAGCAGGTATAACACCACACTCTTCCTGAACCGCCTGCAGGAAGGAGAGGGAGGTCTCTATACATTTTATGCCATCAACAATAAGACCAATGCATCTGTTACCTTCAATATTTCTGTGAAATGTAAGTGCTGGGCATTGCCTGTTCTTTCACCCTGCTTACCCTTGGGGCTGCTGCCCAGCTGGCAGCAAGTGGGGGGGGTACCAGGGTGCTTCCAGCCCAATGCCCACAGGACGCAGGGCCAGACTGCCTCTGGGACCCAGCCCGAACCTGTGCATAGCACAGGGGTTCCTGATGTTTTATTATTGCACATGTGGAATGTAAATCGGGGCACAAGGAATGTGCTCTTCCTCTGGTCATAGCACTCACACTTTATCTGTCTTCCCCAACAGCTCCTCCAAGGGTCTGCAGAATCAAGGTGCCAGCCAATGACTCCATCCTTCAGTGCATGGCCATCGGCTACCCTGCCCCACGCATTGAGTGGTACCAGTGTCCCACTCACTCTGACAGGTGAGAAATGCCCAGAACATCGAGCACTTGCCCTTCCTGTGCTGACATTTGCTGAGCAGCACTGTATGGGCTTGCCTACAGGCAATGTAGCAGAGCCTGTTTGATAACAGCAACGGGGATGTTGCCCTGCTAAAAAGTCTTGGGGGCTATCTGAGGAGAGGGGGAAGGTACTATTCTTAAAGTCCTGAGATTGATGAGTTCAGCCACCTGTGATTCATGTTCTCCCAATGCTTTTCTGAGGAACATGTGGGTCCTTTGGAGAAGTGCCTTGATGTTGGCTGCTGTAGAGCTACATCCTGGCTGGTTTTAGTCATCTTTCTGGGACCTTCACAGGTCTGAGGCTCTGCAGAGCACAGGCTGACTGAGCTACAGTGTGACAGGCAGCAACTGCAGCTGCCTGGACAGGGGTGGTTGTGCCTCAGTACCAGCCCTGTTCAAGGAGGGAACTGCTTCCACAGGTGTAGCCACACAGAGGCAGGTAAGGTTCTGTCTACACAGGGCTTTGTCAGGGAGAGGTCTTTTAATAGGGCAGTGATTAACAGGTCTCGTAGAGCTGCAGTCCTAGTTCCCAGTCTAGTCTGACACAGGCACCAATTCACTTATGAGCAGCTGTGCTGCACAGGAACACTCATTCTCTCCTGCTTGGTGTCTCTGCAGATACAATGAGGACTATAGGTTGCTACTGAATGACTCCAGTCCCCAGGTGGTGAACATGTTGCCCTTCCAAGAGGTGGAGGTGGAGAGCGCTGTCCTGTTCCAGGAGCTGGGTGACAATTTCACCTTCTGCTGTGTGGCCATTAACAAGGAGGGGAACGCTTCTGACATGTTTCACTCGCTCACCATCACCAGTAAGATACAAACTGGTAGCTTGACAGAGTGGGGGAGAGTTTGGGGGCTTCTGGGGGCCTGTCTTCCTATATGTATATCCATATTGTCTTGCAAGAGAGGTGGAATAGATTCCACAAGCCCTCTGTCTTCACAGGAGGTGTGAGGCTTTGGCATTTGGCAGTTCTAGGAACCATGTGGGAACTGGTGGCTGGACATAGCCTGGTGCCAAAGGCTGAGCCACGCCATGAATACCTCGTAACCACAGGACCTCGCTGCAGGGCGCAGCCTAGCTGGCTGTAACTCAGCCCACTGGAGTGCAGGGGCTGCATCTTTTGACAGCACTGTTCTTCATGCACAGATCTTTATCTCCAGTCAGTCTAACCTGAAGCTGGTGCTGTTTGTGGAAACTGGGGTGGACAGGGGGAACCATTGCAGCCTTGAGTTTTGCATCGAGACTTCCCTCAGTTCCCAGTCGTCAGGTTTTGGGTGTCTCTGAGGCCAGTGCTGGTTTGTGTTGCATAGGGGGGAAGCCTAAATGAACAGCTGGGCACAATGGTCCCAGAGATGGGATTGAAACAGGAATGGTTTACTCATCTCATTTTTTTTCTCTTCCAGGAAATGTCATGGCACTTCCAAACAAGCTTTTCAGCCCCATCCTCTCCACCTGCATAGGCACATCGATCCTGCTGTTCCTCCTACTCCTCTTCCTCCTCTACAAATACAACCAGGTCAGATTCCCTGTTGTGTAGCAAGGGCTGCAAGGCCTGCCCAGCCTCAGAGACCCCCCTGCCTCTGCTGGCAGCCACAGGCAGGGAGCCTTCAGCTTGGGGGCAACCAGGCAAGCTACATCCTCATCTCCACTGCCTCCCCAACTTCTTCCAGAAGTTTTCTGCTGGAGGGCATGGCTCATGCACTAAACCCAGTGTGTTAACACCACTCCAAACCTGGTCCCTCAGGCTTGTAGCCCAGAGGTCCATGTGGATATTCCTTGGTGTCAGAGGTGCTCACTCTGAGCTGTCAGTTGCAACTGGTTTTGCTCTGGCCATCATGAATCCACAGATTGAATTAAGGAGGAAAAAAAGTGGTTTGCAGCTTGCATCTACATTTTATTCTCCTCCCTGCTTTATAAAAAGCTATCTTTATGGGGAAACAGAATGATGATAGAAGGCGTTTGTCTCCAGGAATGCTTGGTCACTATTTTTATACAAGAACTTACCCCATTTTCTCTGCAAGACTCATGTTCAGCATTTGGATTCCTTCTCAGTTGCTTCCATAAACTGTACCAATCAATAGCCACCTCTGCTTCATCAGTGGGTGAAAAATCTCCTTGTTTTCAACTCTCCCTTTTGGCACTTTTCTTTTGACAGCCCATCAAGGCTGCAAATTTTGCAGCAAAGTTCTGGTGCTGGTTGTCAGAAGATCCAGCAGAGCCCTCTTCCAGACAAGCACCTACAGCTTTGCAAGCAGAGCTGTGTTTGGCCAGTAGTCCAGAAACAGAGGGAGAAGTGTGGATCAGTGTGTAAGCACAGCTCTGAAGAAACAGTTTTTAGGAAGTCTTGCAAGGCCAAGAGAATCAGGATGTGTTTATAAATAATCTTACCTATCTCAACCATGGGCTGCTTGAGCCATGGCTGACTGCAGCAGTGCTAGCTGAGTTGTGGAGCAGAAGGCAGCAATGCTCACCCTCTGGGAGTGGGCAACAGCAAATAAACTGCGTGCGTGTGGGATTCTTTAGGGGGGACCTCCACCAGAAACTCTGTTGCTTGGAGCATCCTGACTGGGCCTTTTTCAACAGCCTGCATGGGCATGGATGTTTAACTCTCAGGCAAAGAAAAATGCAGCAGCGTGGGGGAGAAAACAAACAGATGCTTTGCATCAAAACTGCAGATCTTTTTGCCTCAGTTATGGTTCCTCATGCCTGTGCTAACCCAGCTTTGAGCATCTACTCATACACTGCATCCTTCTCTGCAGCTATCCAGGGGAAGTGGTGAGGAGAAGCACTTCAGCGCACACATCCCAGTAGCTGGGACATGAGGTGATTCATCGCAACCATGGTCACTCCACCCATGCTTCCTTGTGCCTGTCTTGATGGACCTGAGACCACCTTTGTCACACTGGGGTGCAGGTCCTTGCCTGTCTCCTTGTACAGGAGCATGCACAGTATTCTCATGCCAAGCTATTTCACTGCCTCTCTCTCTATTTGTGCCTCCCACCTGGCTCCCTACCCCTCTCAGCATGAATAACATCACCCAACACAAGCTGGCAACTGCCTCTGCCCATAGGTTCCAGTGCTGCTTCTCTCTGCCTTGTCTGGCTATGTCTGCCATGAGATTTGTGGAAAATAGAAGAAATTTTTACTTGTCTTTCTCCATGTCTTTTTTTTTTTTCCCTGTAAGGGAAGCAGAGTTGGGCCAGCTCTGCCATTCTGTTGTGCTCAGCAACCCAGGGTACCAAGGAAGGAGACACAGTGGGGACATCTCCCTCCTGCACCAGCTAGGCACTGTTGGCCATTGGTATGGTGGGATGTGCTGGCTCTCCCAGCTCTGCCATCCCAAGCGGGGAAAACGGGCTACTTCAAGTGGAAGAGGCAAGAGACCCTCCCTCAGCCATGGGTGACAACTTAGAGGGACTTTATAACAGCAAAGGGACCAGGCTGTGCAGACAAAGCCCCTCTCATTCAGACTGGGTTCAAAGCAAGAAATATTTAATGGATTGAAACCTAAGTCTTAGTTCTATGCCTGCAGGGTGAGAGCTAGAGTGCATGCGGGGATTAGGAACCCTCAGGACCTGAGGAACACTGAATAACTGGAGTCTCTTCCTTACAGAAACCCAAATACCAGGTGAGGTGGAAGATCATTGAGGCCTGTGAAGGGAACAACTACATCTTTATTGATCCCACTCAGCTGCCATACAATGAAAAATGGGAATTTCCCAGGAATAATCTCCAGTTTGGTAAGAAACCTTCCCTGTTGCTTGCCTGGTGGCATGCAGCTCACCACAGAGCTGAAATGTTCTAATGGAGAGAACCAAAGCAGTTGGGCAATATCCAAAGCTGCATCCAGACACAACAGGAACATTATTAACGAGGCCTTGCTGTCCTCTTCCACACAGGGTGTTAAAACGCTTGGGTGCAACCTCCCTCCAGCCTCCATTGCTCTGAGGAAGGTTGAGAGGATCATATCCTTCCTCTTGCATCTGGGGTCATTCCTAATGCACAGAGATGGTGAGCCCATGTTGGGACATGGCCTCTTTCACACCATCTTTTCTTACAGTAGAGTTCCCCTCAGATGTTAACCAGCTCCTGACTAAGGGATGTGTCATCTTGTCTGGGCTCAGTAGGAATCCCCACCCACCAGACATCCTCCTCAAGGCTGTCTGCAGGACAACTGCTCAAGATGCTTTATAGAAAGAGCTTATAAATACTTCTTTTTTTCCCTCTGCAGGAAAAACTCTTGGAGCAGGAGCCTTTGGAAAAGTGGTAGAAGCCACTGCTTTTGGGCTGGGCAAAGAAGACTCTGTCCTCAAAGTGGCTGTGAAGATGCTAAAGTGTAAGCCCAAAGCAACTTGCAAAGACTGAAATCCCCCAAGCTCCTTTGGGCAGGATGCAGTGTGTGTTCACCACATGTTAGTGCTCCCAAGCTGCAATATCTACTTTTTTTAGATGTTTCTGTGATAAGTACTGGATGTTGAAATCACACTACTCTCACTTTTGTGGACATGTGGCCAGAGGCACAGAGGCACAGACAGAGGACATGTTTTCCTCTGAGTGTGTCATCTCCTTTTGTCCCATATCTCTGTCTACACTTTTTTCTCTCCTCCGCCATCATCTCTCCCTTGTCCCTCCCTCACTCCTTCACATGGCCCTTCTCTTGTTTTGCAGCATCAGCAGACACAGATGAGCAGGAGGCTCTCATGTCTGAGCTGAAGATCATGAGTCACTTGGGACACCATGAGAACATTGTTAACCTGCTGGGAGCATGTACCTATGGAGGTAGGATCCCACAGCTCTGCTTTTACCATGGACCCCTCCCATGGTCTGCTCCTCTGAGGCTTTTACCTCTCCTCAGTCTCACACAGAGATAGTTGATGAGCTCAGTGCTCTTTTTTGAACCTATAACTTTGCAAGGGCCTGTGGGCTGGCCATTTCCAGACATGCTTATGTGCAGTGTGGGTTCTGCCACCCCTCCAGGGAAAGTAATCCTCAGGACAGGTCACAGTAACATCACTTTTTAATGAATCCTTTCTACCTCTCTCCCAGGCCCAATCCTCGTCATCACCGAGTACTGTCGTTACGGGGATCTGCTGAATTTCCTGCGAAAGAAGGCTGAATCTATAATTATCCAAGATTCTTCCCTGGACACCTCATTAGACAGCACTGCTGATTACAAGAACATTGACCTAGAGAAGAAATACATCCGCAGGTAAAAGCAGAGCTTGGGCAGCCATGGGGCTGAGCAATGCAGGGCCTGGATACTTGCTGAGAGAAGTGTGCAGAGAGAAGTCTGCTGGGGAGAGATGAAGACCAAAGGTCTGGGGACTTGCAGAATACCAGGATGTAAAAGCCACTGGGGATGTCTATGTTTTGACTTGGTTGCAGTTCCAACTTTTTCAAAGTTTTTGACAGATACCCCACAATAAATCCAGGTTTCAATCCAGTCTGCCCTCCTATCTGGAATTGGACCTTTTTGGCTTCCTGCACTGTTGGGCACATGGGTTTTGTAGGACAAGAGGCTGAGGGCTCCCCATCAGCCAAGGGCAGTTCCTTGACAGAAGGGGAGCAGTACTTGGAGCCCCACACCACAGGGCACCTAGGTCCCCTTTCCGAATCAGCCTCAACGTTGACTTTCCCTTTGCCCTTAAGCCTCTAGCTAAGCCACTTCCTGCAGGCAGGGATGTGGTTTCTTCTCTCAGTGGATGTGGAGAAGGGCAGAAGGTACTGCTGGAGTGTTGATAACAGCCTGTCTCCATCTCTGTTGCTTCTGACTCAGTGACAGTGGCTTTTCGGGCCAGGGTTTGGAAACATATGTTGAAATGAGGCCTGTGTCATCATCATCATCTTCAACGTCATCAGATTCTGCGCAAGTCAGGGGTGAGTTAAAGGCTCCTTTCTGTGTTTTCATGAATTCTTTACTCTGGCCATCCTGTCTGGTTTAGTTCTGCATAACCATGATACAGCATAGCTTGCATTGTTTGCTAAGTTTGCAGCAACTCTAAAACTTCACTTGGAATTTCAGGGAAAAGCTTGGAGGAAGATGATGAAGCCCGGGAGGACCTCCGTCCCCTCAATCTCTCTGACCTGCTACAGTTCTCCAGCCAGGTGGCCCAGGGCATGGCATTCCTTGCATCAAAGAACGTGAGTGCCAAGAGGACAGATGCTGCTAGCACCCCAATGGGGAAACACCAGTCCAGCCAGCAGGCACCAGCCATCATGTCTGCACAAGGTTCAGGATGTTTTCAGATTGCATGGCCAAGCTCAAGAAAGCTGCTGCTGAAAATGGGCCTCTCTGCTCCATTGCTTGGGTTCAGACATGCTGGGCTGTGGTGGCTGGTGTTCCCTTCAGAGCCTTTGTCTTCCACGGGCTCCAGGCAGGCCATCACGGCAGGGACAGTGTTACGGGGGGAACACAGGGCTGTGCATCATGCCAGTCTCAACATTTTTCTCCCCAGCTTTTACATGAGGTCAGTAACTTTGATGTGAAGCTTTCTTGCATTGGCAGCTTCCCCGTTGGCCCAGGGACAAGGAACTGAAAGTGGCCGTTGAGCTGTCTGCCAGAACTGGCTCATTTAGAGCACCAGAGTAATGTATGACTGGTTCAGAGATGAGGATACAGTGTCAACAGCCCCTGGTCCCAAGCTTCCTCCCACGGGGAAGATGACGGCCCCATGAGTGATTAAAGGACATGGCATGAAATGTCACAATGTCTTAGCATTGCAAATGAGGTGATTGAAAGAGAGCCCATACTCCTCGTGCATGACAGTGACTCTTACATGGGCTTTTCAAGCAGTACATGTTCCCCTTGCCCTCCTAAGTGTTGTTTCCATGACAAGCCTGGGCTGTAGGGAATTAGTTGGGACTGCTGGGGGATGTCGGCTAGGTCTCAGTGGCACTCTCTTCTCCCCAGTGCATCCACCGTGACTTAGCAGCCAGGAATGTGCTCATATCAGATGGACGGGTAGCCAAGATCTGTGACTTCGGCCTTGCACGTGATATCATGAATGATTCGAACTATGTTGTAAAAGGCAATGTAAGTAATTAAAATGGGGACAAGAGAAGGGTAGGGTGTGGCTGGAGTGTGAAGGACAGGGTGTAGCATAAGCTGCCAGCTTGTCCCAGTCTGCAGAACTCTTTGCTCTTCCAGGCCCGCCTGCCTGTGAAATGGATGGCCCCAGAGAGTATCTTTGACTGCATTTACACAGTGCAGAGTGATGTGTGGTCTTACGGCATCCTTCTCTGGGAAATCTTCTCCCTTGGTAAGAAAGAAGCAAGCTTGCAAACCTGTTTTACATGACTTACCACTACCCTAATGTCTCTGCAGAAAAGTTTCCAAGAAAGGAGGAAGGTTGACAAAAAAATTTAGGTTTTATCAGGGCTGTAAAACACTGTTATGCTTCCAGAGGGACCATTAAAAACAATGGATCCTGGATGGTTTGCTCAAACTTGGAACTCCCTGAGAATGAGTAGCCCTGGCTTGGGTGATGCTCCAGGCTGGAGTATTAGAGCCTCTGATCTGAGAGCCACCTCTGCTTTCATTCCTGTCACAGGTAAAAGTCCCTATCCCGGCATGGTGGTGAACAGCAAGTTCTACAGCATGGTGAAGCAGGGATACCAGATGGCCAGGCCTGACTTTGCTCCCTTAGAAATGTGAGTGGCTGTGCTGAGATACACACACACCAGGGACAGGGTGGCTGGAGCTGTGTCACAGTGGGCAGGCAGGGAGGTGGCAAAGGGACTGTGGTCACAGGTCTGCCTGTGGCTCCCAGGTGTGTCTGCCCTTGAGGTTCAGGTTGTATCAGCACTAGTGTGGCCAGCAGGGACAGGGAAGGGATCTGACCCCTGTACTCAGCACTGGGGAGGCTGCACCTTGATGAGTGGGTTCAGTTTTGGGCCCCTCACTCCCAAAAGGCCATTGAATGACTCGAGCGTGGCCAGAGAAGGGCAACGGAGCTGGTGCAGGGTCTGGAGCACAGGTCTGCTGGGGAGCGGCTGGGGGAACTGGGGAGGTTCAGTCTGGAGAAGAGGAGGCTGAGGGGAGACCTCCTGGCCCTCTACAGCTCCCTGACAGGAGGGTGCAGAGAGGGGGTATGAGTCTCTTCAACCAAGGGACAAGTGATAGGACAAGAGGGAATGGCCTCAAGCTGTGCCAGGGAAGGTTTAGACTGGATATTAGGCAGTATTTCTCTGCAGAAGGGGCTGTTGGGTGTTGGAATGGGCTGCCCAGGGCAGGGGAGGAGTCCCCATCCCTGGAGGGGTTGAAGAGTTGAGCTGACTCAGCACTGAGGGATCTGGTGGAGTTGGTAACGGTCAGGGTGAGGTTCATGGTGAGACTGAAGGATCTTCAAGGGCTTTTCCAACTGAGATGATTCTGTGATTCACTGGATCCTACCAGGCTGCTCCTTTAGGAAAGCAAGACCTGGGGTCGTTATGATGCTCCATCCAGTGTTTTCCCTGTTTATGGACAGGAAGCTGAGAGAGCTCATGCTATATGTCCACATTCCTGAACTTGGTGGATTTTTCTTTTCAGTCAGCTATTTTTGACCCTAGGACTTTGAGAAGACAAGCCTGAGTAGGTTGCAGGAAGGGAATGAGTTTAAGCTTAAAGAAAAATACTGGAGGCATGAAGCCCCTTGTTGATAAGATTACTTTACCCACTCCTGTGCTCACCTTTCCCTGGAGCACTGTACATGCACTGACCATTGGTTTTATAGACAGGAGGAGAAGGGACTGCTCAGTACCATGTGCCTGGGATACAAATGCAGGGAAGAGCCTGGGGGTGCTTCACAACAGCATGGTGAAATTGCCTTGTCCCTGTTTGGCTCTGCAGGTACAGCATCATGCAGGCATGCTGGAGCCTGGAGCCCACGCAGAGACCTACCTTTGACCAGATCTGCTGCTTCATTCAG
The DNA here is from genome assembly GCF_003259725.1 of Athene cunicularia. NCBI lineage: Eukaryota > Metazoa > Chordata > Aves > Strigiformes > Strigidae > Athene > Athene cunicularia. Next base: position 6,354,208 of record NW_020799117.1, on the reverse strand, counting down.
AAAGAACTGGAGGTGCATAAGGAGCAGGTGAGGATCTTTGGAGAGAAAGAAGGGGGGAGACATGTTTTCCTCCTACACAAACAGCTCCCAGACAACCTTCCTGGTGATGTCCCTTACCTTGAACTGGGGAGAGCAGTTTAGTGTTGCTGTGAAGTGCAGAGGGGCACCAAGCTTTCCCCATGCTGAAGGGTTAAGTCACTCCCCACCATGACCAAAGGAGGCTGAACAAAGACAGAACGGCTGTGTGGCAACCTCTACAGGCAGCAATATGGATAGTGATAGGGCTACGCATGCAACTGCCCTGCCCCGTGCCCCTGGATTTGGTGTGTAGCTGGACACAAGGTGTGCTGCCTCCTGACTTGCTGTGCTGCAGCTCCACAGCAGCACAGGCACAGCAAAGGGTAGTGTTGAGTTTGCATCCCCAGCTGGACACCACTGCAGAAACAGGTGTTGTACTCCACTCATAGTCACAGACTGGTTTGGGCTGGAAGGGACCTTAAAGATCACCCAGTTCCAACCCCCTGCCAGGGGCAGGGACAACTTCCACCACATCGTCACATGCTCACAGCCCCATCCAACCTGGCCTTGAACCCTTCCAGGGAGGGGGCAGCCACAGCTTCTCTGGGCAACCTGTGCCAGGGCCTCACCACCCTCACAGTGAATTTTTTTCCTTACATCTAAACTCAGTCTCCACTCTTTCAGCTTCAAACCATCACCCCCCATCCTATCCCTACACCCCCTGATCAAGAGACCCTCCTCATCTTTCCTGTAGCCCTTGGGGGTTACTGGGAGGCTGCTCTAAGGTCTCCCTGGAACCTTCTCTTCTCCAGCTGAACACCCCCAACTCTCTCAGCCTGTCCTCACAGGGGGTGCTTCAGCCCCCTGACCATCTTCATGGCCTCCTCTGGCCCTGCTTTAGCAGGTCCATGTCCTTCTAATGATGGTGCCCCCAGAGCTGGACACAGTACACACAGCAAAGGACCAAAGCACACTTGGGTTGTGTTTTGTTTTTATTTTTTGCTTTCAAGGACTACACCAACCTCCCTTCCACTGCTGAGGAAGACAGTGGCTGTGATACCTCTGGCTGCTGTGAGGTGTCCTGTGAGCAAGAGGAGAGTGGCCAGCCCCTTCTCAAGAGCAACAACTACCAGTTCTGTTAGCTGGCACCATCACCCTGGTGTAGATCCCTGTCCTCATGGCTCTGCAGAGCACACAGTTCTGCTCTGCTCTAGGACCCAGATGCCTTCTGCTTTGGCTCTCCTCTTTCTGAAGTATGAGTGTTACAGACTCCCTCACTGAAAGGGCAGCGCTGGAGTGACTCAGAACCAAGACTCACCATGGGGTCCCTAAGGCCTTATCTCAAGTGTGCCATAGAGTTGTTAGGATGGTAACACATTCCATCTCTACAAGGTATAGAGAGGTCCTTGTCACCTGCCTCCTTACCCTCTGGAGGAGGCTGTGGCCATTTGTTTGTTGTAGTTTTCTTAAAATACTTGTTGCAGCCAAATCAGATATTCCCAAAGTCACTCACAGGACTGAAGCCGTGTGTTTTATGAGCACATCTCAAACTAAATCCTGAAGGTGGAACAGCTCCACATACCAGAAGCAGCCCTCTTTCCTGGTGGTCCTGTTCTCTTCCCTTTGTCAGTCAGACCCCTGATGTTGCAGAGAAAGTATTTAGATATAGGTAAAGCCTCTGCTTAGCATTAAATAGGAAACAAATATTCCTCATGCAATCTACCTCTCTGCAGCTGGTGCTTCTGCAGTGAGTTTGGGTGAAGCGAGCCAAGGAGACAACCCCAGGGTTATGTGAATTTGTGCCCCGGTAACAGGACTGAGGGGCAGTTATTTCTCAGGCAGAACACAGAAGTAACCAGTGTTCCTTCCACATGAGCACTTACACAATCCCAATCCAGGAAAGAATGGCAGCTTAGATCTGGAAATGATCAACATAACACATCCTCCAAAACTTCTGAATTATTAAACATGTAGCAATCACTGCCTTTGTCATGATTACAGATATGCTCTTGTACATATTTTCCTGAGTATTTTTAGTAGTAACTTTTTGTTCATAAGCTAGAGCCCAATACCCTTAAACTTACTTTTCATCTAGCTCTTGTTCAGGGTTCCTCATGCCTCAGGCCCCCAGTCTGGTGTAGTTACCAGGAGCAGCTAAAGAACCTTCTTAGCTTCACCTGACTCGGTGGGTGAAGTTTCAGTATTCCAGGTACAAGCACGGACACGGCTCAGGCAGACTACAGCAAGATAGAACTATTGTATCACAGGTGACCTTTGTCATACAATGAGCAATTACCTTGTGGGCCACTTTTGATTATGTTAAACCTGGTTTCATGCTAACACCAAGTGATTCATTTCTCCTTACTAAATGAAAAGCTAATGTATTTCTGTCTGTCAGCATTATAAAGAATAAAATGTTTAACAAAACAAGTCTCTTCCAGGACTTTAAGGACTGTTCTCAGGGGAATGGCTCAGAGCACAGGTGATGCACTGGCCCATCCTCTCACACCCTGCACCTCTGCTCCAATTCCTGAAACACTTCTCAGTACCAGTTCTCAAAACCATTCAATCTTGTGTAATGCAAAAATTCATTAAAAGCAAGGTTGTAAAGCACTTTGCTCTGACTGGCCTGTCTGTAACTGGGAAAATGAAATTGTCCCCATGCATGGATATAATGGTGGATGAATTTCAAGGGTGATGCTGGAACATGAGACAGGTCACTGTGGTGTCAGTCTGAGGCCAAAGGGCCCTGGTGACCAGACTCAAGCTTACTGGAGCTCCAGCCAACTGAACACAGCCTGAAGAGAAGTTACTGCCACCAGCTGCAGCCTCTCTCCTCTGAAAGTCACCTCAGGAGCTGCCCTGCGCAGGGAAATGCACAACAGATAGACCAGGGGAGTCAACCATGTGCAGAAGCTCCTTTCTTGCCCCCCATAAGAACCACATTTTAACTGCACTTAGCAGGATAATCTGACACTTTGGAGTGGTGGCAGAGCTGCTCTGCTCAGAAGACCTTGCCTCTGAGAATTCCAGGCTTTCTACCACCACCACAGCAGCAAGACTGGAAGTGTGGTGTACACACAGTGTTTGTGCCCCTTCCCTCTGCAGTCCTCCAGGTCTTGTACACAACAAACAAGTCACATGGCCACAGTTTCACCCCAAAAATTGGAGATAATTTATTAAATTTTATCACTGACTGAAAAAAGTCACTAATGTCTCTTATAATAAGTTAAATGTTCTTAACAGAAAAACCCCAAGCCATAATTACTGCATTTGCTCAGACTTAATACATTTACTTTAACAGTACGGTACTCAAGAGGTTCCCCTTCACAGAAGGGAGTTTTCAACCACACCACAAGCTTCTGAATCTTCCCCACTGCTCAAACCCCCTGGATGGCAACTCAGCAGCCCAGCATCCCACTTCTCTCCTCTGCATCTCACAGCAAACATCCATCCACCTTCACCGCCAGCAAGAGGGAGCCGGCAGCAGACAACGTGCGGAGCTTTGCAACCACAGCCCAAGGCGGTCTTCAGACACTGCAGGGGCAGAGGGCTCAGTGAGGAGCAGCATGAGACTCCTCTAACCCCCACGGCGCTGCGCGGACACGGGCAGGGCAAATACAACGCCTGAGAGAGTGCCAGGACTGCAGCTCTCGCAGCACTGCCTCTGTAGGAGGAACAATGAACCCTGCTCGCTCTGGGGACGCTGCATTCATCGTTTCTTCTTGATCCCACAGTCTTTCTGATTCTGTTCTAAGGGCAGGACCATAGAAATGCAAGTCCTTGAACAGAATTAAACTGCTAAAATAGTGTCCAGAGGGACAGCACAGAAATTTTGAGTGTCCCACTACCTTACACCATGCTCACACAGCCCTCCAGCGAGTTCCCCTGGCAGACAGAACAGTTTTCACTCACTTTATGTTTCAGCTTCTAAATTATTAGTGCTTATGTGAGGGGACAAAAAAAAAATTCTAAAATCTTTCTGCAGCCAAAGCACCTGCAATCCTGGATCCAGGAGTGCAGCCTCCAGGGAGGCTCCCAGATACAGTGAGTTAAAGCTGCACGACTCCTCCTCCTCGACTAAAGACTCCCTGCAGCCAATGCACACGAAAGCTCTGCAGGTTTCCCAAGCAGGAGTCGGTGTCCTAAACTAATCTATTCAGAACATTTTGGGGGAAACGTTCTTAGCTGTCTGCCTTTCAGGCCTGCTCCCACACCCCCACCCCTGCCACCAATATGCACAAAGAAGTCGGCAAGCAAGATTCAGAATTAAAAAAAAAAACTGCACTTGACCAGGCTCACTCCCCACTGCCACAGAAATGCCTCTTCCTTCTCCACTCGCCGGCTGCAGGGAGGGGAACATTCCACACCACTGCACAGCGGGTCCCTTGCACACCTCAGGAGGCAGCTGTAGCCTTCAGCAAGGGGGTGACAGATCCACGCTCGCAGCAGCTATCATGACGCTATGGAAGCACACAGCTCTTTGGTCATTAACAGCAGTCAAAGCCACCGGCATCACATCTCCAACCTGTAAAAATAAAACTCTCAAGCCAGACAGCTGCCCAAACCTCGCAGAAGCTGGCCCAGCCCACCCATCCACACCACCAGAAAGAAACCAACAAGCTGGCTTGTTCCTCAGCAACCTCTATCATCCTCCTGCTTCCCCTCTTCATCCTCTTCTGTTTCTGTTTTAATCTGGGCCACGCCAAGCCGGTAGAGAGCATCACGAATGACCACCTCCCCCGGCTGGCAGCTCTGTACGATCTCCTGGATCTGCCGATTCACAATTTCCCTGCTGGTGAGGAAGTCCATGAGGCGGTTGTAGAGGTAATAGTGCGTGGCATTCTCAAAGGTGATGGGCCTCTGGCGGATGTTGCTCGTTTTGCTGTCGTTGATCGCAGCGATGATGGCACCGTAGGGCTCCAGCTCCCGGCACAGGGAGATGCAGTGGTGCCGGGCCGTTGGATCTCCGTGGCTGTTCTGTTCCGAACCCATGTGAACAATGCGGCGTGCTGACGACTTGGTGACTGGGTGCTGAACAGAGTGCTCAGCCACAGTCATGTCTACGCTGTAGTGCTGGTCTAGCAGTTCAGGGCAGGACACATACTGGGAGAGAGAGAGACACGCACCAAGTAGAACAAGCAGCAAATTTCTCGTGGCCAAGAAGAACAAGACAAAGCTACTGTGTGGCTGAACTCCAACCAGTGCTACGACCCCGGACAGAGGCAGGGCTGATTCAGGCTTCCCCTGCACACCACAAAGGTGGCTCTGTATGCCTCCTCCTCACTCCTATGCCCTCAGATATAATCCCAAGGCACTGACAACCCCACTTCCTCTCCCATTTCTCCAGTAATAGCATTAGTTTGAGAGAAGCGAGTTGCTGTGTCAAAATAAGCGACATGCCCCAAAGGTCATGATTTGAACTGTTACAACACACTTCCAGCACAGCTCTTCCTATTAAGGGGCAGGAACCTAATACAATGCCCCAAGCAACATGTAATGCTTTTTGCTATGCTCAGAAGCTATGCCCTGGCAAAGCTGCGAGTCAGGAGACACTCAGCAGGTCCAATTATCTCGAGGCACAATGCAGGTTACACGTATTTTTAAAATTTTATTCTTATTTTAAATCTCACTTGAAACTTTTCCATATTAGACTGGCATAGCTGAGTGAAAAGGTGAACATAACTAACCATTGGAGGATCCATTGGGTCAGAGAAGCAGCCCTGGTTCTTCCCCCACATCTGTGAAGTCAGGCCAGGACAGCAGACATCTGCACACAGTGCCACTGAAGAGGCTGTATCAACAACATACACTGGAGGCCAGTGACGTGAGGAAACCAACAAGTCCACATGATCTCGGGCATTTTCTCCTCTGACTATGTACTTCGAGCCACACACAACCTGGAAAGAAAAGGATTAACACCAAACACCACAATAAAACTGAAAACTTATCCTGAAAACTGAATACAGTCTTAAGAAAAGTTAAGCTTCCTTTCAGGTATTCCAGACAATTCAGTAACCAGACAGTTACTTTCCCTAGAGATATTCTGTTTCCTCCTCATACACATTTACTTTATCTTGTTTAGGAAGTGATTTTCAACTCCATCTCAGCAGTGACATCAAAACCAGGCTTCAGATCACTAGTTGATCTTGAAATCCCCTGCAAGACTGCTCATACGCCAAGCCCCTGAGGCAGTGACGTTTCATTTCCAAGGCTCAGAGGGCTCACTCCATTGCTTCTATTTAATGAGGCAGTTCCACACTGGTAAGTCAGATAATAGTGAATAGCAAGGTAAGAAAGAACATTGCTGACTCCAGCCTTCCTTACCTGATGTGGACACACTTTGTAGATTTTCCCTCCTGTGTGATGTGCAGAGGCTTGTGTGATGCTTGTCCCATTCTGTATAAACTCATAGAGTGCCAGGAGGGAGTAGCAGAGCTGGTCCTGGAAAAGACGGGCCCCAGAGAAAGTCTGTATGTGGCTAAAATTAATGGGCTCCTCCAGAGAAGGAGGCAGCTGCAGGTAAGGTCTTCCAAATCCTAATTTGCACTTCATCCAATAACTTCCTAATCCTACGCTCAGCACCGTGAGGATGACAAGCAATTACACAATGCTGAGCCTGTGACAAGGTAATTACAGGCTTCCTTTCTTCTAGCCCACAAAGGTTCAATTTATTTCACCATGTGTAAATTATCCTGTAATCTGCAGGCACTCACTTCTAACCCACCCCTGCCCTTAGCGCACTCAGATGAGCAGTTAATTATCTAGGACAGCAAGTGTGAGTGAGGGAAGACAGTGAAGAACAGCTCCACTCCTTCAGGCTTGTATGTGGGCAAACAAGCCATTACCTTTGTATCTGAAGCCTCCCAGGGGATGCCACACTGTGTCAGAAAGCTCTGCAGCTCTTCCTCACTGTAAGAGCTTATCAGCTCAAGCCTGACGATTTCTTCCTGAAGGAGCCTCACCAAGGCACTCCCATTACCTGCAAAGGCAGGAAACAAGTCATAGACTCATTCTCAGGTAGGGAAGTCACCAAAATAATTTCTTCTGAAGACTACAGACGCAGAGACTGCACAACCAACTGCCAGCAAGCAAAAGGTGTGACTAATCCTATTTCCCAAGTATGTCACAGCCCACACTCCCCTCGAACCCTTGGCTAGTGAGCTCACCAGACTGAGCCCAGCAGAGCCACAGACTCCATGAGCACTTGTCTAACCTGTCTTTTGTAAGCTTCAAATGACTGGCTGGACTGATGTGAAGATACACAAGTGACAGACGAGTGCAGAGAAATGTGACTGCAGCTTTCAGACAGAGCAGCTCCAGGCTCACCCTTCACATCTCCTCCCCAGTTCTTTCTCTGGAGCTCTGCTTCTTGAAAGCCCATGTAGCCCTTCTGCAGCTCAACTCTCTAAAACAGCTGCAGTCCTGTCTGCAAAGCCTACTCATACACTTGTTAAGCCTGCAAAGCCAGTTTCCTTCTTACACCTAATACCTAAACTGTTCAGTGAACCCAGTGCTAACTAAGTTTAGCTCTCGTACATCTGAGCTTATTCATCTCATGGTTTCTTGTTACATGCAGTCAATGCCCTGGATATACTGAAAGCTGACAACACTGATCAAGTCTAGCACATCCATTTCCTAGTCTTTTTCAAGTTCTGTAAAACCTCATTCACCTTCATTGAGATTGTGATATCAATATACCAAGCACTACCTGCAGATTTCACAGGCCAAGTATCGGTCTAACACAAAACAAATACTGACTGGTGTTCCTGTTATACATGCATCCCTCTGCAGTCAGACCATATCTCATTTGGGGTGCAGTGCTCTCTTGTCCCCCACATCTCAAATGCATCAGAGCACACCAGTGCATTCAAGTTTCACTAGGCAGGCCAAAGCTCAAGATGCTAAGTGTCCTGAGAACAGGTGAACTCACCCCAGCATTCTTGCCTTCTCTCAGCAGACATAACTTTTAAAGTCATGCAACCATCAATTCTCAACTCTAACCACCACCAAAAGTTGGAAGTCACCACCACATAAAGCACAAACTTCACAAGCACAACCTCAGCAGTTACCTGGCACTGGCTGCGCGTCCAGGTTCTTGTCCTTCTCAGTATTGATCACCATCGCTCCTCTCATCAGTGGAGGGAAGAAAGGAGCAACAATAGAGGCATCAAACTTTGTGATGGGGATGCTAGAAGGAAAAGCCACCTGCTCAATCACCTCTGTCTCCATCGTGGACCAGAAGTCTTCTACATTCACTTCACTCGATGGCAAGAATTCTGGCCAAGTAAACTACAAAGAGCAAGAAACACACTGGTCAAATACAAATAACTAGTTCATGTGACAGTTGTGTGTCAGCCTCACTCAAGGCACGAGGACTATACCCAGGAGAGTGCTCAGCCCACATAAAACAAAATGACTTCAGGCTCCTAGAGTTCTCCACAATTTTTGCTGGGTGAGAGTTAAAGATTTATTTGACATAAAAGCCAGGCAGTTGGGCTTTTTTCCCCATTAGAGAGGACAGCACCTCAAGGAAACTGGGGAACATTATTTTTTTGGGAAAAAAAAAAAAAGAATGCCTTTGTATTAAAGGAAGAAGGCCAAGTTGAGCAACTTTCATCCAAGGTCCCTACTGCCAGAGGCTGCTGGACAAAAGCTGTGGTCCAGGGACAGAGGATCTTGTTTTCCCCAAACTATAGATCAACACCTCTAAGAGGAAGTGCAGGCATCACCACTCCAGCCACATCCTCTTGCATGGCATCAGCAGAAAACTGCTCTCAAAGGTCTCATGTAATTATCGTGCATCATGAAGACCAGAGTCAGCAAAAGTCATTACGATCTGCTTTGAACATGAACAGGATGTGAAGTTTGTGAAAAGCCTACCTCTATGTTTTTCAGTGCCAGGACATTTTCCACATTCCTCTGAGCTATTTCCACCTTGGGGGTTATGCCACAGATTCCACAGATCATATCATTGTAATCCCGGACTGTGAGGCACTCAAAGGCCCAGTAGCCATTGCACAACAGTTCCTGGAGCTGAACCTGCTCATCAGGGCTCAGGCTTTTTTCTGAAAAGAGAACATGCCACTGTTAAAGCTTTCACTTCCTAAAGTCAGTGGGAAGGTAGAACTCTCCTATGCAGAATAAAACCAAACCTGTCCTCCAGAGAACTGTTACAAAGAACTAGTCAGAGGTACTGCTGGCTTTAGGAAGTAATTTAACAGAAACATACCACACCAGAAGACGTGGGCTTTGCCTTTTTTATAACCTAGCAATCATCAGCTAGTCACAGTTTGGTGTGTTAGGGTAAAAACCAAGAAGGAGAACCCACCAGTTTGCTCCTGAACAGAGTCAAGAATATTGCCAACAGCCACTCTGGGATCCTCTCCAAGTTTAATGTGGTTTCGGATTGCAAACAGAAGATCCAAGCTCACTAGCAACTTGTTACCCACATTGAAAAGGCCTGCAGTTAAAATAAGACAGTTATTGTCTGTAGGGTCCCAGATCTTCCTTACAGTGAAAAAGATTCCCTACTGACATGCAAAATACTCATATGAGTATAGTTCAGAGGATAATAAAAACATCCAGATAGTGCTTCTGGGACTGTTCCCTCTGCACATTAGCAAGATTAGCTCCTTTCACAGACTTGGCTTTAAACTAAAAAAGCTACAAGGAATGGCAACCAATCCATTTCCTCAGGTCCACGCTGCCTTGCAGAAGGCCCACAGTGACTGCCACTGAGCCTCACTAGTCAGCCCTGAGAACAGCACTCTGCAGAGATGTCTCTGACTATGATCTCTGGGGCTGTCTTGCAGAACTCAACATCCACCACTTACACAGAGGAGACCTACACCAGCAAAGCAAGGCACAGTCTTCTTCATCTAATCACCCATATGTGCTTTCCTCACAAATACAGATTTACTTGCAGAATAAGCAGAATAGTGCAAATCAAAAATAATTCCAGTTTAATACACTGGGGCAGGGAACGGGCTTTTCTGTGCAAAGACAATGCCCTGATACAGTCCCAAGGCTTCTGAAGGGTTTAGGCTTCAGTCGTGCTGTAAGTCAATATGCTTATATTTTTCCTACCTGTGTAAATATCAGTGAAGCTATGGAGGGCCAGACACTGCAGGTTCAAGCACACTTTGACCTGAGCTGTAACCACCTGTAATCTATTAGCTGTCAGCAGCCAGCACTCCTGAGGACCAGCAAGGGAGCTGTAACAGACAACAAAAGACAACTCAGAATCAGGTCAACAGGTTTCAGTCCAGTCCTGTCATAACTTAAAATGTTCTAGTTGAGATCACTTCATTAGTATGTCAGTATAAGACAGTTCACATCATTTCATGCCAGGAAAAAACCCAAAAGTTACATTTTAGAATTAATTCCCCTGGCAGAGTCAGGTCACTGCTCACATTCTTTTAACAGCACTGCAGGATCTCTCCAGCTCCATACAACAGGCACATAGTACTGGAGAAGTGGAGAAAAATCTGTGGCCCCAGATGCCCTGGGAGAGCATCAGCCCTACTGCTGTGGGGCAGCAAGTGGTGGCTAGTAACACATTCTACCTGACAGCCTGTCCCTGCACACACACACATTCAGAAAGGCCTGATCCTCCACAGTACAGCTGCCAAGGAGGAAGTTCAGACAAGAAAATGACAGTTGTGCCTTAGTGGCAGAAATACAGCTGTCCCCCTGAGAAAATAGGAATCAAAGTCAAAGCTAGCTCCCTCCCACTGCCAGGGGTTTAATTAGAGCCTATGCAGGCACACACGAGTCCCACACTCAGAGCACTGCAAAGCAGCCCAGCACTGAGCGAGGATTTACAATGCACAGGTTAGTAAGTCACAAGGTGAGGGACAGGGTGCAAGATAGCTCTGTTTTGCAAAAATTACTGAGTACAAAAATTATCCCTGCTGGAAAAATCTCAGTTAGTACTAGCCTGACCAAAGCAAACATCCTTGACTGGTATCAAGAAATACAACAGTAAACTACACATTTTGCTGTGGGGAACATTTCAGCTCAGGCTTTCAGCAACAAGAGGATGTTTGGGAGACTCAGCGAGGAGATATCCTACAGGCTTTTACAGAAATCTAGTTAAGGTAATCTTGCCTATATATTGGTAATTTCTGAAAGTCATTCAGGTTTCAATTTGGATATTTGTTCCAGAAAAGGATTCACTCAAGCCCACGCTAAGCCATGAAAAGAACTAAAACATCATAAGCAAAAAGATCCACAGGAAATATTCAGATCAGGAAGAGAGAGGAAAGAGAAATCACATAACAAGTATCTCTAATCCCACAATTTTGCCTCTGTCAGCCTCAAAACATCAGACTGGGAAACAAAGAAGGGATGACTAATGAAAAGATTCTGATTCAAGGGGAAAAAAAAATTACATCTAGACTTAGCAGTCACTCTTTGATCAAGCTCTCCTGCTGTACAGAAATGGTAACTACGACAAAACTACACTGCACAGGAGAAACAGAAACAGCCTATTGTTTCAGAACAGAAGCAGCTAAACCCTTTCCACACATATGTACCTTATTCAGTGTCACTTACAGCAGCTCCAGTACCAGGGGCTAAAGCAAATATTATTTCAGGCATGCTTGTAACATAGAGTATCAGCACGAGGTTGAAAGAGTCACAAGTCTAAAACAGAATCTTACTTCTGTCCCCCTTTGAACAATGGGCTGTTACAGAGGAGGCACTGCGTAGATGGAGACTCATAGTAGTTTGACCAGGAGGTCTGCTCTATGGTGACCGTCTCCTCACTCACGTTGGAGAGGATGAGCCTCGAGCTGTTGAGTTCATGGATGAGTGCGAAGACCTCGGCCAGTTCCGATTCGTTCTCTGGGATCTGCATTACCTTGCGCAGCAACTGCAGGGTGGATTGGCGCTGGATCTCTTTCTGGGATGGGGTTAGGGGCTCGCTGGTGTTCAGCACATCAGACTGACCTGGACTGACCTCCTGGAAAGCAAGTAAAACACTCACATATTCAACTAGGCAAGAGTAGGGATGAAATATTAAGAAGCCCAAAGAAGTCATAAAACATAGGAGAAACACAGTAACCTTTGTACCCAGCAGACTTAACTTCTACTCCACTGCTCAGTCATTGACTCCAGAGAGTAGCTTCAAGACAAAGTTACTTCACCAAAAATACTTTATTACAGCCCAACCTTTAAGGTACTCCTGTAACACTGCTAGACCATGGCAGATTTGCCATTAAATTGGAGTGTCAGCACAGGGATTGAGGATTGAGAGGGTGAGAACAACCACCAACAGGTATATAAACACTTCAACAATCCTGGCAATCGTCATTGCCTTTCTCCACAGGTTATCAGGCACGTTCTCCTCTGTAACACACTCAGCCACGGCAACCTGCACACCTCTCCAGAAGCCAGAGACGAGCACTAAATGCAAACTAGGGGCTACAGAACACACTAATCAATTACAATTGATCAACTATAGTCCTCAGACACCACCCTCCCAACACACATATACTATCAAGACAAAATTCACAAACACAGGAGAACCAAGCTCTAGGTAGCTCATAAGAACAGCAAGAATGCAAACAGGCTAATCTGTTTAATCACTTAAACTCTTCTGCCAATGTTTCAACCTGTTTTTCTCTCTAGTCTAGCAATGAGCTAAATGATGAGTCCAAAGCCCAGAGACAACAACGAACTATGCAATAGGAATGTTCAACACATCTAGAACCAGAAAATAAAAAAACTAAATGAGGAAGAGACAAGCCACAGGCCTCTCAAAATGCAAGCTGAGCTAAGCACACTGCTGTTCCTTACACAGTTGCTTATGTGTGAGTTTCACACAGGCCATTTCAGTTTGTTTGTTTTTTTTAAAAAGCACTACACAGTTATGTTCTTCAAAATAAAATAAAAAAGCAACTGGAAGAGTTATATTACCACACGGACTAAGATGTAGTCTGTCCATATGCTGAGTGGGCATTTCAGCTAAGAACAGGACAGCTCCTCTTTATAAATCTAACCTTTGAAACTTCAAATACAAAAAAAGCCAAACAAACAAAACCCAGAATTCATTCTTTTTATCCATGTAGAACAGCAGACAACTGAAAAACATCTTTCTACAACAGAAAAAAAAAAAAAAAAAAAAAAAAAAAAAAAAAAAGTAATGCAACCAGAAATAAATTCAGGCTGGGAGTAAAGTTGCACTACAAACCCCTAAAAATGGGAAGCTCTAATACAAAATGTACTAACTTGACTGAAATTAGCCACAAACTGGTCACCAAGCATGGTAAACTTGGGAGTTTATTGATGAAGTCTGAAGTTCAACAAAGCCGATACAACAAATGTGACTTCAGGGGTGATTTCCCCAGCATGTATTGGCAGGCTGCAAGAATTTTTAAAGTTATGAAGCCATCCAGTGGTAGAACTGAGCACACTCAGTCTCGTTTGCAGCCTGAAGCACCACTGCTGCAGGAGCTGGACAGTACACACATCATCACAAGTATTTCCAACAGGACATTACTCTATTAGAAAAGCTCACCATAATCAAAAAAAAATTAACTTATTCCCATGGGCGCTTGCAAACTAAGGTACTTCCCTGCTCACCCCACAATGGCCATTTGACAAGATGAACTATGCTGAACCTTACCAGGGATTTTGCTGTTTTCTCAGCTCTGTCTTTGGCAAGGTTGTATCCGCAGCTTGGACAGATCCGTGGCTTGTGCCTGTTTGTATACATGTAACTACAAGAGGGATTCTTGCACTTCCCTCTGCCACGTGATGTTGCCAATCCCAAATCCTGAAGGACACAAAAAAGATGTTTGCTGACTTTGACTTTTATATGCCTTAGTCTTTTAACAGTTGGACTCGATGATCTTAAAGGTCCTTTCCAGCCTAAATAATTCTGTGATTCTATGCCAACTAGATTCTAGAAAAGTCTGCCTGAACATCATATGCTTTTTCCCCACTTTATAATGCCTCGTTTAAAGGTCAAATAGCAGGCATTGTCACTTTGCACAGAATATTTTAACCGGCACTTAAACATTTTGGGGCCTATTCCAGAGACCACAAACACTTAACATATTCAATTCATTCAGAAACCACTGATCCTCCCCTGCTGAACTCAAAGAGGGGATGGGGATTATGCCAGGACATGAAGAAAAATCCAGTTCTTAAAAAGGTCCCAAACATGACTGCAACAGAGTACAGTCACCCTGGATTAGGTCAACAGATGACAAAGTACAGACTGTCTCACACTAAATACAAGATACATTTCTGCAAGTCAGTAAAACGGAAGTCACAGAACAGTCTCACCCCAGAGATGACACTCCCCACAGCGTAAGTCAGACCATCTGAAAAATTCTCACCAAAGTTACAGTGCAGCTGTATTTGTAGGAAGGGAGTGCGTCTGGTTTGACCTCCACTACTTTAACCTGAGATGCTCTGCTGGTCAAACCACTGTGGAGCTGGAGATTGAAAGCAGAAAAAACAACGTCCATGAGACACCTACTACCGAATACATACATTCTGTAAGCAATACCTATTAGCATTTTTTCTCCTCAGTAAATCAATTAATGATCATTTAATATCAGAGGATTACAACACACTGTTTTTCATGCTAAGACATTACAATTCAAACAGAAGTACTCCAGCCATATTTCACGAGTGAAAGACCCAGGACTCAGCATGTCAGATTATCAAAGCAGATCCTCAAAACATCTTCTGGAAGTAGCTGGGAGGTTCTCAGAGCAGGCAGCAGAAGGATCATCCCACAGCATCTCCCAGTTCGGTTCCTACAGTCAGCCATGCAGCATTCACACTGCTTCCAAGCCTTATCACAAAGACTGTCAGTCACAGATCTCATCACCATCAGGCTGCTAGATTTTTATGTTCTATTTCTCACCATTCGGGTCATATCCTTCATCTGGGGAAGTAACATGCAATCAAAGGACAAACCATAGGTACCTTTCGCTCCTCAGCACTTGGTGGCTGCAGAATCGACTGGCCCAATTGTTTCAGCGTACTGGGCTTCAAGCCTGATGTTCTCACAGGGGAATGCTTGTCTTGAAGGAAGAAAAGGATGCAGCAGGTTAGGTATGAAAAAAACAGGTCCTGTTTCATTCTGACATCTTTGGGTAAATGCCACCATAGCCATATGAGAATTTTCCTCTGAATTTGGTGTTTTGTGGCCCATTTACCCACACTCTCAGAGAGAAAAAGTGAGTTTTTCCTAGCATAGGTCACCATCTCCCTTCAGACGTATCATCTTATTTGACAGAGACCACCTCAACATGGCGAGGAAAGACAGCTACTCCCAAAGCACACCAGAGAATACTGCTTTTACCAGTATTTGCAAAGGCCTGTCTGTTGTTGGGCTGCTCAGTGCTGGCTTCTCTCCCCACGCTGGCCGGTGCAGGCAGAATGGCTCGCATGGGTCTTGCTGCAGCCAGCAAAGAGGGCTTAGGTCTTGGTTTACTCTTTACTTCTTGTCCTTTTTGTGTAGGAGCCGGAGCATCAATTCTGAAAGACAAGAGCTACAACTGGAAAAAAATTCCATCAATATCCCCCTCAGCCTCAGTTTTGTTTTCTTCCCTGACCTGTGCTTTATTAGCACAATAATCACAGCTATTGGAGTAGAAAGGACTAATAGTGCTAAGGATACATCTGCCCCATGACTACAATTGTTACTTAAAAAACCCCCAACAAACTAGCTCTGATGGACAAAATCTCAAAGGAACAATCCTGAACTGGCACAAAACAGACAGCAAACAGAAGAGGTCTCACAGAAAGCACTGCCAACAGCCTTCAATTTCTTGGATTAGTCCCATCAGCACACAACAGACATCACACAGTCCCGTAACATATGGAAAACTGACTCACCCCATTGGCTTTTTTGCAGAGGCATTTGGACATGGCACCTCAGAAGATGGAGGCATCCCCACCGCTACACTATCTTTTTCTGCCTGCTCCGAAGAGTCTCCGTGCCACTGGCTCTCCTGACCCAGCATCACTCCAACAGCACTCCCTCCGTCTTCAGCAAGCACACTGTTTGCAAGAATGTGAGCCTCAGAGATGATCACTTCCTCCCACTCCATCTCCTGCATTTGCCCTCCAGCAGGCACAGCATTCAGCAGCTGGCTGACAGCTTCCGAGCTTTCCAAGGCAGACTTGGAGGTACTCTCGTTAACAGCTGCTGGTTCTGTGAATACTGACTGTTGACCTCTTTTAGCTGCTGGAGTTTTAAGAGAGGTGCCTGAATTTGGCTCAGATTTGCTTTTTGGTTGCTTTTCCTGGAAACAAAGAGATAGTCACATTTCAGACTTCTAGGCTTTCACAGGTAAGTTCCCTTCACATATGCCAGGGTTGCCATGGCCTATTTAATGCTGGATCAAACCAGCAAAATCCAAAGTGTTTAAGCAGTGAACTATACGAGAGCAGAAAGACATCATCTCCTACGACAGCAAAGTCCCTGTTAACATTTTATCAGCCTTCTGGCCCTTCATGTATTATTTTTAGACACTGTTTACTTTGGAGAATCAGTCTTTCTTAAACTCCCTCAAATATCACCATTAGCATCAACATCACAAACTCACCCACCACCCTCTGTAACAAGGACCCACCTCCTACGCTCCCCTTTCAGAGCTTCAGCTCTCTGACGCTGTCTGTTCCTTCAGGAGAGAATTATTTAGGAAGGTTTTCTAACTTTAAGAAAAACATTACCTTCAAGACTAAGGCTACAGAAGTCATGTATCAGGGTCAACAAAGCTAGGATAGAAGACTGAGTCAGTAATATGCAAAAAGATAGGTGAAATGGAATCAAGAGTTTCTGGCCTGACAAGCACATTAATTATAAGCTCTCTAAAGAGTTCATACTCAGAAGGATAATCTAGGTTTTTAAAAACAGACTTCTTATAACCTAGTCCCTTTCCCTTCTAAGGAACAGGAAGGTATGTGTATATTTAGTTTCAGTACTATGGTTAAAAAAATCTGCTGGTGTATGCTTTTCCCAAGGCATGACAGCACAAAAACAACAAGTGGAACTGTTTATGCAAACATGTTCCCAGAAGAGCAGAACAAAACTGAAAAAGACAGAAAGAAAACTCCCTCTAAAACCTTACAGTTCTAATCAATGTAGGACTTAACAGGAGCAGTCACTCCATATTCAGGTAGAAACATATTTTTGCTGTTAGCCATTGATCTACTTCAGCAGGTTCACAGAACAGAAGCTAAGAGGCTATCATCACTACTTGTCTCCTGCCATGCAGGAAGCCCAGCCATCAGCTTGGACACTACTGAGTTTGAAAGATGCCTAAAAAACTTCTTGCCCCTAAATGTTTAATGGATCTCGACACAAAACAAAGAAGGTTCAGAACAAATCCACATAAAGCCACTGAATGCCAATGCAGATTTTCACACTGAGAACATCCTTTAACTTGTGCCTGAGGAGCCTTGTTTCAGGCAGAAATTGAATGAACGCACATCTGTTCAGAGCTAATTACCATGACACTGCCAAGGTTTAAGGAGCAAGTTTTGCTGTATACAGCTAGTGGAGATGCCAAGAACTTAAGGAGAGTAGGTATCATGTGGAGAAAGACTTTTCCACTCAAACAAAATTCACAACTCCACCAACACATGGGAACTTCCTTCCAGCCAAAGGTCAGAACATCATGAACAATCAGACACGTGGCCATCAGCCAACGATACCCAACAGCACTTCAGCTTCCACTGCCTAAAATTTACTGGCTAGCTCCCAAAGGATCATATACCTACTGCAGCTGAGAATTGTTCTCCTTTCCTGTTGAAAAAACAATGCTGAATACCACAGAAAACCTCAATGTGTAGAAGAACCTCAAAGGCTGATAAATTACCAGAAAACAAATAGTTCAACCAAATTCCTGAGCTTAGCTAGGACTGCAGCAGGAAGAACAGGCAAATGTCTTCCAGTCACAGCTACTACAATGCAGGCAGAAGGACAGAAGAATGTGTAGCCTCTCAATGAGAGAGAGAGATAGGAAACGCAGCCCCATCTACTCTAACTGACACCATTAGAAGTGGCATCGTTACCCCAGGTGTGGCGATTTCGGGTCTGTCTGACCTTGGCCAAGTGTCCTCTGCAATGGTGACCTGCTCCAGCACCAGCACTGGAACACAAGTGCAGAGATCAATTCCGGCATATCTGACCTCTTGTGCTAGATCTACAGGTCTAGAAATATCACAGGCATCCACAAAACCATCATTTTTTGTCTGAAAATCAGGGAAGGCAATTTTACCTTTGGGATCCATTTCCTTCCCAGGAAGTTCCCACATGTCGGGCATTTTGGTGGCTTATGCCTGGTGACGTAAGTGAAGGAACAACCAGGATTGGTGCAATTTCCATGTCCCCTGCGAGTATAGGAGGTTGTCTGAAACAAGAGTTGTCAAGAATTTCTCTACAGAGCTGAAAAACACAAAGCTGCGCTCATCGCTCCCTTTTTCCTCGTAAGCACTTTACAAATGTTATTCAGCAAATCACCAGCCCTCTGCTATTATTCCTTTTACTGATCAACCACCACACAGTTGGATCAGAGTGAGTCAGCACCATAACTACTCTGAGTCTAAATCCTCAATCTACAAAAGAGCTTTCAGGATTACCAGAATTTAGATCAAATTACAGATGAGAGATGAACAATGCATATGACCTACTGGAGAAGCTAATCTTGCATTTACAGTGATGTAACAGTTCTATTATGAATATGAAAAAGTCATACAATGGTATAAAAATGATTCAAACAGCAGTCCACAGTGAGGCAAGATGTGATTACGAGACTCATGTCAACAGCGCAACAAGACTTGAAGACAAGCACCCAAGATGTAGAGGCAGCTTTCAGCAGTAATTTGTTATTGTATGCAGTAGTCAAGTACTCCCTGGTGCTTTAACTTGCTTTAAACTGCTGTAACACCAGCAGCACCACCAGGCACTTTATAAAAAGACCACTAAAGCAGAACCTGTCATCTTTGTCAGGACAAGTGCATCAACACACTGAGTTTTTGTCAACACAGCACTTCTCAACATTCTGTACTCCGCACTCTTGAGGGAGCTGTTGTGCTCTAAGTCCCTCTCTAGGTATGTTTTCTTCAGGACATGCAAGTGCTGCTGTCAAAGAAACGAGACAATTTAAGGTAGGTCCTTCTGAGGAACAAACACCTCAGGTATGTCCGTTCTCTCTAAGGCACCTCGAAGAATATCACACTATGCACCACTATAAATATCTGCAGTATTCCACCAGCTGGAAGCATAGAGGACCTGGAATCCAGGATTTGATGCTAGTTTATACAACATGAGGAGCTGCAGGGCTGACTGTACAATGAAGCCCCACAATGACTACAGAAATACAGGTGGCTGGAGTGGTTAGATTAGAGAAATAACATTATTCCTCCTCATATAACAGGCCACAAAATCTTTCACATGGGTTCTCAAAACCTGAGGTCACTGCTTCTCTCCTGTCATGTGGCCAAAGCAACAGCCATCCATGAGACTGGGGAACTCACATTTTCCTGTCAGAAGAGCAGATCCTTGCCATTAGTATATACAAGGCAAAAAACAAGGGACAGGAAATATATCAACGACATGACGAATCCCAATTAGATTATCTTTAAAAACTGAATCATGATCAAACCCTTCCTACTCTAACATCTTTAAGACAAGCATATGGTAATGTATCTATACAATAAAATACCACACAAGACTGAATTTCTTACCAATTTAATTGATGCTGGGTTCTCCACAACAGAATGAGCTGGCAAAGGTAACATAATAAACTGTGTAGCGGGTGTGGAGGAGTTACTCTCTTCAGTATCCTAAAAAGAAGTCAAAGGAAAAATAAATGCAGAAAAAAAGAGACACGATGCCCTGTATCCCACCCTCTCATGAACACTACCACTGAACGTATGTCTTAAGGACTGATGAGACCAGAAAGCAGGAGAGTGATCATTTCAAAAGCAATGGCCTTACCAGGTCTATTCTGGAAATTACCAAACTCTTCACAGCTTGAAACTGAAAACAACAGATCCAATTCTTCACAGAGTAAGGTTTTCTATAACCAATCCCTAACACCTCAACTTAAAAGGACTCCCTTCTATCTCTCTGCAGTCAAAACAGCTATATCAAGAGCAGAGAGGTAACATTTTTTTCTCCCCAAAATTTTGTAGTCCAATAGCAGAACCCACTCCAAATGCTGTTATAAGAAACAGTTAAAAAAACTCAAGCAGTCATCTTAAGACACAAGTGATAGCAGCATATAGCAGAGTCAATCTACAAGCAGAGACGCTGTAATCGCCGAGTTACCAAAGCTGCCGCTTCCCTCACCACTGAGCGTTAAGCACGCTGGGCAATGCAGGATCTCCTGCAGCCACCAAGAATCTTAAGTAAAATGTGTTAAACAGCACTCAGACGTTTCAGGTGAGACTCTGGCAGGAGTCTTGAGTGTCACTAGAAAAACTTACCCTCCCAGTCACCACGGTCACCACAGACACACCGTCTGAAACCTGAGGGCGGGCCACGGCGATGCTCCCGTTGGAGATGTCTGTGGAGCTGCTAACTAGAGTCTCTTCAATAACCACCCGAGCTGTCTGATATGGTTGCCCTTCTATTTCCAAAGAAGCTTCATCCAAGAGGATATCCCCAGGCACTTTCTCTGTCATGGCCCCAACATAGTGAGAGAGAACCTCTGACGTAACCACTTCTTCCACAGCATCAGACTGACCAAAGGAAGCAGTCTCTTCTACTAGTCCTTCAATGGCAATGCACTGCTCAGGAATGCCAACATGGCTCGAGTCCACAGAAAGGATGTTTTGTACAGCATCCCGGGAGACATTTGTGATATTAGTGGAAGCCGTTAACCCTTCAGACACTGCCTGACCCTCTGTCACACACAGTTCCAGCGACTGCCTGCTCCTGTCTTCCTGAAGAGTGGTTTTGGGAATAATTATATAATCTGAGCGAGGAAGAATCTTACGGAAACCTGGAATGTCTGGAACTACTGCAGTTTGAGTGGACACCTTGGAGTTCTGTTGGCAAAAACAGAATATGGAATAAAATAAATGAATACAAGAAAAGGAAGAGATTCAGTTCTCAAACCTGCTATTTTAGTGTCTAAAGTTCAAGTGGCTTCCTGTGAATCTCTCCACATGACAGAGCTTGCAGAATCCCTCTCAGCCCTGGTGTTCCCATCCACTTTACCTTCAATCACCCTGACCCCATGACACAAAAATAACTACCATCCCCATCAGTGGGTGCTAGACATATCTGTCTTGAATTTCAAAACATTATCCCTTGACAGAACAGAAGGCAAAAGCAAGATGCAGTGGCCTAGCACGCTGCTTCTTTATGGGCTGTCCTAAGCAGAAATACAAACTGGAATCTGCAGTCAAATGTTTCTCCCACACACAATGCTGTGCAAGCAGATAAGTGCCTCTCTCTCCACATGGCAATGCATTGCCAGAAAGATGACTTACCGGGTCTAATCCCTCTTTCTCCAGCTTGGCTTTCTCCAAGTAATAGCTTTTTTCAGCCACACTGAGCAACCTCCAGCTCTCACTGATCTTTTTGTTGATTTCAGATTGAGGGAGGTGGGGGAGCTCTTGCTGAACTTTCAAGTAAATATCGTAATAGTAGAGGAGGTAAGCAGATCTGGAATGCAACCAGAAACTAAAACATTAAGGTCATTCTACATAAATTATTTTGGAAAAAGAAATCTACAAGGTTTACGTTTGTCTCAAGGTCAAATGACAAGCATGTTACATTCAATTCTACCTGTAAATGCATTTTTTAACCAAATGAAAACTAATTCTGAGGAAAACCTCTGAAATAAGGGGAAAGAGCCTAAAGCAGACTATTCTGGCGTATACAAACTTTAGATTGAGCAATGGTAGCATCAGTAAAGGATGTCAGAGCAAGCCCAAAGCATCAAGATAATACATGATGTTTTACACCACAAGGTGTTCCAAGTGTACTGCAAAGTTCACTCTTATCAGAAATAAGGAAAACTGCTCTCATACCCTACATAGGAGCTAAATGAAAACAGAAGGAACTTACCTAGGCTTTTTGGATTTTTCTCCATGATCACCAGTACTTTTATATTTCTTTTTCTTCTTAGATGGCACTGGCGATGAGTAAGTGTAAGTGCCCTCTATTTCCTCCATTACCACAGTTACTTCAGTGCCATCATATGGAGCCTCCATTGCTAAAAATACATTTTTCATGTTATGCACTAATCAAGTTATACAACATTGCTCCCGACAGACAGCTCTTAATCATCTTTGTAAACTGACAGCATCTTTGGCATGTACATTTGACTTTAACTAAGATAACTATGTGTTAGCAGTTTATTTTTAGAAGACAATACCTTTATTACTATGACCTCAATACCATCAGTTCAGTGCAGATACACTGCACCTGCCCAGAAAGCCAACTGTATCCTGGGCTGCATCACAAGAAGTGTGGCCAGCAGGTCAAGGAAAGGGATTCTCCCCCTCTACTCCACTCTCATGAGAACCCTCCCTGCAGTGCTGAGTCCAGCTCTGGGGGCACCAACATCAGAAGGATGTGGACCTGTTGGAGAGAGTCCAGGGAGACCACAAAGGTGATCAGGGGGCTAGAGCACCCCCCTGTGAGGACAGGCTGAGAGTTGGGGGGTTCAGCTGGAGAAGGTTCTGAGGAGACCTTAGAATGGCCTCCCAGTACTTAAAGGGGCTACAGGAAAGGTGGGAGGGACTCTTTATCAGGGGGTGTAGGGATAGGATTAGGGGTGATGGTTTTAAACTGACAAAGGGTAGATTGAGTTTAGATATGAGGAAGATGATGTTGACTGTGAAGGTGGTGAGGCCCTGGCACAGGTTGCCCAGAGAAGCTGTGGCTGCCCCTGGAAGGGTTCAAGACCAGGTTGGATGGGACTTTGAGCAACTTGGTCTAGTGGAAGGTGTCCCTGCCTACAGCAGGGGGTTGGAACTGGATGATCTTTAAGGTCTTTTCCAACCCAAACTATTCTACGATTCTATGAACTTCCCAGGAACCTCTGGGATAAACTCGGTAATCTAGAACAAGCCTTACACCCATCAAGCAGGTGTCCAGCTACAAAATATCACAACCACACTCACAAGAGCAAGGCCAGAGGCTGAATAAGCAAAGAAGCCTCATTATCCTCTCACCCACCAGGGCTCCTCGCTTAACACTGATGACAACCTCCGGGGCGCTGGGAGGCAGAGAGGATACGAGAAGCCTCAGGAAATAAAGGGCAACAGTACCAGGGCTCAGATGGAGCCCACGCACGACCCGCACCTCGGCCCCGCGCAGTCACTAATCCCGGGGAAGCCAAAACCCGTCAAACCACGGTCCCCTCTCCACCACAGCGCCCGAGGCAAAGAGGAGCGGCGAGGCCCCCTTCGGCCCTGGTGAACCTTCCCCCCGGCCCCCTCCCAGGTGCCCCTCGAGGAAAGGCGCCTCGGCCACTCACTGGGCAGCACCGGGGAGAAGCGATCGGACAGGCAGCGAGCTGTGGTCACGTCCCAGCCGGGGCGCAGCGGCGCGGAGGAGGCAGTGCCGGAGCCGCGGGCCAGCCGCATAGAGGAGAGCGGGCGGACGGGCTGGGCGGGGCG
>NW_020799117.1:6282901-6330524 GCF_003259725.1 Athene cunicularia | reverse complement strand
GCGGCCCCTGTTCCCGCCGGTTCTCCTGAGGCGGGAGGCGTCACGGTGCTGTCGCGCGGCGCAATTAGAGCGCAATTAGCGAAGGGCTCAGGCCGCTGGGAGCGCCGGGTGCGCTCTGCAGAAGTAGCGCCACGTTCTTGCGTTCTCCAGTGGTGCCAGGCGGGGTTTTGGTCCGACTTCCCACGGCTTTTCTGCCTCCTGGTCTCCTCGGAGCAGCAAGTGCGGGCCGGGCCCTTCCCCTCCTGAAGAGGGAAGTCGCCATGGCGAAGCTCCGCGCCTCGGGCCGGATAGCGTCAGCCCACCGATGCAGTCAGACACGCTTCCCGTGACTGGTGGTGAGGCCCGTGAAGTGGCAACCTGAAATTCAGATCCAGCTGAAAATCCGAGAAGGCTCAGTGCCACTCGGCTGAGGCGGTGGCTGTAGGGCCAGCGCGGTGCCGCCGCCTCAGCGTGAGAGCCGCCAGAGATCTGCGGGAAACACGGTATCGCCCTGGGTGCAGTAGCCACCCGATGTACTCATGGCATCTCTGGGTCCCAGCATTTCTTTATCAATATTTCTCTCACCATTTTGAAGACTAAAAGTTTCCATACACAACAAAGTAATTATTTTCTGTTTCACGATTGCTAAAATTAGCAGTTTGCTCCCTGGGGAGCAAATAGGCCCATGGGGCTCTCTACCCGTGACCTTCTTCCTTTGAACCTTTTGGAAAGCGGGATGTGGTGCAGCTATTGCTTTAGCATGTTTTTCAAATTACACATTTTGGCTTTTTTTTTTTTTTTTCTATTCATGTCTATTTCTGTACTTTACATCATGACTTCTAACTTTAGAGAAATGTAAACCACATCTATCTGATGTCTTCTCAGATCTCAGAGGAGCAGAATAAGGGCTCTTCTTATAAGAAGTCGTTAATAAAACCCACAAAGCAGTGATATGACAGCCAGTATTAAATCTGCAACCAGCTATTCTCCTGAAGTCCTGCAGCTGTTTATGTGCTCTGTTAGTGTTTATGTGCAATAATTGGTGACAAACTGTCTGTTCTGCGTCAAACACTGTGTGGCTTCAGCCAACCGTGTACTTTTCCAAAGCTCCATACTTCTATTTGGATCAATATATGACCACTAGAATTTTGTTGGAGTTACTACCTAGCCAAATATTTGGGAAAAAAAACAGGCTGATTGGCTTTACAGGACTAATGAACAAGTGAAAAAATAATTTAAGAGAAAAAAACTTGAAGGAAAGCAGCCGTGTTTCCCTTATCATTCATGGAGGAGTTTCTCACAGCGTGCGTGCTGACAGTGGTATTAGAAACTCTAACTCTTTCCTAAATTGGGCATTTTGATTCTTCCATGGACATATGGCTTTATCTCAGAAAAATGATATTAACAGCACGTAAATTATTTTAACTATGCTGTAATAGTTTTTTGAGGAATGGGAAGCTGCTTTGTATCGGCATCTATTCTAAGCCCGAGGAATGTTACAAAGGAGTACCTGCTGTGTCAGGAGGGGACAGGGACTCCCCCCAGGACACTTTATGCATCATTATCTCAAGAAATGAAAGGTAACGATGGAGATTACACAGGGATCTCCCTCTTCATTTCCCTGATAAAGTACAAGGGCCACTTTGAAGGAGTTCAAAAGACAACCAGGCACACAGCTACAGCAGGTATCACCATTTATTTTTGAAGAGTTGACTTCAGAGTCTGTTTAATTTGTGAGAAATCATAGCAGATTATTAATAGTTTCATCCAGCGCCAGCTCCCTCATCTGCAGCCGTCCAAGGCTCAAACCCTTCTGTTCAATCAACACAATGCTGTCCTGCACGTAATGTGGGGCTGAAATTTCTTTTCTAAGTGTGATTTAACATCACCCCAGTGTCGGTCCTCGAACACCACCAGTTTCCAAGAAGATTTCATGACACCAACCCCTGAAATGAAAGCTGTGTGAGATTGAGACAGCGTGACAGGGAGGAGGAAAACACAGCCAAGGACTTCAGAGGGTCATTTTCACAGTGGAGGTCGAGGGCTTAAAAACCCCAGTGGGACCCACTCTGGGCCTTGTCCTGGGTGAGGGAGGTGTGCAGGGGATTTAGGAACAGTCAGGTGGATCCATTATCAGCTACAGTCGCCTGGGGCAGTCCTTAGTCCTACATCATTTTAAACCTCCCTGAGATTCGCTAGGACACTACACTGGTGACCATGGGGTCATGCTTTCCTTTGAGAGTAAAAACACACTGAACTAGTTCCTCTGTGGCTCTGCACACATCTGCTGTAGCTCCCATTTCACTGCACCGTCTGCAGTCTTTGTGCTGATAATAACTGCAACAGCATGATAGAGCAGCAGCCAGAGGACTGGGGAGACAAAGGAGGAGCATGTCTGTCTGTAGAAGGGTAAAGGAGCCCCTTTCCCTCAGATATGTTGCAATAAAGATGTTGCTATTTTTAAAATGGCACCAGTGAAAAAGCAAAAATTCTGATGAATTCCGGTACGTTTGGGAGATGTTTGCAAGAACAAACGTCAGGGACCTCAGAAACGTTAACAGTTCCAACGTTCCTAATTATATACACAGGTTTCTCGTGGGGTGGGCGTTACAAAACAGCAAAACTTTGGCTCTTAAATATGGCTGTCGTTATTGAACAGGTAACTCACAGCACAAAATTATCAAACAAGAAAAGGGACTAAAACCGATACACTTGATTTAGGTAGCAAAAGGTATCTTCTTGTTTCATCCAAAACAAAGCAGCCATTAAACCGATGGAGTTATTGTACCAACCTCTCATTTATTCTTCCAGCATCATAAAAATCTCAATTTCTCTGCAAGGCTGCTATAGCCATACATAGTACCTAGGGTTTTTGTGTTTGTAAAACAGAATCCATCTCTCTTCTTTGAAATTGCTTTGGTTTCTGAGTCTCCATCCAACCAAACTATTCAGCAGCAGTCAAACTAGCACATATTTTACAGTAAGTGAAATACATTTCTTTCAAAAAGGTTACATAAAACATTTTCAAGACATTTATTCAATTTTTCCTAAACAATAAAATAGGAGCAATGATTCATATCACTTCTCTATTTTAGTTATTTCAGTAAAATTGTTAACAAGGCTTAGAGGTGACCTTCATATTTTAAACTAAAATTTGATCTCTACACGTTTTTCTACTAAATGAGGTATAAAAGTATGATATGTTAGGTGATGGAAATAATGAAAGCTATGAGAAGAGGCACAGTTAAAAAGACTATCTACAGAGTTTATGAAGGAGAAAAGAAACCTAGTGATACATTTGTGCAAAATAATGAACAGTACAGAACAGGTTAGGCAAGCGTTCCCATTCCTTCCTTGTTGCTGATAAAGGAAAGGGTATAGCTTCTGAAATTGAAAATTCTAATTTCCTTTCAATTTGTAAAGTGAAATTGAAGCATAACCATTCAAAGCTCACAGGAAGAAATAACTCCAGCTTTGCTGCCAGTTGATCACAGAGCAGCACAGTACATCAGCAAGTATCCAAAACCCACTGAAATTTTACATGGATAATGCACTCATCTAGAAAATTGCATCAGGATAAACAAATAGGAGCTAAACGACTTCCTGTTTAAAGAATAAATTCACCACTATCTGGAGGACTAAGAAGAGTTCCCCAAGGCCCCAAATCGCTGCAAGAGTCTAATAGAGAGAATTGAATAGAGTGCTGGTGGCTACTAAAGGCAGAGTCCTGACTAAGTCTGACACTTTATAGTGTCCTGAGTATATATTTTTCTAAATAATCATTTCTGTCCTACTCATTTCTTCCCCTGAATCATCAGGAATAATGTGTCATTGTCAATGTGTTAGCTGGAATTCTCCCCAGAGAGCCAGAAAAATGGTCTTGCCTCAAGAAACAGATTCTGAGTTTTCTCCCACTACCGCTAAGTTGTGTTTACTATTTGCTTGCAAAAACCCGGAGGAGCCCCGAGGTGCTGCAGGGTTTTTCTGCCGCACACTCGTGACAGTGCCCGGGCCCTGTCGCAGCCGCAGAAGAACCAGCCTTGCAGAAGGCAGCCGTCCCTGACACTGCGGCAGCTCGGCGGGCAGGAGAGGCAGCCAGCCCAGGGCAGGCCGTGCGGCGTGGCAGCTCTGCGCTCTGACTAGAGCAGCACCTGCGTGAGAGGAGGGAGCCGTTATCTTTGTGGTAATAAATGAGAGTATGAGACCGAGGCAGCGCAGGGCTGCGCACGGGGCCTGGCGGCTCATCCTCGGAAGGTGTGTGGATTCTGTCCTTCCTGCTGTTCACAGCTGCACAAGTGTTATTATTTTCCAGTGTTCGTGCTGTGCTGCTCTCTCTGACAGGACATACCACTGTATTTCATTACAGTTTTGTTAAGTAGCGTGTAACATTTTTCTGAAATCCATCAAGGTAGCTGCCTCCTTTCTCCAATGAACATGTTAATGATTTTGGTCCCTGTTGTGTTTTTTTCTGTTGTTGCCAGAGCAGTGTCTTTGCTCAGATGCTTTCACAACTTTTGAAGTACAGAAATGTGTTTCACCGAATGGTGAATACATTCATTAATAAGGAGCTGCCCCTTATGAAGGCATCACCGTATGAAATTAGTGTCCTTGGTGCTGAGCCTGTTAAGTATGACAAGCTTGACTTGGTCTATGTGGTTCATGAAGGAAAAGCTACTCACAGACTTGGCATTTCGGGTTGCAGCTCCAATATGACACTTTACCAGCAACACTAGTGAAACCTACTCTGCAGCTGCAATTAGGCATGTGATGTGAGATGGGTGAACATTGCTTCTCACTCCCTGTTTTAATGACAAAAAACCTGAAGTGCAGAGAGGAAAAAGAATACCTGAAGACTGATATCACAAACCCTCTGAAGCCACTCACTGGTTGACACAAATGGTTGATTCTAACCCCACCTCAGTCAGTTTGGGCGGGGAGGGAAAGCAGTCCCGGGGTAACAACCAGGGAATGACCACACAGTAATGAAATTTGTAAAGACTTTCTCCACCTGTATCCTACAGCTTTCTGCACACCTGCATCTCTGAGTTCAGAACAGTCATGCATGACTTTTGGGATGCTTTAAAATATTCTCAATCCAAAACCTGTGAACTGGATCCAGATAAACATCTATTCGTATCCCTGTGAAACCGCACCCTTCACTCCAGGGTGACCCCACACCATAACTTAATTCTTTCTCAGAAATGCACAGCCAGCAAGGAAAGGGAATCTTCAAGTCAAGGTCTTGGCCCATATTTTCTGGCCGAGACTATCTAAAGCCTTTGTCTACAATGCAGAGAAAGGACCCAGGTGTCATGCACAGGGTGGTAAATTAGCCAGCACGGGTAGGGATTCAGTGGCTGTGTAGCTGCAGCAGCTACAGCTCTGAAAGAGCTAGGTAGGATTCCTCAGGAAGACTGAGCCTCACTGCCACAGCAGTGCTGATCCTCACCCCTGCTAGCTTAAAGTTTACACAGAAAGGTTGACAGAAGTTACGGCCATGCTTTTCACGGCAGCGTGGCCACACAGTAAAAGGCAGCACAGTGCCAGGAGTGAAAGCAAGAGGCAACAGCTTCTCTCCTGGCACGGCAGAGCTGGTTGCCTGCAATAAAGGGTAAAGCTTGGCTGGGCGGGAGTCAGGAGAGCCTTCTTGGAGCTGAGACTGCAAAATGTGCTCCCTTAGGACCTGGGAGTCATGATAAACTCCACTAATTTCTGGTCCCAAAGCAGCGAGGCTGTTTTTTTAATCTTCCCTCCTGCAAGATAATTAAATACATATTTTTTTAAGAGATAGCCACCAGAACAAGACACTCCGTGCACTCACATCTTCCCCTGGAGATAAAATGGAAGAATGAACAACAGGAGAGATGTGAATCACTTAGTGCTATATTGGAAAGAGCTCAAATACAGGCAGAGCTAGTCTGGGGTATATAGAGTACGTGTGAATCCCTCCGGAGTCTTGCTCATTGTCCTGCTCTGCAGTATATGAAAACAAGTGTATATAAAAACAAGGAGGCTCTGGTTTGCTCTCTGATGTCATGTTTGAGGTACATCTGGGATGCTGACAGTGTGCACCACTTCTGCATCTGTCTGGGAAAGAAATCCTGCAGCTTCCCCTTCAGTGGCAGCTGATGGCTTACACCACACTGGTGCTGTGTGACAGGTACTGAAGCACCACACACCCCAGCAAGGAGGCAAGTTCTTTGAATACACAAAGAAGCTCCAACTGTCAAAGACAAAAGGTAATCCCAATCTCGGGGATGTTAATCTGGTTTCAAACAGAGCAACTGAGTGGAGAATCAGGTACCCTGACGGTTCATGTTTTTATAGTGACACTCAGAACAACGGCATCTCCTGGTGTTCTGAACAGGATAATACCATTACTGAGTGCTGTACTATTAATCTTGTCTCAGCTCTTTCCACTGAAGGGGAGAACATCAAAGTTTTAAAATCTGTACCTCGCACCTGATGTCTGCCTACTGTCTCTCTCCTCTCTCCTCCTGGTTCCCTAGTCCATTTTGAGCCGAAACCCTTGCCTTATCACATTTGGCAGTTGTCTGTTGATTACAAGAAGTAGAAGATCTTTGAGCTGTGGCTTGGCTTGCATGGCAGAGCATTTCTAAATGTCTGCAAGTCTCTAGCAAGCAGAGCTCAGTGCCAGGGTCTCTTTTCATAGAATACCTCAAAGCAACTTGGCATATTCATGACTCTGGAGGGCCCCTGAACAGACCCTTAGCAGCACAGTTCACATGCAGAGACACAGTCAAGCTGCCTCCAGCCTTCAAAGCTCCAGTGTCTTATAGAGGTTTTGTGGACTGTAAAGTAGGATGATATCCAGGAACGAAGTCACACCCCCATGCTTCCTTCGAACAAGTGCTGGCTTGTTTATACGATCCCCTCTGATAATATACTGCTGGAAAGTCCGAGCCAAAATCATTTATTTGTTGTACTGCAGGGGCTGCACCTGTTTGTTAATGCCAAAAGGCATCTATCTCATATTTATTAGCACAACCACAGGGGAATAGAAGGAATGAGGTCTGCATTGTGCTAACCACAAAACTCAAGAAGTCCTGGCTAATTTAAAAGGGCTACAAACATCCAAGAGACAGTTTATTAATACAGCTAACTTAATGCCTACAGTACAGTAGAGATAAGAATTTTTAAATCAAAACAGATTGATAAAAGAGTGCATATCCTTGCAACTCTGGATTGAAAATGTCAAATCTGCACTGAGTTACAATCACAGCAACAACAATATATTAAATTCTGTTTAGGAATCTCATTTTTAACTTGCTTTTATAAATCACCAGTCATCTGAATGTATAACTGAAGAATTTTTGCCACAGAACTGGCATTCTGGTTTTTGAGTGGCACGGTGAAAGGTGTGCGTGTGAGGAAAGAGATTATTCATTTATTTCTCCTAAGACAGTGCAGGGTACCAGAAATATCAGAATACATGGGGGCATGACCAGACCCGATGAGAAGACTGTAACAAAGGGAAAATATATGCTGAGAAACAGAAAGCAGCTGCTCAGAGTAGGATCTATTCATCTACGGAATGGCCTGATAAGGAACCAAGGGGAAACCATGACTTGAAACAGAACTTGAAGAGACAAAACAGTAACGAGTGCACTGGAGAGAACAAGGAGATTCTGCCCCAGCTCTTCCATTTGACAGACTCCTGTGCAGCTGGTGCCATGCCCATTAGTGCTTGCTAATGAGAAGTCTCAGTCAGAGCTCAGACTTCTGATTTGTCTTTAATAGTGGAGAAGTAGGTTACAAATTCCAGGAGGGGGGACACACAAGAGCCTCTAAGGAAAAAGAGAAGAAGGGACTGCCAACATGCACATAACAACTGACATCTTCTGGGGTGTCCTGTGGTGAAGGGTAACTTTAGTTCCCTAGAAAGCCAATTACCCTCATGCCCCGTTTCTCCAAAATTCATGAAGTGCCAATGGGGTAGAAAGCCCCACTGAACTTTTAAACCACTTGATGAATTTCAGCAGAATTTAACAGAGGGCTCAAGGTCTCCACGATGTTGTATTTGAAAAGTTTTGTGCAAGAACACAGCAGGTAGAGAGTGCCCCTTGTGTGAGCTGACGCATTATTAGACACCAGAGAGACAGGCAGCAGGCATAAGGCCGTTAGGAGACCTGGCTTTCCTCCTTCTGTGGCTCACTGAACTACTTGCAAATGTATTTGTTATGAGTTGCAGCTCACCCTTCCACAAGGAGCAGTTCAAACACTTCCCAGGGTAGGCTTCAACCTCTGGGGAATGTGAGACACTTTGAGACCTTTGAATAAAAGGGTCGCAAGTGTGCCTGTGTGAAAGAATTTTGTTAAAAGAGAAATAAATGTCTCCACTAATGATTGATGCAACATGGACCACAGATTAGTGAAGACATGACCTGATCATAAAAGCCATGACAGCAGGTTGCTTTCTAGCTTCCTAATCTGGCTGTGATAAATGTTCTGCCTCAGGGGGTCACCACCACGCTGCTCCTAAATTTAATTTGTCTTGCTGATTCCTGGGGTATGTACACAACGTTGTAAATTTGCTTTGTGGCCAGGGTGCCCCATCCTTCTCTTTAGGCTATTCCCTGATGCTGAACTTGTCATCTTCCAGAGTGGTTTCAGCAGAGGAAGCTCCTACTTCCAATTGCACATTTTAGCAATCATCAGGGAGGGAAGCACAAGACAACAAGAAGAACTGGCTAAAAATTGGGGGGTTTAAT
This sequence comes from Athene cunicularia, assembly GCF_003259725.1. Lineage (NCBI taxonomy): Eukaryota > Metazoa > Chordata > Aves > Strigiformes > Strigidae > Athene > Athene cunicularia. The sequence continues at coordinate 6,321,813 of NW_020799117.1, read as the reverse complement.
TAGCTTCCTTGGAACAGAAAAGAACTGTGTTGGTATTTCTTTAGACTCATGTTTGTCCAAAGAATTCAGAAGTGCTTATGAGCAGTGGAGCAAAGCCTGTGGTCATCCTTCAGTCAATATTGATACTCCACATTGAAAGCAGTAGATGCTGCTGAAAAATTCCAGGCATTGTTGCCATTAAAAACCCTCCCACACCTAGATTCACAAATCATTACTTTTTTGAGAGTCTGGAATAAATATTTACCCCCAAGAATTCAAAAGTTGCTTTTCTCTATTTAACAGCACTTTCCAAGTAAGGTCTGCCTCCTTAATACACGACTGATGGAAACATAATTACTGTAAGATGTGTTCACTTAAAATGCTTTTTACTGCAGTAGCACTATTCACCTGGCACATACGACATGTTTTACAAGCCTCTGGGTGTTGCACTTGTCCTGTTTTCAAGAAGAGGAAAGCAAGGCTCAGCAGTTTAAGATCATCTCATCTAGGATTTAACAAAGATGGAAGAGAGAACTAGCTGAAAAGAATTTTACTTTCTATCCACATTACAAGCAAATACAATATAAGTGCTGTTCCTTAAGGCAAAGTGGAAGAAGTAGCAATGAAAGGTCCCCTGAACGGGGGATACCAGGGATAGTGAGAAGTCAGTGCTGCCCTGTGTTGCTGGTCTGCTGACAGAGCTGTTTGCTCAGACACCTCGGTGGTGCTGGAGACTGCAACTTAATCCACCATGCCACTGGATCTAGGAGTGGAGGTCCAGACACAACCTGAAGGTTCCTTGGGCCTGTTTGTAAATGAAAGGGGGTGAGGAAGTGACTGATGTGCTCATAACAGGGATGGAGAGCGCAGAAAGCTGCCAGGCAGCACAAGAAATAGCCCTGAGGTTGACTCAGAGAGAGATGGATTTGTGAGGTTCCTTGGGAGAGGCAAGTTTGGACGTGATGGCTGTGGCCTCCTGTGGCTTGTGTCCCCGTATCCGAGAGAACAGGGCCACATGCATGTCACACTCTGGACTTACCCAGAGCTGCACACATGAGGCAGCACCCATGAGGTGCAAAACTCCACATGACTGGTGCAACTTGTAGGAAAACTTTTGCCTTATAGTTGTTTTCACCTGTGAGGTCTTGAATAATGCTGCAAAGTGCTGCTGCCTTTACCCATGTAGAAACAGCCGCTGATGAGTCAGAACATGGAAACAGCTCTGCTGACAGCGAAACAAAGACCCTGGTCTCCTGCCATAGTGTAGAGGCAGTCACTGTGTTTGGAAAAGAGCAGTTCCTAATTATGTATTCCAATATACAGAGTGATTGCTCAGAGAACCTAACATTTCTGCAGAGTCTTTTTACCTCCTTCAGTCCTTTTGTTTACCTGCAAAGCCGTAGTTACCTGCAAACAACGGTTTGCTGTTGAACAGAGAAAGTGCAGAGGAGAGCAGCAAGAACAGAGGTACAGCAAATGAGCCCTGTGAGGAAGGACAGAAAAAAATGACTTGGTTTAGTCTGGAGGGGATAGAAGAGATGTATGACAATACCCTTTAAATATGTAAAGGTGCAGTATAGAAGGTAATAAACTATTATCTGCGTCTGCCAGGAGACAAGAAATAATAGATTGCACTAAGAGAGATTTATTGGTTAGACATTAGGAAGGGCTCAGAATAGACTGTGCAGGGAGGGGATGAAATCTTCATCGCAGGAGCATTGGAAGAGGTGAGACACTCTGCGGTCAGGAATGGTTTAACCATGGGCATTCCGACTCCTGTTTATTTCCTATGATCTTTTCTTATACTATTCTTCCAGCATGCATATGATTAAAATACTCCAGAATATCTCCCTACTGTCTAGGAAATCTATGCGAAGTACATGAATAGCTGCATTTCAGAGAGAGTTCTTGCCACGCTGCTCTAGCTGCTTGGGTTGTGTCCTTTTAATGAGATAATTACAAAAACCAGGATTCCAAACAAACTGTTGGGTATTTACGACCCAACTCTCACTGATTTTGCATGAAGCCAGTTGGAATTTCACACAACCAGGGACTGCAATTCCAGGCGGACCTTACAAAGACCAGTGAACCCTGTGCTTTAGTAATATGCCTTTTCCACCGTAGCAATCTTGTGTTATTGCACTCCTTGAAGCAACAGACAATTTCAATCAGTTCTTGCCATGCTATTTTTGCTATCTTAGCTTTACTTAATTGGGTACTGCAGGGTTGTCTCAGACAGTTGAGATCTGCACTTTGAAACCACTAGATTCTTTTATCTAACCTAGGAAAGAGAAATGGGATTTCACATAGTGAAGTTGTCAGTAACAAAACTGGACCAAAAATGCTGAACCACTGCATAAAAGCATTAGCTGGGGTCCACTTACACAGCTGTCTGCTGAGTTCGACCTCGGAGATTAGCTCCCAGCAACTGAAGCCCTAAATTATTATTTTAATATTCATGTCTGAATTCCCATCTGAAGTCAACTGCCACTGCAGAAAGCGAGTCAGATTTTACTCTGGCCTCGTTGCCTGGGTTCACTATCACTGTACGTACATTCACCAGGCCCTCGGGTTTGACTGCCCCCTCCCCAGTTTTCACATGCAGATATCTCGCCGATTCCTCTTTTTAAGGTTTTTGTTTCTAGTGCTCAAATCTTGGCTGACAGGAATGCAACTGTGCTGATTGCAGCTGGCAGGTGGGATTAGAGCACATTCAGATGGCTGTGAAATGCCTCTGTGAGACAGAAATGGCAGAACAATGGATTATTTCTCCATGAAGAGACCAGAAACTGATGCAGACAGACACATTGAGAAGACAAGCTGAGGAGCATGCAGATATAAAGCACTTTTTGCTCCCACAAGCCTGAAGAGATCTTCCCAGCTCAAAGTTCTGGGGATCTGCTGCCAGTTCTCTTCCTCCTCACCTAAGCTGGCTAATTTCTCTGAGGTGCAGGATGTTCTCAAATTCTTCCAAAATATGTGGGAGTGACAGTTGCCAAGTAACAAAAACACATCACTCTTTTCCTGAAATGCACAATTCCTCATTTTTCTGTTTTGTAGAATGGACAGATGAAGCTGTGATTTAGGACACTATTCCACAATCAGGATCATTTGGACTCCAGTCTTGTCCCTGCATAAAACTATCCGATACAGCGTTCAAGGTGAGGTAGAGGGATCTGACTGCCCTTGTGGCTCTTGTCTTAAAAAAAAAACCAACCTGGGGATGTATTTCGTGATTCACTGAACTGAATCAGTGACCAGTGTAATGAGATTTCATTAAGAACACAGCGATGCTGCAGACAGGGAGAGGCAGCCTGACATTTTATGACGAGGCATCCTTCCTCCACACATACTTGAAAGCACTCATGGGGTTCATCTCAAGCAAGGAACAAGGATGATAAATCCCAATCCTTCACAGGAATTATGAGCAAAGTTCAGGCCATTGTGGTATTTGTGGAGACAGAGGAGGTCCACTGAAGAGCAAATAAGATGACCAGGGATGAAGAAGCTGCCTTAGGAGAAGATGTGACTTGAGGTAGGAGATGAGAAAGCTGGAGAAGGAGGACAACATCAAGATTTGCAAAATGGAGAAGGAACTGGGTAAGCACTGGTTCAGCTGCTGTTCAGCAAGTCCCACAGTACTGGAACCAGAGGGCATTTGCTGAAACTAGTAGGGAATTGGTTTTAACAGGTAGAAGAATACTTTTTTACACCATGGGGAGTGAACTTCTGGAACTGGATGCCACAGGAGGCCGTGAAAGCAGACAGAATTATCAGAGTCAGGGAGGGATTAGACTAAATCACAAACAAGAAGTCTAGAAATAGATAGTGAATGGTCTAGACAGGGATGATGTCCCCTCTAACATCTCTAATACAACAGTTGCGGCTGCTGCTGAGGGTATGAGGAGAATGGACCACTAACGTGGCCAAGTTAGCAGCATCTTTTACTGCCTCAATCTAAAACAGAATACTGGACATAATGGATCCGGATTTGTGTTATTTCTTACTTGTCTCTGGTTTGATAGAGGCTCCGTTCTTCCTGCACCATGGCAGAGTTCATTCTCCTTTTGATATTACTCATCCCGGTCCCAACAGAGCCAGCAATGTACCCTACATTCCATAAAGAGCCATATTAACCTCCAAATTTCATCCAGGGGCTCATCCTCTCCTGAATATCTTGAAATCTTGTTCCATGACCTTCTTCCTTCCATGCAGCAGCAGGGAGAAGCCCCTTGTAGCTGAGCTTCCTGCGCATCCTGAAGACGAACTGTGCGTGAAAGTTTGTGACACATTAGCAGAGTAACATGGTGACAACTCTATGCTTGTGCATTTCAATAAGCTAGTTATAAACAAAAGGGTTTCTCCTCTAATGTTCATAGTCTTTGCTACCACACTGGAGAAGACTGAACTAATGAAGATCTCCTCCTGTGAGCTCCATGAGGCATCTGCACTATTCCTTCTGTACTCATTACACTGAGCAGAACACAGACCAGAAAAAGCATTCTTTGCTGGCTATAAATCATGAGTGACACCAAGATATTGCTATTAGCAGCAGAAAAATGCTTTCCTCCCACAACCTCATTCAGCCCTATATACATACAACGCTTCAGCAAAGGGTGCTGTGGTGTCAGGATAGAAAATTAAATAGAGGTTGTGTTGACTGAAGATAAATTGGTACCTCCCTTGGCGTGCCTGAGTGACTTTGTCTTTTTGTGATTTGTCTTTTAACTTACAAAACACTGAGGCTAGAGATAACGATGAGCTTTAAAAACCTAGCCTTCTTCCCCTCCCAGGCCCTCCTGAACAAATCTCTTCTCTGAAATGAGCTCAAAGAGAAGATAAATGTTCTGGCAGTAATATGCAATATTATTTTTGGCACTTGAAGAATCTCAAGCTAGATAAGGGAAAACTGAAAGGAAGACAAAGCTCTGTTTTTTCAAATGCAAGGGACCAAATTCTGCTCACCCTTATGAACCCAGAATCCTTTCTTTTCTCTGGATTATTGCAGCAGTTCCTGATTTTCACCAGGTTAGCTGATCCTGAGGCCTTATTTAAAACCCAGCACATTCAGAGACCCTGGTGAAATCACACAATAACAGAGCCGAAAGACAAAGGCATTCAAAGAAAGCCTCGACTCCATAGCTCCTGCCCAAACAAAGGATAATTTGGTTTCAGACCATGTTAGCTGTAACAATGATAAGATTAACACCTGATATCAAGGGAACTGCTGAGCTTTGTGTGACCTCCTCCAGCAGAACAGCACTCAAGCCCCTCTCCTATTAGCATATGTTAGAGGAACTGCTTCTTTCCCTGTCTAGTATGTATTTCCCTACAGAGCCTTTGTGAAAGCTCAGAGCAGTGTTTCTGCAGATACATTTGTGAGCATATTGAATAAAACATGTGCCATTTGACATTGTAGGCTTGGACCGCCATGGTAATGGGCAAGGGCACTCGTTACTGCAGGGCAGAGAGCCACGGGGGGATACAGGATGAAGCACAGGCCCACGCAGGAGCGTGTCACGTCTTTGATTCTAATAGAGCCCTGACTGAAGGACCCAGCTCACCCTGCACTGATGTAAATGCTGACTATATATATTGCCTTAAGACAAGGAAAAGTAAAAAGCCCAAACCTTTGCTCTCTTTACGTGCTTTAGCTTGTTACAGACGTCCATGCTTTGGAAATCAAGTGGGAAGGGATTTTCAGAGCAAACTAAAGTGGTTTAGAGGCAAAATTTCTAGTTCTCGGAGAGCCTCCTGTGTCCAAAGCACAGCCTTTGGTCTGCAAATTTCAGTATGCTTTGTCAAGCCTGGAAGTTTGATAAGAGACTCTGGGACTCTTGAGAGCTCTTAGAGCAGCCTGTAATAGGGAACAACAGTTATTGATGCTGCTGTTTTTGAATTATGATACTGCCATATATCAGCTGTTCTAGTATTTGTCTGGCATGTGAGTAATGGTTGGATTGGACAGTTAAAGGCACCCCCACCTGTGGTGTCTATTCAAAGCTAATCATCTGCTAGGGGTTACTTGGCAATTAAGAACTGTTCAGTGGTACAAGATTTGTATGATGTGACCGGAAAGAGTGTCTTAGCATGAGAAATAGTGTGTTTCTCAGGGAATGCAGAACCTTCCCTCCTAAAAGTTGTGAAATATCCTTGGGTCAGTTCAGTGAAGCAGCATTTTGAGAAGGATGTCGGTAAGAATCGGGAAGAGCCCTAGAGAAAATTCGTTTGGTCACCAGGAACAACACTGTCTTCTAGACAAGCTTTGATGAAACACTTGTTCATTTTTGTCACTGTGTCTCTAACTCTGTAATGAAATATCTCATCCCTATCAGCTGTTGTGCCACTGACAAGAGTCATTCCATCCCACCTCAGTAACACCAGGGCCAGCTCTGTGGAGAGGAGCCCGGCTTGGCGGCCGTTCCCTGATGCACCTTTGGCAAGGAGCAGGCAGTGAGATGATGCTTTTGACTCCAAGAATATCTGTAACTACTAGAGGATCTGCCCTTGATACCAACAGAGCAAGGTCATACCCTGTCCTGAGCTCTAACTAGTTCAAAAACTTAAAATGCTTCTGGTCTTTGGTTTCATGGAACTGACCATGGCAGTGAGGCCATCTTTAGCAAAGTGTTAGTATTTGGGGAACCTTCATCTCCAACAGATTTCTGTTTCATGGAAACAAATTAATTCCTGTTTTCTATGCAGTCATGACAATCTGTAACATCCTATTTATTTCCAAATCAACCTTTGGTAAGAAGCTTTACTTCCTTGCTCTCCACCTTCTCTTGTTCTGTTTGGCAGTGGACACTAGGACCTCTTTTCCTCAATACAGGCATTGCAGTTTTCCACAGGGACAGGTATACACAACCAAGAGCTGATCTCCCTGCCAGCAGTGGATGTGGAAGGTTGTAATTTTTTGCAATGGCAAGGGAAAAGCAGCAAGCTTGCAAGCAGAAATCTATCAGTAAAGCTGCACAAGTGTATTAAATAAAGCAAACAGAACTTTGCTGTTACACTCCAAGTAAATAGTTTCTCCTTCTCAGTTTGCTCCCGCATAAAATTCCCTCTGCCCTATAAATACCACTGCCAGTATTTATTTGTGAAGAGCTGGGATCTATTTATTTATTTGTCCATATTTAGTTTAAAAGTCTGGGCTCAAAATTAAACAGTCATTCATAATGTCATTATCTGCCTTGCTCCACAGTCAGATACCGTGTGTGGTGTCACAGGACAAAACCTTTGGCAAGGGCCCTAGAAGAGCAATTTAGCTCCTCATCCATCTCAGCTGGCAGTGTGATTGGCTTCCAAGCTTGCATTGCTGAATGTGTTATTTTACTCTGACATATATTATTGAGTGTTAAATCACTTTCTGAAGTGTTTATTGGCAGTAGTTGAATTTCTTCCACTCATTTAAGCTGCTTTTGAAACATAAACATTTCCTTGTGTCTCGGAGTTTGATATAAACATGGGGAGAGTTCCCTCAGGAGGATGGATTGTAGAAGTGACCAGCTCAGTAGGTAGGGACAGAATTTATCAGTACGGTGGAGAATATCCTCCTCCTTCCATCAGGCTGAAACAGCAAACTTCCACCGCCACTCCACGGCACTTCACATGGGGAAGTGGTGTCTTGGTTCTCCCACCATGTCTTGGCCTGACAGAAAGCAGATCACACTTGCACTGGAACATCAATGACTTCCTGACAGGATCTTTATAGATCCTGAAGCTCCCTGGAAAAGAAAAATGGGCTGTGATCTGCAGGATCAGGTGCTGGGGAGGTTATTAGACATCAGCATGCGCATGCCTCCAGGTGTGGAGTGTGGTCTGCAGCCTCTGCCTGGCAGTGATATCTCTTGGGAAAGAACCAGAGACCACATTCTTGTATCTATTTAGGAAAATGGAGTAGAGGATCGGAGAACAGAAATAAACAGATTAAAATCTAGTGTGGCAGTCGGAAGCTGAGCTGGAGAACAAGGGCCAGAAGCAGGTCAAGCTGGGGAGGAGGCAGGAGAGCTGGAATTTCAAATAAGCCCTTTTATAATTCATCTCTTGAGGACTCTAGAAGTGACAGCCCAGCAGCCTGATCCAGGCTGGCTTAGTCAGTACTGCAAGTCCTCTTACCTCTTGTCCTTGCTCCAGTGAAGACCTACAAATCAAAGTTTTTCTTTTCTTTTTATCTTTAATGAGGAGGTCTGTTGAGTCTTTTTCCTGCATCTCAGAGTTACTTTCCAATCTGATGAACAGTGACTTTTAGAGATGACACCAGTGACGAGCTGCTGAGATCACAGTAGCAATCAAGGCTCCTTTGATGGCAGAGCTAAAAATACGTTCCTCAGCTGACACAGCCTTAGGGAGGAGAACATAGAGACTGGTTTGAAAGAATACATCTTACTTTGTCTCCATGTCGTCTTCTGCCAGAGGACACCACATCTGTGACAACCATGCAAGCAGGTTACAGCTGTCTTCTGAACTGAAGCACCCATGTACAGACACTTACAACTTCCAACCCCAGGAAGAGCAAAGCTTTAAAACCCTCTGAGCGCCTTGGAGAATGGTGGAGTTGGCACTTTTGCCTCTCTGGTCATGCTGGCACCTGTCAAGTTATTGCATGGCAGAAGCCACATCTTGGGGTCTAGAGAAATCACTTTTGCCAATCCCCTAGGTTCAATTTCAGTCCTCTTCATCAGCTGCCCCAGCTCTTTCCTATCTGCTTCTCTGCCTGCTCTCCTCCTTGCTAAATCCAGGGCACTGGCTCACAAGCTCCCTGGCTAATGAGGTGTCCCCAAAGCCTTGCTTTGGCCCTTGTAAAGGAAACTGTGGTAAGTACTGTCATTGTCACCTCCTGGGCTTTCTGAGGATGAGAGCTTATCCCAGGGGTTGCAAATGCTGTGCTGAGATCATGGATTGCCCATCTTCAACCCGCACTAGCCCAGTCCCTTGCCAGGCCTGCGGAGTGATGGCATTAACCAGCCCATGTTTGCAGAGGAGGGTTGGTCTCCTTCCCCTTGGAGGCATTAGCTAAAGATGGATCATTAAGGCTTTTGGGCAGGAGATGTACAGATGAACAAGCATACACAATGAGAGTTCTCCGTTTGTAATGTGTAATATGTCAGGAGGTAAGAGATTGAGCAACCCAATTTGACAAAGGAAAATAGCAAAAAGGGAGTATTTTGCTGGCTAAATGAAAGCCTCCTCTGTGTGTGATTTTTCATGCTTCTGCATGCATAACTTGAATGCAGAAAAAGGAAAAATTCATTTGTTTGGTCAGACAGAAATACACCAGATTTATTGTTTTGAGAGATACAGGCGGGTATTTCTACGTGGCTGTGGTAGCTATAATGTTTTGGTGACACGATGTTCTGCCAAAAAAAAGGCATTCACCCAAGAATGTCTCTGGGCTCAGTCAAAGTCAGTCCCAGAGGTGGATGTCCCATCCCTAAACCTCTGTGGGCAGTGGTCCATTGCCAGGAGTCTGTTTGGTGCTCCCATTTAGGGTGTTGGCCCTGAAGATGTATGACCTCCCTCTAACTGAGCCCTCTGTGTGGATGCTTTCTGGCTTGTTCTGGCAACGGAAGAACATAAGGAAGCCATTCCGGTAGTTCTTGTTCATCCATCCGTAGAGAAGAGGGTTGACAAATGTAGAGCACATGGCCCCAACATGGAAGAGAGTGTACAGGAGTTTGTACTCATGGAAGATAAGAACCAGATCAAGATCAATGGCAAGCTGGAATATGTGGAAGGGGAGCCAACAGACTGCAAATACCACAACTACCATCACTAGCATTTTGGTTGTCTTCCTCCTCCGGCACTGATTTTCATTCCTAGAAGTGGGACTGACATGGTTTTTCAGCTTGAACCAGATCCTGATATAAGCATAACAAATAATTGCAAGAGGAAGCACATACTGCAGGAGGAGCATGGACAGGCTATAGATAGTGGCATCCCTGTTATTACCAGAAGGCCATTTTTCTGAGCAGACAGCCATTTTGAGGTTGATGGATGGGATTTCCTCATACCGGTACTCTCTGAAGATGGCCAGAGGACCTGCTAGGACAGCTGCTGCTAGCCACATGACAGCTATGATGGTGAAGCTGAGCCTCTTGGAAATCCTGCTGTCCAGGTGGAAAACAATACACCGGTACCTATCCAAGGCAATCACAGTTAGGGTGAGCGTGGACACATGGACACTCAGAGCTTGAGCATAAGGGACCAGATGACAAAGAACAGCTCCAAATTTCCACTCGTCCAGCAATGTGTACACTAGGGTGAAAGGCAGACAGAGCGTGTCCACCATCAGATCTGCCAGGGCCAGGTTAGCTATGAAGAAGTTGGTGACGGTCCTCATGGTCTTGTACTTCACTATGATGTAGATGACCAAGGAGTTGCCAATGAACCCCAGCAGAATGATGAGGGAGTAGGCAGCAATCAGAACAACCTGGACCCCCAAGATCTTGGTGCTGTCCATCATAACACTGCGGGACCCGGAGAGATCCTGGCTGGGAATGACAAAGTCCTTGGCGTGCCAGCCCTGTGGCAGCTTCTCGTCTGATGCTGTCTTCTCCACGGTGAGGGTGCTGTTGGCTGCCTCCAACGGTCCCATGCCTGGTCTGAGACTTTCCATCAGGAGAAGGAGGTCTGGAACACAGACACAGCAGAAGTGAGAGCATGGGAGACAGCAGAGCAGCTGCAAAAACTGAAACTCAAAGGGCATGTCCCACATGGCATTTCAGGCTAAACAACCCCCATCCTTCCTCACACTGAATGGACTTTCAGTTCACTTGCACCTCCTTTTAGAGCCTATGATCAGTTGAACGCAAATTCCCCAAGGAAAGGTCAGTGGAAAATGCAATTTTTCATGCAAGTTTATGTTTATTTGAATTTAAGAGGGAAAAATCCCCTCAACCTGCCAGGGCCAGACTGGTAGGTCCTGAACAGACCTCCTGCTCATGCCCTTTGAAGCCTGCCTCTCCTGCTCCTTCAGGTTAGGCTTTGTAAAACCAGAAAGTTGCTTCAAATAAGCCAAAAATTTGGGACCTCTTAGGACTGACAGAAGAAATCGATGGGTGGTGTCAGTCATCTTTGATGAGATTTACTTGCTACAAAAATGCCCTGAATCCTAACTCCTTAAAAACTAGGGAAGGAGAAAAACAACAGGACGCTCAAATTCAAGGTGCTTTTCTCCACCTCCCCATAACAATTTATTTCCAGACTGTGCACCCATTTCTTATTTCTCATCTCCCTGAGTGAAAATATCTGCCATCCTGTCTCTGCATGAGTCTCCATCACTGCTCCTGCTAGTAATACTACCACCCAAGAGTGGTACCCCCTGCTCCCGAGCCCTGGTAGCGTGGTTAGCATTACTAATGCCATTTTATGAGGCAAGCAGACACTCTGTGACCGAGCGGGTCACGTACACATTCCCTTTCCCTCATTATCAGGCCCTGAATTCACAAGGTCCTGTGAATCAAGTAGACAAACCAAACAGTTTTTTTCTTTCCCTCCTCGCCAGCCTCAAGGTTCCTGGGCACCAAGAGAATTACTCCCTTCCTTGCTGGCCTTGAAGGTCCCAGGCACCCAGCCAGGCAGGCTGCAAAACAGCACAAAGAGCACTGCCCATAAAATCAAGCAGTTACAAGTCTCCCTGTGGACAGGGACACCCCTGCCATCCTCTGCTTCCTCCAAGGACTGAGTGACTTGTATTTTTTTATAGGATTTTCAAGTCTAGATTATGATTGTTATATTGATGCAGCAAACCATGTATTAGGATTTGACCCGACCTGCGGAGGGTCCAGGTGGTTACAAATTATGAGTTGTGTTATAAATTCTGTATTACTTAGGTGACTAGAAATCATGAGTTGTACTACAAATTTTGTATTAATGCTACTTGTAGATTGAACTACATTGACTGTGCCTGTAGAAATCCTGTGTCACTTCAATCATAAATTCTGTGCTATACAAATCACAATACCCTGTTAAGGAAATAAAGCTTTAATTGTAACCATGATTTAGTGCTGTCACCATTCTGCCAAGGATCCCTAAAAGAACCTGTCTGTCCCCTCAGTGCCGGTGACACCCAGGCATCCACCAGCTTTGCAGAGGAGGGAGCTGCTGCAGGGACATGCATGTGCAGGGGCCAAACCGCTGGAGCTGTGAACAAGCCTCCTGCAGAGCTGTTGCTGAGCGTCCAGCCACAAACAGGCCCGAGAGCCAAAGCCCCGGCGTCAGTGAGCCTCCTGCCACGTGGTGCTCAAACGTCTGCGTGAGTATGGCTTTGGGAGCAGGGAGCCTGACGGGTGAGCCAGAACTGACTCAGTCTGGAACCCGTGGCTGGCGTTCGGTGCCATTGTAACGGCAGAGTGTTGTCACGGCAGGGTTTTCATTCAGTCCAAACACAGCAGGAGAAAAGACAGCTCTGTTACTGTCTCCTTCTCAGCCTCCGTGTCTCAGAATTGCTGCTGGGGTATGAGGGGTGGACGTGGCCCCTCACATATCCCCTCTCCCCACCGCGGTGTGAGGAGCCCCCATTCCCACTGCACACTTGATCAAAAGTGAGCAGAAGTCATCACTGCCCAAACAGGCTGGTCTGCAAGGCGTCATGTTTTCTCTGACCTGCAGAGAAGGGGGATAATGCCCTGCCACTGAAGGAGGGAGGGAGGGAGGGAGACAGAGGGCTTAAACAAAGCTGGGAATTAGAGGCAGACTGCTGGGTACCTTCTCAACCTCCTTGAGGAAGGAGTTGGTCTGGGTTTGTACTAGGTGAGATGAAAGGGTGCTGATGGGCTTCCTGCAGGTCCATGCCCTGCAAGATATTCAAGGACAGCCTGTCCCTGGTAAGGGAGAATGCTTTCTTGTGCAGAACACCTGCATTTCATCTAGTTCCTTAAACAAATACCATAAAATAATGGTGGCAAGATGGTAAAGGTGGCAGCAATTACATTGCAATGAATAATAAATGGCTGCTGCTTCTTTCATCGCTCCTCAGAGCAAGAGTTGTGATTCCCACTTGGGGGCTGCTCTGAGGAATCTGTCTGGCCGGCTGCAAACCTGGGCCCTGCAGATACCATATGGAGACCATATAACTACCGCTAAGAGGGTAGGAAGGTAATTTTAAGGAGCAGGAGGGAAAAATGGGTGGATTTGCTGGGGTGAGGGTTTGCTTAAGGGTGATTTCAGACCTCCACAACACCACTGCCCCCAGCCCTGGGAAGGTAACCCTAAAATCCAAAGGGAGGCCACAACTTCTAAGGCAGGAGAGAGGAGTTCAAAGCTGCCCGGCACAGCCAGCACAGTGGGAAACGGAGCAGGGGAACAGGCCCTGGGAAGGTGGAACAGCTCAACCTCCACACAGCAGCAGCCCGCAGACACCCATGCTGCAGCTGCCCCCAGAGCAAACCTTACTGCCAGGAGAGCAAGGTCGGTGAAGGAAACAGAGCAAGGGCTGGGCACACTTTTCAATGGCTGTGCTTCCCCTGCTTGCTCTCCGTCTGGGTTTTTGTATCTTCCAGATTGTCTAGTATTACTTTATCACTATCATTTGTTATCCTCTTTTCTGTGGCTTGCCTGTCCTAAATGGGACAGTACCCAAGTCCTGGCGTGACACCAGTGGAGACTCTCTTCCCTTTTTCCCCATCTCACCCACCAACTGGCCGCCAGTTCCCATGTTCACATCTCAGGCTGTTTCCTTTCACTGGAGACTGGCAGCTACCCACCATCTGAGAGGAGCCAGGAACACCATGATTATTGGAGCTGTTTCACTTCCGAACAAAATGGCCTTAATGGAGTTATTATTTGATTTGGTTTGCTTTGTCTTTTTCCAAAGGGGAAACTATTAAAAATCAATTAAGGCATTTTAATTAAGGGACGAAATGGTCATAATAAATGTTCCTGCTTCACGGGCTGCCTTGAGGTTGCAGGGATGCTGCTAGCAGACCAAGGTCTCTTCCAGCAAGTAATGGAAGTGCTGGCATATGTGTCGGCTGCTGCCAGGCACACGCTCCCGTGCCCACCGGGCCTGCCAGGCTAGATGGAAAAATCCTTGGAGCTGAGACCCAACTGGTTTGGGGAGAACAAAACAGCAGGGCAGACCAGGAGGCGGCAGAAATACTACCCTAAGCCCTTTCCTCTGTGCTGGGCTGCCATGAAGGGATGCAGAAATGGCATTGCCTGGGTCCTGCCCTCACCCTCACCTCCAGCAGAGGCTCAGCCTGAGGCAGGGCTGGGACCCAGGAGTGGCTCCAAACAAGGCAGAGAGCTGTTCCCTGTGCCAGCAGGCTTCAGCCTTTGGGAAGGGGGGAAAAGGAGGGAGAAGCACAGAGAAGCTGCAAAACCTCAGCCCTTTGCTGAGCACACTGCTGTCAGTGACTGAGAGGGACAGTGACCACCGTGACAGCTCCAAAATCCATCCCGAGGACTGGGCCTAGACTAGGTGCCCTGGGACTCACATGCACCTCTGCTTCCCGAGGATGCCCCAGCTCCCTCCGTGTCCCTGCTGCAGCCCCAGGCACGCAGCCAGCCCGGTCCAGATCTGTCAGGGCACATCCAGACATGGAAGAGCCATCTGCAAAGGCTAGCAGGGTTCAGAAAGCAGGGCTGGAGGGGTGGGCAGAGGGCTGGAGAAAACAGAGCTTGTTAATTAAAATTCCTCTTTTTGTCTCAAGTAGCGAGACTGGAATCGCTGCAGCCAGCAGGCACACAGCATGGGGACAAGGGGTGCAGGAAAGAGGGATGTAGGGATAAAGATTGCTCAGTGTGCCCAGGAATTACAATTCTACCACAGTTATTGATTCGGAAGGAGAGAGTGGAGGGACCTGGGCCAGCCTGTGCTCTCTGGCTAATGACAGCCACAAGGTCTTTCTACAGCAGCGCTGGGGTGTGAGGGCTGAAACTGATGGATACTTTCATGGCTTGGCTCACTGATTTATTCCATGCTGTGTCCTTCCTCCAAAGAAGCTCCACTCCATGAAACCCCTTCATCTTTAGCAGCCCAATCTGGAGCACTGACTCATCTCATCCCCAGTCCCATATCTGGCAGCAGTCAGGCGTCCGTGGCAAGGAGGTCTGAGACTATCCCTCATCACCAGAACCCTGTTGTCACTCTGGGTCAAGCCACCTTCTGCCACCTTCATGTTCCCCTACAGCACTAGAAAGGCAGCAGCGTTCAGCCTTGCAGTCCTCAGCACAGCACTTCAGGGAGGTGAACACAATAAACTGAGATATGGAGGTTAACCAGCTTGCCAGAGGCCACACAGCACATCCAGAGCAGGCCTGGGAACAGAGCCCAAGTTTGCTAACTCCAGCCTCCTGCATTCATCATCAGAGAGGACTCTGCATCCCTCAAGATAAAACCTGAATGTAGATTTCAGAAGCGGCATGAAAATGCAAAATGTGAACGATTTTGAATTCTCTGTGCGATGGGCTGGTTTCAGGAGAGACAGCAGCTCTGGGATGGTTTCCTGAAGCCAAAGGACAGACAGAAATTGTCCCAGGTCCTTCCATCTCCAGTGAAGGGGTGATTACCCTGCTATGACACTATGGCAAAAGGGAAGGCCCTCTGACCTGCCATCATCTGCTGCAGTTTTGTAAATTATCTATCCAGATCAGGCCCATTGGTGCAGAAACCTAATGGCATCAGACACGCATTGCCACCCCTGCACTTGCAAATCTCCAGGTCCCCAGAGCTGCTCCCAGGAGATCCAGTGTATAACTGGTACTGGGATACAAAGTACAAGAAGCAGGAGATTACACCAGGGATTTCTTGTGGTTCCTCACTCTGAATATTTCCATGTCCCTGCCTAGGCTGGAGCCGCAAAAGACTGAAGGGGATGAGTCAAGGAGGATGCCTTAGACACTCAGCCCAGGACAGGATGAAAAAGAAGGTGATGAGAAGAGATTAATTTGTCAGGGATACATGCTTTCTCCTAGAAATTTCTCCTACAGAAAGCAGAGAGAAGCAGTGAAGGTTCCTCTGCCCCATGGGACATGCCATGGGAGCAGAGCAAGGCTGGCTGGGAGACAGGGCTCAGTGGGTGACGCTGCAATGGAGACGCCAGTTGTTGGGGCTGTAAAAGGGAAGAAACAGCTTGGTGGAAGGATCATGGTTAACCTAGGGAGTCTGTTACCTGCTGAGATTTAGGGAGTCTGGGGTAAGTGAGACAAGGGAGGAGAGGGAAATAACAACCACTAACAGAACAACCGGGGAGAAAACCCAGTATCCTGCTTTGGGACAGACCAGAAACTCTGTAGGTGAAATGCAGGCTACAGCAGGACTATAAGAGGCTCTCTCTGTTCAACAATTAACATGCAAGGAGTGCAGAAAGCAAGCACCAATTTTCCTCTTGCAGTCCCTATCTCCCTTTGCATCTCTCTCTTTGAGGGCCCTGATCTCTGGCAGTGAGCCGAGGGCCAGCAATGTGTGCAGTCCCATCACGGAGGAGCTGACGGGAGGTTTGTACCGAGCCATGAGGAGGCAGATTGCAGGAGAGATCAGGATTTCTCAGACAGCCATGCACCTCAGCCCCACACCTGCAGCACGCTGCCCTGTAGCTGTACGTGCCCGGTTTCTGCAGCCCCCTGGAACAACCTGACTGCTCTCGCTCAGCATCCTGCTTCCCAGACTCCCGGCTTCTGCTCGGGGACCTTTCAGAACTCTCTTTTTGGTATTTCTTGTTCACTTTCTCTCTATTCCAGCTCTCAGGGCTGTCGGGTTCCAAATTCAGTTTCCCAAAGATGTTTGGACCTTTTTTGCTTGAACCATGTGGCATGGCCAAGACCTGGCCCCATCTCAGCCCTGCCACTCAGACGAGCCCTCCCCGACCCACCTGCAAAGGCCAGAGCGTCCTCCTCCTTCAGGCACCGAGCTGCTCACCTCGAGTTACCGTCTCATTGCTGGCCAGGATGGAGCACTTGGTCCTCTCCACTCTCTGGGAGTCAACCTGTGGCAAAGGGGTGGAAAGCACTTTTCTGCAACTGTCCTCAGAAAAGCGAGGAAGTCAGGCGAGGATCTGGGCTGCCAGAGGGTGCTTCATTGCCGGGGGTAGCTTCGGAACCCCACCCTGAGCATCTGGAGAGCACCCTCTTGCAGGGTGACTGACAGCCCCCGTCTCACAAAGCTGGATGCTGTGTTAGCTCCTGAATGAGAGAAAGGCAGGGAGCTTGTGTTTAACAAACAGAAATGGAAAAGGGGAGGGAGCCTGCTGCTGCTGTTTATACAGTGTTCAGCCACTGAGGGGCTTCTTGCATCGAGGAGAGAAGCTTTTCCACTACATCCAGTTCCCTCTCCAGGGAAAGTGGTGGGAGCTGGAGGTCTGCAGGGTCCTCGTCCATGCCACTGACCTGGGCAAGTGTCCACTCGCCCTCACTCCACAGCCGTCTCGTCTGCTCGGGCTTTAAACTCACTGGGACTGGCACGGTCTTGTCCAGGGGTGGATCTCCCCTGCAGCAAGAGCTCTGCAGGTCCTGCAACTCAGCAGAGCCTACCCCATCCTCCTCTGCCTCTGTGTTTGCACAGCTCCCTGCACAGAGCAGTCTGCTGCTGTGGGACAGGCCTTCGAGTACTCTTGGGATACAAATAAAAGTAACGGTGAGAAGTTTTAGCCACTTGGCAATGGCTCGGTCCGTTCCAGAGCCAGATTCAGTGTGAAGCTAGGAACCTGAGTGAGTTTCTATTTTAGGGTCCTCAACACTGCCCACACACCTGGAGCAAGAGAGAGGGGGAGACATAAAAGCAGCATTCTCATGTCCAAAACTGCAAATTCCAAGCTTATCAGAGCCCAGGAAAACACCCTGAGGGCAGCACAGGGAAGCAGCAGCACAGCTCCCTACCTGGCCACAGGTTTTGCTTTCAAAGAGAAGTCAGGTGCGTTCCTAGCATAGGATTTCCACCACAGGCAACATGTGAGTTTGCAGCTCACCTGGGCTAGGAGATGCTCCCAGAGGTTAGAGAGGCGGACACCTCTCCCCAGCCTCAAGTATCTACAGCTAGAAGTTTATCAGAGGAGTCTTGCTCTTCACCCCCACAGCGGACTTTGGTTTCCCTTTCTTTGTGAGCATGGAAACGGGGAGGGGTTTCAACCAACTTTCTGTGCTGCAAAAGTTGTGATACACCAGGAAAAAGAAAATGTTCCAATGGCTCAGCAGAAAAAGGAGAGTGACAGCATTCCTGAAGTAAGTCACACAGAAAGTGGTACTTGAACTCAAGACTCCGACACGAGTCCTCGAGTCCCATCCTTCCCGCTCCTCTCCCTGTCTCCCCTTCAGGAAGGAAAGGGCTCGACACACCAGCACTGACAGCCAAGAAAATCCACCAGCTGCACTAGCTGGATTTTTATGGGAGTTTTGTGTCTTCTTTCCCTTTGTTTTCCCTGAGGCTGTTGATTTAGCTGCTCTTGAAAGCTGAGAGTGCAGGGGAGCAGGACAAGACAAACCCTCTTGGAAGGGGCTGCTGCTGTCTCCCAGCGGTCTGCAGGGAGAGGCAAGGAGCAGCTAATGGGAAGTGAGTGGTACATGCTATTCCCCACGGTCCTGGTGGATGGATACCCCTCCTTTCCAGAGTCCTCAGCAGTGGGTGGTTGAATTCTGCTCAAGGCTGAGATTTTTTTTCCTCCTTTCTCTTCCGGCCTAAGATTTTTCTTGCTCATTCTCCAAAGTCCTTTGCTACAGCTCCCCACTCTTCCCTCCCGGTGGCTGGAATAAGATGTCTGGGGAAAAGGCAGTGATTTGACAGAAGAGAAACTCACTATAGCCTGAAGCCATGAATCTCCATCAGGACCATGGGGTGAATTCCAGTCATTTTTGGCATGTGGTGTTTGCTGGATGACAGCAAGTCCAAACCCTTAAATCATGGATTAGTCAGTGCAAGTCCCCAAGACTGTTCTCTCCCACGGTCTCAGGGCTCCAGCAGAAAGGTTAGCACCAAAAACCTGTGATGCTCCCAAACATCAACTCATGTCTTTGACCAGATAACTTAGCTGAAAAGCCCCCGTGTGCCTGAGAGAGCATACAGAGCCTGGGAAGGGAGAGCTGCCTGTGATCCATGGTGATGCAGGCAGTCACAAAATCATCCCCCCTCAAGCAATCCTCCTGCGACACGGGGCAGCGCAGTAAGGGAAGGTCGAGCTTGCAGCACGCCTGGGGTGTCACTCCAACTGGCAGCCACTGAGCCAACGTTTGGTCCCTGTTCCCTCCGTGCTCCCAAGCCCTCTCCCCGGGAGCCAGGCCCTTCTCACGGCACCACAGACATGGGCTGCCTGCCAGCCTGCCTAATCTCACCCATCTACAACATAATTACTGCTGGCGGCGAGCGCACGCAGCACAGCCCTGTCGCTGCCCAGCCCTCAGCTTCTCAGCAGCCAAGGGACACCTGGGGTCTGCTGTGCCAGAGCCCCTCACCCTCCCAGTGGGTCAGGAGGCTCAGTCATGGCACGGGCTGTGGCAGCTTGAACACCGAGGTGCAGAAACGCCTCCCCACGCAGCTAACAGATCTCAGAGAAGCTGGGGGTCTTCCTACCTCAACCAGCAATTTCACCCTGAAGTACGAGGATGGGGAAATGTGAAAATGTCCTTTGCATTGTCCTGGGGTGTGGAAGGCTGTGCAGCACCGAGCAGAGGTGCCAGGACCCACTGCATGCCCTGTTGTAACCTCAGACCCTGGGGTGTTTGCACATGCAGGCTGGGTACACACAAACGCCTGCACAGGTGTCCTGGGAGCCTCACGTCCTTTCAAACACCATGGGATCGTTCGAATGATCTTTGCAGCCCAAAAGCCTTTTCTCAGTGGTTGGGCTTTGATTAGCCAAAAGCGAGTCTGCTCAGCTGCCCTTCTGAGAATACAACAATAAATTTTATGCTCCAGGGAGCAAAAATTATGTCAAAAAGCTGAGAAATGGGGCAGAGAAGAGGAATGCCTTTTCATTGGCCTATAATCTGCTCTGCCTCAAAGAGCACGCAGGTTCCCAGCCTGAACACCTTGCAGCTGTAAGTCACACTCTGTAGTTCAACTTCTGTCATAAAAGAAAGGCATATTATCTGATCACTCCCTGGGAGAAATCTCTAAGAAATCTGTTACCAAGGCTTCCAGATGCTCCAGTTCATCCTGCTTCATCTGGAGCAGCAACACTGACATACTTAAAAAAGCAGCTTTTCATTTTTCGAACAGCTGTTTCATTCCACCTGCATGTAACCAAAATATTTCCACTGCTCCTTCCTGCAGTATCAAGGGTTTTGCTGTGCCGCCTCATAAGCATCAGCATGTTGTGGTAACACAAAAACTCCTTTTCCATTTGAGCCCCAGAGTTCACGGATGCAGTGGATTTTGGAGTCTGTGATGCATTTGGGAGCCAAATAAGCCACAAAGCTGTTCAGGGGTGGGAGGGAGGATAGAAAGCTAGCTGCACCTTCTCTGAATTTAAAAGAAGGTTCTCATTTCGTAACTGCCTTTTGTCCCCATATGAACATTTCTGGAATTAGTGGAGGAGCAGAGATAGCATCAGGGACAAGGTTTTGCTAAAATATCTAAGCGATCTAATACCCCAGTGAGAGGTACTGGAGAAGCAGGAGAGAAGAGCTGTGTGCTTGGCCTTGGACTGCCACAGCTCTGCTCTCCTTTGGGGCAGACAGAAGCTGGCGATGATGAGTGTGTCTTCAGGATGAGGGTCAGCGAGCCAGGAAAGCGGAGATTGTATGGAAAGACATTAACACAGTTTGTGTCCTACCAAAAAGGACACACATCACCACCCCAGCTCCTGGCAGAGCTGGCAGAAGATGAGCCCACTTGCGGAAAACCCACAGGGCTTATTTGATAAAGTCCATTAACGCCAAGGAGGGTTTACCCCTTCCAGTCTCTTCCCACCCTTGGATCTCCCTTCAACAAGCAAAATCCCCTTGATCATCCTCACATCAGGGCAGAAGGACTCCAGGCTGCTCAGCAGGGTTCCTCCAGGCAGACACCAGGGCCTCTGAGCCCAGAGCTAGTCCCTGCGTTTAGCTGCCGTTTCTGCAAGTCACTGCACTCAAAGCTTTGTTAATTTATTAGAGGGTTGTTGCTTGTTGTTTGTGTACCGAGCCAGCTAGAAAACAGCTTCTGCAGAAGAGGATAATTGCAGTCAGATAAGCTCTTCAGAGCCGGGATTGCAAAAATACGATACATTGTACAGCAGCAGTTGTCCAGATAAACTAGAAATCTGGCTGAGTTTTTGGGTAGGAGCACGTTTCCTGATC
Source organism: Athene cunicularia (assembly GCF_003259725.1). NCBI lineage: Eukaryota > Metazoa > Chordata > Aves > Strigiformes > Strigidae > Athene > Athene cunicularia. The sequence continues at coordinate 6,300,624 of NW_020799117.1, read as the reverse complement.
TGTCACGGACTCCCTGTCTACCTTTGGGCAAATCACTTGATGTGTCTCAGTTCCCTGTGTGTAAAAGAGGTGATAAAAATCTGGTACAGACCCCCCTGGAGCAGTGGGTGACATGCACTACAGGGGACTGGGACTGGCAGCCTCGCTAGGACAGCTGAGGGATGACACTTTTGCCCCGCAGGATTTCTTCTGAAATTGCTCGTCTCATTTAGGCAGCGTGTTCTGCAGTCAGGGTCTCACTCTCCCGGGCGGGATACTCCTGCCTATATATCCCAGGATGAAGTTACAAATCTGTGTCCAGTCTGTTGGTTCTGAGATGACAAACAGCGCTGTAAACGCTGGGTTGTGGCCATGGGAGCAGGCAGAGCGGGATGGGCTGATGGCAGCCCCAGCCTAAACTCTACCTAAGTGTCAAGGCTATGCAAGCACCTGGGAAAAATTCAGGGCATGGGGTGTTTTCCATGGGCTTAGTGCTGCCAAAAGGCACAAGGTTGCTAATAGCTGAGTTCTGGTGCTCAGCATCACCGCAGAGGCAGCAGGATCATGTTTGTTTCTTTGCTACCTCACTCTATCCTTCCCAGTCCTGTGAGGACCCACATGAGCTGTTGGGAAGGAGCAGCTTATCTGCACCATGCTCGGCTCTGTGGTGCCAGGCCAGCAGCAGCGTCGGTGCACACTGGTGCTGCTGGTGGCTCTTCACGCCAGGGAAGGGGGGTCAGATCCACTCCTGATACCAACCCAGGGATTGGCTGGGAATCCATTTGGCTCCATGTTCCCCGAAAATGTGACTCAGAAGCCACCGTCTGGCACTGAGAGATAGGTATGACACCGGGTTCCCCAGGAGAAAGAGCAGCATCCCCAGGGTACGAGCAGAACACGCACAAGCCGAGTGGAGATCGTGCTGGAAAGCACAAAGCCTTATAAAGGCAGTGCTCTGGGTTTGTCCTTCTTTCAGCTCTTCCAGGCGATGAAAAGGACAGCTCACAACCCTAATTAACTGGAACATGCTAATACCACTGAGCTTCCCTGGCCAGCAAATTTGGCACGAGGCGTGTGGGACACTTTCCAAACAACTGCTCAAGGGAGCGCGTGCCTGCAATTTATTATTTGATGAGCAGTGCTTCCTCTCTGCCTCCACTGAAGAGCTCAGACCCGACACACGAGGGAGGTGAGCCTGGAGCCTGTACATCCACTTGGAAAGCCATTTCATGCTGGAGGGAGAAGAGACTTATTTCTCCCCAGGCATTAAAGGTATTTAAAGTGCCAGGGGAAATACAACTTTGCACAGCATTACCTCTCTGAGGGCTCAGGGCTTCCAAATGCTGCAGCATGTGGTGCTCATCTTCCCACAGGGAAAACCGCGTTCCTTGAGGGTGACAATCTCTCTGGGCAGAAGATGCATGGCCTCCCATGACACCCTCATTTGAGGACCAGAGTGATGTGCATCATCATTTTGCAGAGCAAAGTAGAGGAGTGTGGCCAGCCCTGGTAGCCAGAGAAAGAGGAAAGGTAGCGGGGAGCCTGGCACCATGTCTCCAGGGTGGGCTATTCCCTGTTTTGACAGCTGTCCTGCACAAGGCAGTGCCCCAGCTTATTCCTCTAGAAAAGGAGAGTGAAGGAGCCTGTATTACAAATAAATGTCTGTGAACTTTGCATGGGGAGCAAAAAGCAGGGCTCTGAAAAAGATCAATTCATCCCCGTGGTCAGATCATCACTCTTGGTGTTTACCGTGCTGTCAAAACCAGAGGCAGAAGATGCAGCCTCCTGCAGGCCACCACCTGCCTCTGGCCTCAGCTGCAGCCCGGCTGCCTCACAAGGTGGCCCCGGCCCCGGGGCTGTTGGGGACAGCTCAGGCACAGGGCTTGGGTGGCAGCGAGCTGCCCAGCCAAGCACCGCCACAGTCTCACCAGCACAGGCACCAGGAACAGGTCAGGAGATTTGTGCAATGTTCCCAGGACCACGCTGGTTTGACCACCCATCCTTTCCCCTCCTCAGGGCCAAAGGACTCCTCTTCCTCCCATACTCCTCCCCATCACCAGCAGCCTCCTTCATGCCCGTGCATTCCTCCTCCTCAGCATTGCCTGCGGCTGTCCTTGCGTGGCTGGGCATGGCACCCTGTGCTTACCAAGGGCACGTCTCTCCCCACTCCCTCCTCATCACATCCTTTGCAAACATTCGTTGTTATGGTGACAGCTCCAGAAGGAAAATCTTTCTGAGGATCTTCCAGACTTTTTAAAAAAAGATATAGCCATTTTAATTATTTTCTTTAAAGGAGATGGTTATCTTGCTCAGTGGCAACTGAATTTCTTTCATTTTGTTTCTGGTGACCAAATCCGTCTTTCACTGTGTGGCAGTAAGAAAACGGAAGGGGGAAAGGTAGAGTCAAGTGTGAAAAGCTGTATTTAAATCCTGCTGGGGGTCATGGGAGGGTGCCTCCAGGCTGAGGCTGCCGAGCTGCAGGCAGTGATGAGTCCAAATTTCTTCAAAATGAGTGAGATTTTGGAGCACATCTGCATCTTTCTTGGATAGAAAGTCCAAAGTAAATAGCAAGGGGGAATATTTATGTCCAATAACCTGTGCTTTGCATGAAATGCTGCACCAAGAGATATTGGTCTTGTGTGGTCTCCTACAGAAACATCCCTTGGCTTTTAGAGGCTTCATGATGGTAAATGAATTCTCCCCATCTCTCCACCAAATGGGCTGAAGACTTTCATGTGTCACATCAGAGAGTGCTGCAGAGAATGGGGCTCTGTGGCCATCTTTAATGCAAGTAATGGATATAGAAATCAGGGGAAAGCAATGTGGGGATGTGATGTGACCACAGGGCTGGACTTTGCGGCTACTGTGTTCTGGCCGTGGAATAGGGATGCTAACCAACAAAAGACTTGAGCACCTTGAGCAGCCAAACCTGTCCAGCCCGTTTTTGTAGGGTGAGCTCATGAAGACCTTTCCCACATCCCTGCTGTACAGAGCTGAGGTCAGAAACCTAAAAAAAAAAAAAAAAATTAAAAAAAAAATCCCCATGCTTCAGACCCTGCAGAGGCAGCTCAACACATCTGTGAATGTTCAACAGCCTCACCATGAACTGGGCATCCAAGTGCAGGAGCGTGTTGTGGGGCATCCTTCACCCAGGGGCCAGGTAACGGGCTGGCTGCGGAGCTGGAACGTGACCCAACGCAGGGAAGGCCGAGAGGACAAAGTTCTTTTGGCTAAGCCCTGTGGAATATCAGAGTGGTTTCATGCATAGCTCAGAATAAACAGGCAAACAAGCGACAGTCAGAAATGTTAATATTTGCAGAAATCTCCTGGTTTTGGCGCCTGGATGTGGGGAGCTGAAGGATGCTGGTGGAATGCAAGCGTGGATTCCTGGCTGCCCAGAGGGGCGGCATGGGGAATCTCACATCCCGGCGTGTCAGACCGCCTGGCAGGATGTTTACGTGAGGAGTCCTGGGGAGGGAGACTTATGAATCTGGTCCCTAGGAACTGAGATATTCGAGCATCCTCAGAAAAAAAAAAAAAAAAAGGCCACAATTAAGCAGCATTCATCCTCCTGTGCCTGTTCCAGGACCTGTTTCCTACACACCATCACCAGTGGGCTGTGGGTTAAACCCTCCCACAGCCCCAGTGCCCCCAGAGCCACGCAGCACCCAAGGGCTCAGAAGAGCCCCAGTCCCATAGTGCAAACTCCCTCCCTCTACGCAGTAGGAGACGGATTTGTCCATGCTCATCTGCAACCCTTCTCCATGAGCTCCTGGACACACGAGGGACAAAATAACACAAACCTTTAGACCACTGGCCTTACTTGCCCTGGATCCTTTCAAGGCCTGTTTGGGATGGTTTGAATCTGCTCAACACCTCTCACCATCTCCCTCTGGCTCTTATCTGGAGTACGGTTGCCAGTGATGGGAGTACTTGAGGCCAGTTGGACGCCTTCAGAGTGCAAGGCTCTGGCATTAGCAAAACAGCGGTGTCACTTTGGCCTGGGAAGAAAATGTTGGCAAATAATGACCTACCCTTTGGTCACCCTCCTTCTCCAGCTATTTATCCAAAGATATCATATCTCAGGGCATTTCTTCATTTCCTGCTTGCTTTTCTAACCAACACTTTTAAATCATGTCCCTGCACGGAGGGATGCATAATATTCATTAACAGTGATGCAGCTGTTACCTTGATTCACCTCATCCCTTCTTCTTTCACTTTTTTCTTTCTGTTTGTTGCTTTCCCTTTCCATTTCTTCCTCTCTCCTGGTCTCAGTGCTGGAGAGAGCTGGCAGGACATTTCAGTGAGATGTGAAAATAAGGACCACTGAAGGGTCCCAGGGCAAGGACAACAGATAGGACTGAGAAGTCTTTCAACTGTGTTTAAAACAAACTCGCACATGTGGGCTTTCAAACCCCAGTAGGCAGCTGAGCTGGAGTTGACAAGTGCCGCTGCTCTTCGTTCCCTTACAGCTGCACCAAAACCACCTCCTCGCCCCCATGTCTGTGGCTGGAGGACTCCCTGCCTCTGGGTTTCCACTCTGCAGGGGATGGGCTGGTGGGTGCAGGGGGACACAGACCAGTGAGCTCAGGAGTCACCCACTGAGGGGCTGCCCAGCACCTCCCCATTGCAGGACCCAAGGGCTCCAGCCCCAGTTTACCCCTCTGCCCCCTGCCCTGCCCCACAGCCGGGCACCGCTCAGGCAGAGTTGCAGGGAAAAGCAGGATCGAGAGGGATCAAAGTCCTCAGTGTGTATTTGCACTCAAAGTGAAACACGGAAATTGAAATGCAAAGCTTCTCAACCCCTGTTGATCTTTCCTGCCTGTGTTTGGAGAGCTGACACAAGGGACTGATACTGTGGATCACCAGTTTCTTCCCCTTCCACTCACGTATCACTGGGAGCTCGGTGAAGCCCTCCGGCAGCTGGATCCATTGCACTTCCCACTTCATCCCCCTCCTCTGTAAGGCCAAGCAGTGCCTCTGACACCCGTCTCCAAGAATACATGATTACTTCATGGAGCAGAGAACCATGAAGGGTTTTGGACCCAAACCATGAGCTCTCAGCCAGACCCTTCCCGATCCACATTATCCTTCATCTCCCCAGTGCATAATCAGGCTCTCCAAACACAGTGTTCTCAGGTCCCAGGCCAGAGCTTGGAGCCTCCTGAGAGGAATATGCTAAAAAGAGAAAGAAAAACATTACGTTGCCAACTGAAGCGAGTGCTGACAGGAAGGAGATGCCAGGAGCACTTAAACAAGAATTCGAGACCGGGGGACGCTCGGGTGTGTGTTTTCAATCCGGAGAAGGGAGATGTGTTCATAGGGAAATGACTGCCACTCACTGTTAGCTTCAGACCTCATAACTGATGTCCCAGGAAGTGAAATGGCCATGACAAGGATGTTCCTGACTCTATTAGAACTTACTTCTGGGATTGATGGATTAGTGCAGTGCATGGTAAAATGGTGCTGCTCCTCCTTCGGCTCCAAAACCTGCATTTGCAGCTCGAACCTGCGAAGATGGAGATGAGCAATTTTACAGCTGCAATTTTATGGCTCCTTTCGGCTGCAAGGGGGGTTATTTGGAAAAATCCAATCAATAAAGATATCTGGGGGTCCAGAAGTCCTTTGGGTGCTGTGGGGTGTGCTGCAGCACCTTGACCCAGCTGGCAGCACCATGCCCTGGTGCAGAGCCCCACTCCCATGACAGCAGCATCCCGCAGCCCTGTGCCAGCCCCAGAGGCAGGGGATCCTCTGGCACGGCCCCAGCCCAGTGCCGCAGCGGGGGGATGCTCCTGCTGCTCACGCTGCACAGAGCACCCAGGACCAGGCTCCAGCTGGGGCTAACAGGGGAGCTGACAAGGGAGCTCAACATCGGCTGAGCTATCCCACATTCTGCTGTTTAAGGGTGAAGCTTCAGTTGTCTGGCTACAGAGGGACTCAACTTCTTCAAACAACAGGCCTGGCGCTGGTGCGTGGAGGCACAGGCTGGGGCTGTCACCTCTCTGGGCTCTGTGACCAGCTCCACTGGCAGGGATGAGCTCTCCAAACACAGCACAGATGCTGATTCACGGGGACATCCTCCAGCACTGATGGCTCGGGCTGCTGGGGGAACATAACCTTTCATAGCACGTTCCAGATCTCTGCTGAAAATAAATTATTAATGGTTTTACCTCTGTGTGGAACCGCACAAATAATGGACCATGGCACTGCAAGCTGCAACAGGTCAGGGAGCAGCACCCTGGCTTACCCTGGGCTGCATGTCCGGGGCTGGGCGTCTTGTCTGCTGTTTTGTGTGTGCCTGTGCATAGTCTATAATACTTCCCGGAGAAATGGTGGCAAAGCCAGGAGATCAAAGGCTGGACACAGATGACAAACCCATTTCCATCTCAGAAGGGTGCATCTAAACGGGTGTTTCAGCTCCCATCCAAAATCCACGAGTTCAAAGGCAGCTGTTTCTTGGGGATTGCCGGCACGTGGCGGGAGGATGACACGTAGTGCCAGCCACTCTCCTGCTGCTCAGGCGCTACCTGCTTGCACAGCAGCCGCAGCACGCCAGGCTGGCAGCAGTCACTGCTCCCGGCAAGCCCTGCCCTGTTCACACGGTGAGATTCAGCCTCCTGGAATCACAAATCTCCATAAATGTGGAGAGTGAGGTTAGGCTACATTGTCACAGCAAAGCGGAGATTGTTTGGTCATCCCTGGATCCCTGTGTCACCCCTAGGTCCCAGTGTCACCATCCTAGCGACATTTCCAAAGGGACCCCCCTGTGTTGTGCAGTGGAGAGGGGAAGAGGGCAGCAATGGGAGCAGGTTCATCCTGTTGGAAACAATTGCTGCCCAGAGAGTGCTTCTTATCCCCCAGCGCCCAGCGAGAAGCAGGGGCTGAGCATCCCTGTCACACTGCCACCACAGGGACTGGAGCAAGAGGATACAGCCAACCCTCACCTCGCTCAGTGAGCTGGAGCAGGTCCTGAGCCTGCAGAATAACTGTGTTGGGGCTGGCAGCGTATTTGGGCATGGCCTGACCTTGTTGGTGTCCATGGATGCCACTTGCTTGGCCACTCAGAGGTCTTGGAGCACTTTCACAGCAGCCCACATCCTCCAGCCTTGTCCATGGCACCTCCTGAAGCTCAGCGCTTTTCCTGGGGGCACCCCCAGCCCCACACTCCAGCATTTGCACTGCATACTCCAGGGCTCTGCAAAGCAACGGTGAGCAACAAGGAGCTTCAGCTCATCACTGCTTTGTGCCCGAGTGGCTGGAAGAGGCTGCCCCAGGTGCATCTCACCTGCCCATGGCCAGCATCCCCCAGGACCTGTGGCTCCTTGTGCAGGCAGTGATGCTCTATCATCGCACATCAATAAGTGGGTTCAGTTTTGGGCCCCTCACTACAAAAAGGCCATTGAATGACTTGAGTGTGTCCAAAGGGCAATGAAGCTGGTGCAGGGTCTGGAGCACATGTCTTATGGGGAGCAGCTGAGGGAACTGGGGGGATTTAGTCTGGAGAAGAGGAGGCTGAGGGGAGACCTCCTGGCCCTCTACAGCTCCCTGACAGGAGGGTGCAGAGAAGGGGATGAGTCTTGAACCAAGAAACAAGCGATAGGACAAGAGGGAATGGCCTCAAGCTGTGCCAGGGAAGGTTTAGACTGGATATTAGGCAGTATTTCTCTGCAGAAGGGGCTGTTGGGTGTTGGAATGGGCTGCCCAGGGCAGGGGGGGAGTCCCCATCCCTGGAGGGGTTGAACAGTCGGGTTGTCCTGGCGCTGACGGAGTTGGGAACAGTCATGGTGAGGTCAAGGTGGGGCTGGAGGAGCTTCAAGGGCTTTTCCAGCCTCGATGATCTGTGATTCTGTGACACAGGACAACGCAACGTAATGCAGCGCGGTGCGATGAAATGCAATTATTTAATTTAATTAATTTAACGCAGCCTAACACGGCGCGCGAGGCCCCGCCCGCCGTCCCGGGCCGCTCACACGTGACCACGTCACATGTCTGAGCCCCGCCCGGCCCCCGGCAGCCCCGGCGCTGCGGCCCACGGCCCCGAGCGCTCCGGAGTTTTCCCGAGAGCTTCCCCGGGCTGTGGCGTGGGTGCTGGGTGCTCCTGGGCCCTTCCTTGGGGCCCCGCCAGGAACACTCGGCCGGTCGCCGCTGGGCGTCGTCAGTAGTTTTGCTGAAGTAAGTGGAGAGGGAAAGTTGTTGTTCCGCCGAGGGACAGGCCCTTTGCCGGGATTTCTCTGCCGTTCCCACCGTTTGGGGCTTTTGGGGGCTGGAGATAACCCAGTGCGGCCCCGGGGCAGGTCCTGTGCCTCCTGCCCTAACCTGCCCCGGAGCACCCCCGGGAGGAGAGGCAGGAGCCCAGCGGGAGGGGGATTTTGGGGTAGTGGTGGCAGGAAACTGAGGGCGGGAGCCGTGTGCCAGCAGGGATGGCCGGCAGGAGCCATGACCGGAGCCTGCGGGAGGAGCTGACCTGTGCCATCTGCTGCGACCTCTTCAGCGAGCCCGTCATGCTGGACTGCATGCACCACTTCTGCAAGGCCTGCATCCAGCGCTACTGGGAGAGCTGCACCCGCGTCCCCTCCTGCCCCCAGTGCCGCCGTGAGTTCCCCAGCCGGGCTTTCCGCACCCACTACCTGTTGTCGGGGCTGGTGGAGAAGGTGAGGCGCTGTGGCTCCGCCGAGCACCGGCACAAGATGCAGGTAAGTGGCTTCTGCCTGGCTGGGGGAGAAGGGGACAAGCACCATGTGAGCCCCGTGCAGCCACCCCAAGCCATCACCCCCTCTTCCCACAGTCTGCTCCCCTCCATGTGTGCCTCCCCTGACCCAAGTCCAGTGGGTCCCATCCTGATTCATTTCCTTTCCCTGTTTCCTTCCAGCTGTCTGTCCTTTGGATACTTTCTTCTCTTGCGTTTGTTTTCCTCCCTGACTTCCATCTCAACCTCGTTGTATCTCACATAGGGACTGTGCAGTTGGGGGTGAGGGCTGCTTGTGCCGGGTTCTCTGCTTGAGGGGTCAGTTCACAGCACAAAGGGTTTAAACCTTCTGTAGACAGATATCCCAGGCTGGAGCTCACAGTCTCAAAATTAAATATGATTCATTACATGCACACATATATAGTTCTCAAGCTTCTGCATCAGGTGCTTTCTTCTTACTGCTTTTATAAGAAATCCTGTTGCAGCCTCCCTCTAATGCTGGCCTCAGGAAACAGGATTGCACCTGAATCACAGCAGAGTAGTGAGGAGGTCTCCTCACCTTCTTTTCCTCATTCCTGCAGAAGCACCTGGAAGATGCTTTGCAAGCTCGTCAGAAGGAGATGGAGAACTTCTTGCAGAGAAAGCATGCGATGCAGGAAGATGTCTGTGGCCTGACGGTAATGCCCTGGGATAGCTGGTTTTTGTACAGCCTCCTGGTTAATGTTCATAGAGGGTCTGTGTATCGTTTCAGCTGATACTCAGCTTAGCTTCCTGTAAAAATCTAGACAAATAACTGTAGAGGTCTGAACAAGCTCCTCCGCATGTAGGCCAAAGCCTATCACTACTGAATATTCAGTGGAGGCTTTGGGATGAGGCACTAAATGCTCATTAATGCAGCATTTACAAGGTACGTTGGTGCAGCAGAGCTGAGACAGGGTGAGTGGTGAGAGCTGTCGGCTGAGCAGCCTGTTCTGGCCCTGCAGCACTGCCACTCTGGGAGAGGGTTAATTCTTGGAAGTGTTAAAGTCCTTTGGCGTGTCTGAAGGTGTGGCAGCAAAGCAGAAGGAGCTGGGACAGCAGCAGTGCTGGCACTGCAGAGAGCACTGGCCTTGTCACAGGAATTGTGTTTGGATTCACTGCAAAGCTCTGAGATGATATGAGGAGCCTGAGTGCTCTCTGCAGGCTCCAGTGGCACCAGGCTGCCTGCTTGTCATGGATCAACGAAGCAAGAACAGCCACAGGCTGACTGTGCTTCTTTCTTGAGTGACATAAATGTATTAAAAGCCAAGGAAGGAGAGTTTAAGGAAAACAGAAGTAGTTCAGAGGTGAGAGAAAACTGACAGAAGACTGTCTTTCAACCAGTCTCTGATCCTGCTGCCTTCGCTGTTTCATACCTCTATCCCGCTGCCAGATTTGAAATAGACCTTTGAAGTTAATGCAGAAGTATTAGCAAATAAGCGCGTGGAGCTGATGTCCCCTTACAGGGGAAGAGCTGACTAAGAGGTGTTTCAGGAGTAAAGGAGCAAATTGCTGATCTGAACAGGAAGGCCATGCATGTCCTTTGTGATTCTGGTGTGTCAGCATGAGCACCTGCTGGAGCAAAGGGAGGCTGGGATGCTGTGCTGGCTAGTGAAACTTCAGATGTACTCTGGGGGAGATAGATTTCCTGCTGGTAGAAAGGGATGTGCATTTTGGGAAGCACTCCTTGAGAAAATGAGGATAAGGTTGCACTTAAATTAAAAGCCTAAAGATTAGGAAAATAAAAGGTCATTGACTGTCTCTTGTAAGCAGGCAGGAAGGCAGTGAGAGCACCACAAGGTTGACTGGCTGACTAAACAACTGGAAAAAAGTGATCTCTGAAAAGAGCTGAATGGGATTTTATCAGCCTTAACTACAGAGATTAGTTTGTGCAGCTCCCCCCTCTCCCATACAAACAGGAGCCCTGATTGACGGAAGCATCAAAGAAAAAGAGCAAGTTACCAGTGTTGGGCAGCTTTGCCCAGGATCTGGCATGGTGTGAAATAAATCATAACTGACCTGAACAGCTGAGTCTGCAGCTCCAGAAAAGCAAAAGAGCTCCAGTCTTGCACACAGGCAAATTCCTGGTGGTGTGGGAGAGGGCTGTGGGCTCCCACTGTGGCTGTGTGCAATGATTTCTAGTTAAGGTCACTGAGCCACTGGTAGAATTTCCCCCCCCCGGCTCCTCTCCTTTGGCTCTGTAGCCATAAAAGTTGTCCTTGTGTCCTGTTCTCCATCCAAAAAGTCTTGAATTTCCAGGACTTTGTAAGCAGAGTAACGAGCCCAGACTTCCTGTGCACCTACTTGTGTGGTTTAGCTGCCAGACTCATCTTCTGTCCTTTCCCTCTGCTCAGAAAGTGTCTGGGGAGCTGAACTTCAAGATCCGGGCAGAGTTTGGCCGCCTTCATCAGATCCTGGAGGAAGAGGAGAGAGCTGTGCTGGCAGAGCTGGGCAAAAAGGAAGAGCAGTCACTGGCACGACTGCACAGGGATCTCCACCAGCTGGAGGAGAGGATGTCGGTGCTGCAGAAGGACATCGAGCACATAGAGCAGACACTGAGTAAGATAGAAGAAGTGTCATTGCTGGAGGTGAGTGTGCCTGGCTGACCCTGGCAGGAGGCTGTGGGGTGTTTTGGGATCTGAATTTGGGATGGGGGAGAGTCTTAAATAGCAGCACTAGGCTGTACCTGGAAGTCATTCTCAATGACGTCCCTCCAGTTATCTACCCAGTCCCTTGCAGTCTGGAGGCTTTAGCCACAAGGAATATGTAGATCTCCCGGACATGATGGATCTTGGGAGCCTTACTGCTTCTCTGTCACCCCTGTGAAATTGCCTTGGCCCCTGAGCCCAGTCACTTTTCCCCAGGATGGGCTCCTGGTAGGCTGGTTTGCTCTCTGTGCTGTGTGACAGCAGGAGGCAGGACAGGGAGCTTATTTGTGCAGCTGTATAAATAACAGTGACTGCTAATTTTCTCTGCTTCTCACTGCAGGTGGAGAGCCTGGATATCAGGTACGTGTCTGGCATGAAAGAAGCAGATTCACTTTTCAGGAGCCTTATCTCTGTCCCTGGCTGGGATCACACAGGGGAAGGATCTTATCTCAAGTTGTAAAAGCATCACAAATTGCTCAGAGTTGCTGGTGCTGTGCCAGGTGGGGGCCAGTCCCCAGCACACGTTGGATGCTCTTCCTGGGGAGCATGTGTATCGAGATGGCTGGGCTGGAGGAGGGGGTGGAGGAGATGTGCTGGTTTAGACTGGGTGCAAGAGCCATGCATGCTGCAAACAGGAGGAAGGCTGATGCCACAGACTTGGGATGCTTTGGCTTCTCCCTGCCCTTTCTTAGCCTCTTAAAACTCACGGGGCCACAAAACTGACCCCGAGGTGCAGGTTTGTGTGAGGCTGCGAGTAGCTGAGGGCTGGAGGGGTTGAGTGCTGCTCTCTGTGCCCCAGGCCCTCGATGCGTGTCCAGACCCAGCCCACCTTCAACCTGGAGCACTACAGGGACAGCCACAGCGGCCCCTTGCAGTACATCTTCTGGAGACAGATGCTGAAGTTCATTTGCCCCGGTGAGCGGATCGGTGTGAGGGGTGGATGTGCTGCGTGGTGGCGGGGCCAGGGCTGATCTGCACAGGGATCTTGCAAGCGGTTAAACGCCATGTTCAATGTCTCCACAGCTCCTGCCCCACTCACCTTCGACCCTGATTCAGCCCACCCCAACCTGGTCTTCTCCAGAGACCTGACAGCAGTGACAGAGAGGGATCAAGCCCAGCCTGTCCCCACCAGCCCCCGGCGCTTCTGTCAGTGCGTCAACGTCCTGGGCTCGCAGACCTTTGACAGCGGCCAGCACTACTGGGAGGTCTGGGTGGGCAGCAAAACCAAGTGGGATCTGGGGGTGGCCGCCGAGGCTGTGGACCGGGCAGCGAAGGTCAAGCTGTGCCCGGAAAACGGCTACTGGACGCTTCGCCTGCGGAACAGGACAGAGTATTGGGCCACCACCACCCCCTGGGTGCGCCTGACCCCCCGCCGGCCCCCCCGGAAAGTGGGGGTCTTCCTAGACTGCCAGGAGGGCACCGTCACCTTCTTTGACGCCAGGGACATGTCCCACCTCTTCACCTTCCACCAGGTCTCTGCGGAGCGATACTGCCCCTTCTTCAGCACCTGCTTCAGTGACGGGAGGGACAACATGGAGCCCATGCGCCTCTGCCACCTGGCCCTGTGAGGGGCAGGGGGCCCTGGGGGCACCAGCCTGGCTCCTTGTCCCTGCCCGCTGGCTGCCTGGAGCCGTGCTGGGGGCATGTTCTGCACACACAGACCTGGTGGGTGTTGGAGGGGATGTTTTTTTCGGTCTAGGGAGGAAGGAGCAGGATGTGAGTCTTCCCAGCTCCCATCTGCCCTCCCTCCCCTGTGCCATAGGCTGTGGGTGCTGCACTGCACTCCCAGAGGTCCCTGGCGCCCCTTGAAGAAAAACCTCCTGTGCCTGAGCGTTTCACGGTTTAGTAACCGCAGCCCCAGGGCTGCAGCGGAGATGGCCGCAAGCTGCTTCCTCTTCTGTCCCTCCCCACTCCCACCCCTAAACCCTGCGGAGGACAGCGGTCCCAGAGCACCATCGGCTGCCTCTTGACACTCAAGTCTGTGTCCCAGCCGTGGGCTTCCTCCGCTAGAAGGGCCGCGGGCTGGCGGCAGAGGGAGCTCGGTGCACGGTGTGGGACCCCTGTGGTGCTGCCTCCCCTCCCCTCCCTCACCATTAAAGCTTGTTAGAATGACCACTGCTTGCTGGACCTGCTCAGGGCTCGTGTGCTGGGAGGGGATCTACTGCACAGGGGTGTAGCTCAGCCCCTGTGCCAGCCCAGGCTCCTTCCCTCCCCACAAAAGAACCTCGGCTCGGGCTCAGCCCTGCCCTCAGAGCACTCTGGCTCGTCTTGCAGCAGGTGTTGGTCTTTTGCTCACCCCCTTGTGTCGGGCTGCTGGGAACGAGGTGGGGGGTTTGGCAGCCCCGTGGGCTAGGGAGGGTTGTCTGAGCCCAGCCCTGACTTTAGGCTCCTGGGTTTTAAGAGTTGGCCACCTCTGGGTCTTAAGGATTTGTATATGTGAAAAATGCAAAGTCCCATTTCAGGCCAGTTTCATGACTGCCTGGGCGGCCTTTGCTGCTGGGAGCAGAGGGTCCCAGTGCTGCTCTTTGCCTGTTGGCCACCCTGGCAGCACCATCCCTGCTGGAGAGTGGCTTGAGGATCCCAGGAGGGCAAATCAAGTGGATTTGGCAGCTGCAGTTTGTTCCTGGGGGGTGCTGGCCATGTCCCCACCTTACATACAAGTGGGGTCAACCTGAGGCAGGAGGAGCTGGGGTGGGTCCAAGCCTGGCTGGTGGGGGGGAAGATGGCAGTGCCTGGGCTGTGTGGGATTGTCATGTTTACCCCACTCAAGTCCACTCCAGGGAGAAAGCAGAGGCCAGAGCTATTCCAGTCCTGCATAGCCCCTGGCTGCTGGCTGGAGCCTGCGAGCAAATTCCTGCTCTTCAGAGGCTCAAATTTGCTGCGGGAAGGTCCAGGCGCAAGGGCTTTCCAGCTCCCACAGCTGGGCACAGGGACATTTGTCAAAGCGAGTCCTCCACTGGTCATCCCCTGCCCAGCGGGGATGGGACAGGGGGCCCTGTCCTCCCACAGTGCCACGTTCCCCCTTTCTGTGCACCACTGCTGCAGTGTGCAGGGGTTGGGCTCTGCTGTAGCATCTGGTTCTGGGGTTGCGTAAAGCCTGGGCTGGGGCAGAAAAAGACTGTGCTCGGCGGGAGGGGAGGATGACCCCGGTGAGATGAAGGCAGACATGCCCTCTAGTGCAGGAGCACCGAGCAGCCCGGGGTTCTGGAGGTGGAGGTGGGTGTAGGGGGGACTCTGTTACTGGGAAGCTGCTGCTCTGTGCAGCCTTGCTCGGGGAGTCGGGTGTGCTTGGAGGGGATGTCAGGTATTTGCTCCCTGCCAGTCCCCAACTGGGCTTTAGCTGGTGAGTCTGCTCCCTCCCTGCTGAGCCCCTGGGCTGGACTCAGTCTCCTCTCCCGGCTCCTGCGTCGTCCTCTCACTGCCCCTCAGCTGAAATAAGAGTGGAGAAGAAAGAGCTTGTTGGCTTGGAAATGCTGCTGTGAGCAGGGCTGTCATCCCCCCAGCAGGGGCTGGGAGCCTCTGCGGGAAGGTGAGGCTGGTGTGATGGCAGCAGGGAGCTGCAGCTGTGGGGGGGTGAGGGGGTTGGCACCCATCACCTCCCCGACCTGCCCCAAAACCGCAGGCAAGCAAGGCTGGGCAGGAGCAGGCAGCAGCCCCTGAAGCACGAAGGGGAGCAGGCGCTGGCAGGCAGCGAGTGCAGCCAGGCTTCGGCGGCTGCCAGCAGGGAGGAGGGCGGCCAGCAGCCCCCGGGCCCACCGCTGCCGTGTGCCGCGTGGGCCGGTGTGGCGGCACGGGCTGCGAGCAGCTCGCTGCGACGTGTGCCAGTGCCATCGCTGTCACCTCCTACACCTTCCCCTTGCCAAAGGCAGAGTTGGAGAGCAGCGAAAACTGCTTGTCCCAAATTCCTGGGCTGAGCAGGCTCCCAATGAAGCACATCCTTCCTCCTCCTCTTGCCGGGCTGCATGCGGTAGCCGTGGTGTGCTGCTCCTAGGCAAAGCCGTGTTTTGGGGTATAACATCTTCACCTGGCCTTGCTGCTGGGGAAGGGCTCTGGCAGGAAGGCTGGGGCAGGCAGAGCCCCTACCCTGCCTGCAGCACGTACGGCAGCTCCTACGTGCATGGAAAACGCTGCTCTGAGCTGCCATACGTGCAGCATTAGCCCGGTGAGGAAATACTGCCCGTTGTTAAATCCTGTCTGAGAAATGCATTTCACTGATAAACCGTAGCACCGTGGATTAGAAACCACAGGTGTCGTGTGGGCCTGGGTTCGGGCAGGAGGGGACAGGGGTGGCACAGCGGTCACCATGGGGGCGAAACACCCCTCTCTGCTCCAGCATCCAGACCTTGTGCCTGCTCTTGCCATCTGCCTCCAGGACCAGGCTGTATTTTCTTCCCAGGTTACCTTGTCATTTTATCCCCGGGTGTCTTCAGAGCCACCCCAGTGTGCTGTTCCCACAGCCCCGCCTGGGCTGGGCAGTGTCCAGCAGCTCCTGCCCCAACCTCCCACTACAACGTGTCTTTACCCAGTGCTTTGGGGAAGCCTTTGCTTCCTCAGGTCCCCCCACGTGCTGGAAGGGGGACAAGATTTTAAAATAAGATCCTTTTGTTTCCCAGAGCGGCAACAATGGAAAGGTCCCATCGGTCCCACAGTCACCCTGTGTTTGTGATGGAAAATTCCCGTCGCAACGGGGCGAGCCCTCCCCGGCGTCCTGCCATTAGATGGCAGCATGGACGGGCTGGTCCTGGCCACCACCGCCCGCTCGGTGCCACATTTGGACTGCAATGGATGGAGGATGCCAAAATCCCTTGATTTTTAGGGTGCTAGAGGATCCCGTGTCCCCCAACTCCAGGTCAGACCCTCTGCTCTTCTCGCACACAGCCCTTCGATTGTGCATTTCCTCTGGCATCTCAGCGGGGCGATGTGAATCATCCCCCCATCACTGCCCACACCTCACCACCTAGCGACACCCCCCCCCCCCCCCCGATGCTCACAGAGGCCCCCAGCGTGGGTACACTGCTGTGGCAGGGAGCCCCGCGGCTGCCCCATCTCTGGTCACAGCCCCTGGCACCGGGGAAGGGTCTGATCCTGCAATCTCATCCCTTCTCCCTGGGGCAGTGGGCAGCTCTGCCCCTCTGTGCAGTCCCCAGCTCTGCCTCATCACCCCATCATCATGGCGAGCGTTAAAAATCTCTCTCCAGAAACTTGCAGGGGTTTGGGCACCCGCCTGGGACTTTGGGATCAAGGAGGGAGGTGGTCCAAGGTGAGTGCACTGAAGAGCGATGCTGTCGGCCCTCTCAGGGTTAAAAACTCACTAATTGGGCTGGGGGGAGTCGGATAAAATAAACTCTGTGGCATGAAGTCAATCTGAGGGCTCTGGGAGAGGGACGGGGTGATTTCTTCCACGGGTTTGGCACTGAGAGCAGTTGAGCGCACGAGAAGTTTTCGTGCCTTTTCGAAGCCGTGAGCACATGGTTCTCATTCAGGCTCTTTCTTCGCTGTCTGCGAGCGCGCGGAATTAATAACCCTCCAAGGCGCCGCGTGGGGCTGCGTGAATTTATCTGTTCAGCACTTGTTGGGTGTGCAGGCAGCCGGCCAGGGCTGTGCCAACTGTGCCACCGCGCTGCCAAAGCTCTGCCACCGCCGCCGCCTGCAGCCGGTTCGCACTGAGCCGGGGCCGTTGTCCCTGATGGTGGTGGCAGCGACGTGGGGACAGTGGCACCGTCCCACTGCCAACACCACGGTGGTGCACGTGGGTTTCAGTGTCACCTGCCAGAGTGGGGTGTGTATGCCACACATAAGGGTTCTGGGGGGCAATGTGGCTGCCCCACGCTGCCGGCAGCGTGCCCGGGTGGGTGACATGAGTGGGGGGTCCCTCGCACACCCCCAAATGTGTGCACACAGCGCGAGAGTGTGCGTGGGCATCTTTGTGTGCACCCCGGGGGTGCAGGGGGGGTGTGCAGGACTCTGCCTGGGGGTGTACGTACAGGTGTGACCGTGTGAGCTTCTGGGGGTGCAGTCAGGGGTGGAGGTGCATGTGCAAGCAGCTGTGAGGTGTGTATGTTCACGTGGGGCGTGCCACGCGGGTGGGAGGCAGGTATTTGTGTGCACCCCCTCTGGTCCGAGAAATCGGGGTGCGCACCCGGGCGCAGACGAGAAGGGCGACGGCGTGGGCATCGTGGGCATTTGGGGTGACATGCGGGCGCGGGTGGGATCCACAGGGGTGCACACCCGGGGCGTGTGTTTTGCGTGAATCTGCACACGGGGGGGCGCGTGTGTGTGTGTGTGTGTGTGTGCTCACGTGTACGCGGGGCAGGGGGGATGCACACCCCCACGCCCCACGCACCCACGCAGGTGCGGGGGGCGCAGACACCCCGCCGGTGCCCGCAACCGCC
>NW_020799117.1:6223467-6282851 GCF_003259725.1 Athene cunicularia | reverse complement strand
CGGGGTCCCGCAGCCTCGACAGAGCCCGCCCTGGGGTCCCCCAATCCCGACGGGGACCGGCACAGCCCGCCCCGGGGTCACCTAGACCCGACACAGCCCGTCGTGGGGTCCCGCCGCCCCGACACAGCCCGCCCCGGGGTCCCCCAGCCCCAATGGGGATGTGCTGCGGTGCTCACCCCGTGTCCCCGACGGCTGTGACAGTGTCCCCTCGGCGAGAGGACGGGACGGGCCGCCCCTGCTGCCGCCTCTGCGGGGTCTGGGGCCGCGGGGTGAGCCCACGGGTGTGCTCGCTGCAAGCCCCGAGAAGCCACATCGGACTCTTGCGGGAGGGATTTCTCTGTGCGGGGAAGTGCCCGGTCGGGAGGGCAGACTGGAGGCCAGCTCCCTGCTCTGTTTATTTATTTTTTCATGCACAGAGTCATTAATTAGTGAGTGCCGGGCAGTGCACTGGGGAGGAAGGCGCAAGGAGGCGGTGGTCCAGGTGATGCCGCCCAGCCGGCCTCTCCCAGCCGGCCGCTGGCAGCTCTGGTCCGCTTGGGAAGTCACCCAGGGCAGATCCTGGTGAAATGCTTTTCCTTCGCACAGCACTTCTGGGGCAAAAGGCTGTTGGGCAGCGAGTCAAACCCCCTGGCTGTGGTTTGGGTCAGGTGGATGCGGGATGGTGTCAGAGATGGGACTGCATCACCCTTCCAGAGAGAGGGGCTGCGGGGCAGAGCCCGGCTGGGTGGGCACTGTCAGGGCAGCGGGGACAGGGCACCAGCCCCGCCAGCCTCCCCCAAGGAAGCTCCTGCTTGCACAGGTAAAGCATTTACAACCCAGATCAGAGCAAAACCAACAGAAAGTTAGTAACGCTGGAAGTTTGCAATGTGGGGGGATGAATTTTGGGAGCATAAATAGAATTTTCTGTAGCCTCAGCTCAGTGACTCACTGTCACCGGTGGCGTTTGCTGCCGTCAAAGTGAGCTCACGGGAGGGCTGCAGGTCTGGCCACAGAGGTGTGGTATGGACAGCGTCGCCACCAGCAGCACTGGCAACCTGCTCTGCCCCAAATCCTGCGATGGCTCTGGGCCACGGGGCCGAAAGACCCACCAGGCTGCTGGAGCTCACGGGGGAGCTCCAGGACTCAGGGCAGAAAGGGACCTGCTGCTGGTGGCATCGCGGCGGGAGCTGCAGCTGTTCAAAGCTCTCTTGTTAGCAATTTGTAAAGCATCGTGTAGCTGCTCTCAGGTTCTTTCATCTCCTGGAGGTGCGGGGAGCGGTGCCCGGGAGGCTCTGGCCAGCGCGGCTGCGTGATGTGTGGGCCTCGTCAGCGCAGGGCTGCGCAGAGCTTTGAAGCTCTCCAGCCCTGCCTGATTAGTGCAGTGACGAAGGGCGATGTGGAGCTCAACTGGGGGGTCGTACCCTGGGGATTTGCTTCCTCTTCTTCCGTTCTACCTGAGACCAATTTATCAGCGTGTAAAGGACCCACAAATTCCTCATTAACCGTAGTCTCAACTGTGTGCAAATATTTGCTCCACTTGGAAGCAGGGATGGGGATGTGAGACTGTTCCACCTGGGAAGGGTGAAATATTCATCTCAGGATCATGGAAGGTCTGTTCTGGCTCTGGATCCTGCTTGTCCCTGCGCCCTAGTACCTGGTTAAATGGGTCAGCGCTAGGAGAGGATGTAGGAGCACACAGGCTCTCCCTCACATCCCAGCTCTGCAGTGCTCCCAGGATGGATTGGAGTTGGGGAGCTGCCCTTGGCAGACAATGAGATGGGGGGGGAGCAGGCAGAAGTTCAGCCCCAGCAGCCCAGGGCAACTCGGGGTAACCCTTTGTGGATGGCAATGACAGCATGGGCTCCCTGAGCCACAGTGCTCCGGGCGCAGAGCAGCGCTGGCCACCCCACAGCCAAATAATCCCACTGGGGACTCTGGGTTGCTGCTTTCAAGACCATATGCCCTTTGCGTGAGGGAAGGGCCCGTGCTTGTGTAGGACCAGAGCCGATTGCGTTGGCTGTCACTGCCTGCCCTCCTCCAAGATCACGCAGACCTCCCCAGCCGGGTGCTCGGACAGCCCCGCGCTGACCGTGCCAGCAGCAACATTCGCCTTCGCAGCTGGGATTTGAAGCAGTTGCTTTATTGCGAGTAATAAACATGGGCTGTTTCAGCAACACCCTTTCATGCAAAAACCCACGAGTGCACAACAAATCCCGCTCTGGCTCAACCCAGGCGCTTGTTAGTGATGAAGCAGAGCCAAGGCCTCCAAGGAGGAGGTGGGTGATGGGAGGGGTGCAGCCCCTGGTCCCCGGGGGGCTGCCGGGGAGGGGGCAGCCACAGCCCCCGTGCCCCGCTGTCTGCTTAGGGATGATTTCGGATGAATGGGCTGTAACTACCGCCCTGTGATTTGGCTTGGGCACCCCAGCCCGCGGCTCGCTGCCCGCATAAACAGCCGCGAGGGTGTTTGCTGCTGAGCTCAGTTTGATGTCTGGTCAGGGGGGACACTCCCCCGGCAGCACAGTGTCCCCAGCCAGTGCACATGGCGCAGGAGGGGGCATCGCACCCACCCTGCGCTGCTGCCTCCCTCCCGTGGGCTTGCTCCACGCAGGATTGCTGTCCCCAGGGTGTCTCTTGGCCCCGTGTTGGTGCGGTGTTTTCCAGAGCAGGCGTGGGAAGGGCAGGTGCTCCTGGCCAGCCAGGAGGGAACAGGCTGTTCCCAGTGTCCCGGGGCAGTTCCTGGGGAGGGAAAGGGAGAGCGGGATCCCACGGGAACAGCAGCAGGAGGGGACCGTGGCCAGGCAGCAGTTTCTCCAATGCCGCATGGGGCGTCTGCAGCGCTCCGGAGGTTGCTTTGCAGAGTGACTGCTGGGCAGGAGGGGGCTCTTGATGGGTTCCCAGGTCTTGGCAGCTTTGGGGAGCAGTGTGAGCCCTGGAAATAGCACCCATTTCACCCACGTTCTCCCCAGTTACTCAAGCTGGCGCAGCAGAGGCATTTCCAAATAAACATGGTGTCTTTGCATTCAGCCTGCTGGGCTGAAACAGCCCCAAGCAATGGGGGCAAGGTGGGGGGCTCCCTCCCCCCCGAGTTGGGGTGGGCTGTTTGTTTAAACCCAGTGTGGGTGTGTGTGGAGGGTGCAGTAAGCCTCGGGTGACAGGATCCTGCAGGGTCCTGCAGGTGTGGGGAGAAACAGAAAGCCCTGAGATGGCTGGGCCCCCCCCGGGCTGCGCTGCCCATGGAGGGTGGGGAGCCAGAGCAGAGGAGCAGCCGTCATGGTAGTTCTCGTGTGAGGAATGACGAAACATCACAAGGCTCTTCCGCTGGGAAATATGGGCTGGGCATTGTGATGGAGAGCTGCAAAATCACGGCTTGCCTGGAGAAGGCAGCTCCTGGTGGGTTCCTGTGCTGGGAGGATGTGGAGCATGGTGGGGGGCCGGTGGCTTGCTGCATGCCACTGTGCAGCAGTGGAGCTCATTGCCACGGGGCCTTTGGGTGTTAGACATTTGCCTGGGTCCACGGGCAGTTGTGCATGGAAAAATACATGGGTTTGCAAGGAAAAAATCCACAGGTGGTTAGTTAAAGCTAAAAGCGCCCTTCCCGCCCCAGACTGTGAGCCAGAGGTGCCCAGTGCTGTGTTTTGCCTTGACCTGCCCCAGCTACCCCTGAGCAGGCAGCTCCTACAAACCTCCACCTGGTCGAGGGGCAGCAGGGCGTTGGGCTCGCAGCCTCCAGAGGGTCCCGCCCCAGCTGGGTGCCATGGGGGGGACCACAACGTGCCAGTGTCTGTGGAGAGACCAGAGCTGAGCCTTGCCCTGGGCCAGGGCTGGAATTATCTTTTGTCCTTCATTAGGAAAAGAAATACTGCTGCAGCTGCACTGGCATCTAGTGACTGGTTAAATTAATTCCAGGGTTTTATTGCCTCTGGCTATCCCAGACCTTTGTTTCTTGTTTCACGTTGTTAAAAGAGAGGGCTAGCTGGGTCTCAGGGGGGCTTTTTCTCTCTGGTCAAAATAGTTCTGATGTTTTCGGCACACGGCATTATTGCCCATCTGTGGTGCCTCATTGTTAACGCAAAATAGTGGAAGCGGAGATGGCCTATGGTCAAGTCGGCAAGGAGGCACAAGCCCTTGAGCCCAGCGTGAGCACTCGTTTTGTTGAGCGGCTGCAGGCGAATCGCTCCATCTCTAGGTGCAAGTTCAGCAGAAGGAGGGTGAAAACCTGGCCCTGCGGCAGCCAGTGGTAAAACTCCCACTAAGTTTTATAAGCTGAGGATATTAAGCGGGGAGTCTCTCCTGGAGTCATTTCCCTGCTGAGGTAGCAGAAACAGGTTTCAGCCAGTGACTTGTATTTCACCTTACAACTTCTCCCACGTGTGAATTGTTTTTCTTGCTGCATTTCTGCCCCCTCCTTCCAGGGCGAGGCTCTCCAGTGCAGGCTTTGCGGGCCAAACCTGGAGGTGCTGTGGGACAGCCGTCATGTGCTAATGAGGGAGGATCGGTTTGGGGGTCAGGAAGAGACTGCAAACTGGGGAAACACAGAGAACGGGGTGGTTGGGAAAGGCAAGAAATACTCTGAGCAAGTGCTGTGGTCTCCCCTTCTCTGAGCATGTAATAACCAGGCAGCTGCTGCTCCCCTGCCCTGCTTCTGTGCCGCAGGGACCCCAGGGCTATCCCCAGGAAGGACCATGAGTGGATTGCGGGCCGCCCTGGTCCCTGTTACTGATGGGCAGAGCCCTTGAGTGAGCGGAAAGAGGAGATGAGGTTTTTACCTGTCTGCAGCAGCCAGTCCAGAGCTGGTTGCAACTCTCAGAGCCTGGAAAACCCGAGTTTAGTTGCAGAGGGATAAGCAAGAGAATAAGCTCAACCCTGCTCCCGGTCTCAGGGCATGCAAAGACGGAAGCAATCAGAGTAGCTCAGTGATGCTTTCGGGACCCATTGCTGCCATACGAGGTGTAGCCACCCACCCGCATGCAGGCGCGGAGGGGTTAAGCCTTCTCCCGGCCGTGGCTCCAGTTGGCTGGGCAAACGCCAGCCGGTGCACCGGGTCCGCCCGCCTCTGTCTGCGGTGTGAGCAGCGGTGACGCGGCCCCGTGCACCATTCCACCATGGCTGCCCTGCACAGCGTGGCCAGGCCTCCCGCCCGGGCAGGCTCCGGGGACCGGGGCATCCCCCCGGGGAAGGGTTAAGAGAAGACGAGCGGTGCCGATGCCAGGCTGGGTGTCCAGGTTCTCCCTTGGTGGAGGTCAGCGGTGGTTCATGGGAAAGGAAAAATTGGCAGCTGGGCCGGATGTCCCTGCATTTCCCCTCTTCCTGCAGCCGCCTGAACGACGTTCCTTATTTAGCTTTCCTGACGGACAGGAGGAATCTGATGGCGGAAACTGTCACTGCCTGATAACAGCTCAGGGACCCCTTTATGATGGGCGGCACGGCAGGGAACAGGGCAGCGCTCCTCCTCGCCGGGAGGGGAGAGCTGGGCAGCCGGGGCTGCCCTTTGCACCGGGTTTTCAGGGGCGGCTGCGGGTAGGGAGGGAAGGGCACTCGCAGCCCTTCCCTTTGTGCTGGTTTGTGTACAACCCCCCCTCCGCGCTATTTAAAAGACTCTCAAGGCCAAGAAGCGATGGCGTATATATATTATATTGGTGTTTTTTTCTTCTTTTTGGTGAGGCCTGGTGGAAAGGGCCATGGATGGGGGAGAGGGGAGGCATGGAGCAAACTACCCTGCTAAGGGCTGAGAGCAGGTGAGGTTCTCTGCTCGCTGGTAATGAGGACATGAAGGGCAGCCAGGGCTGGGGTGCTCCAGCAGGAGCTGGGAGTGATGACAAGTGACAAGAGTTGAGCACACAAATCGGCACTGGGACCACCTCCCATACAAGGGTGCTCTGACCGAGCAGATAAACACTGCAGAGGAGATGTTCCTGCATGTTTTATTGTCCACAACTTTCTCTCCATAGAAGATGGCATCTTGCTAGTGTCCGAGCCGTTCTCTCATGTGTACCCGTGGTGACCAGCCCCAAAACCAGAAAAGGTCCTGAAATACAGCCTGTATTTCAATGTATCCATTGATTTTTATCTTGCATCCGTGGAGGCCACCAGGCTGCTCCCATACCAATAAGAACATTGTTTCCATGGCAATTAATGTATTTAAAAAGGGCAGAATGTACAGAGAGACTGAATGTTTTTAAGAGACCGAGCCCTAAGCAAGGCAGCCCTTGCCTCTGGACTGGACGTTGGAGTCTGAGGCTGTGCAGTGCTCAGATTGGTGTCGCTGTACTCCGCGTTGGGATGCAGGGCACGGTGAGCCGGCTCAGCTGGGCGGGGTGGCACAGGGCTCACAGAGACCTCTATAAAGGCCACACTACAGCCTTGCAGCCCTGAGATCACCGGTCCTCTGCTGCTCAGAGTTTTGTGTTCCCTGGGGTGGACAGAGCCACATGCTCCAAGGTGCATGTCTGAACATTTCAGTTTTAGCTGAGCACTATTAAAAATCTCCCTGCAGGACTGAAGACCTCAGCAGGAACTCACAGGATGTGTTTCTGTGGTCTCTGAGCAATCCGCCATATGATCAGGTCATCTGCCTGAGCATCCATGAGTTGCAGGGTTGAGGTTTGGTCATCAAATTGTGCTGGTACCTCAGGACCAACTGCTCCTCACTTCAGCTAAGCTCAGCTTCCTTTTTGTGTTTTCTTTCTGTTCATCAGACAGGGACATTGGTGCGAAGGGAATGGCTGTATCAGTCCATTTGTGTTCATACATTGCTCTGTCAGTGCCACAGGTGTGTGCAAGCCTGGTGGATGTGGGAAGGAAGCAGGAGCTCCTGCCCCAAACCCCAGTGCATGTTTTGGATGGCCATGCTGGGGGTGTGGTACCCATGGGGATAACAGGGATTTGCATCCTCCAGGCTATTCAAGAGGTAGAAAAAGCAGCAAAATTCATATTGCAAGTTATTTGTTTAAAATTACACATGTTTCTTACGGTGTCACTTCCTAGCGTGATGCATAGTTGCCATTGCAGTGAGATGAGTTAACTTCCTGCTATACCTTCCTGGGCAGGAGTCATCTGTGTCCCTGACACAGAAAGGTTTAGTGTATAGCCTCAGACACTTGCTCCACAGTCAGTGGGGGGCAGAAAGGCTTTTTTGGAGGCACTCCATCCCATCCTCAAAGAGATGTTGAAGGAATTGCCTTTGGGGAGGTGATGACTGAGACTGCTCCCACCCTGCGTGGTGTCTGCACACATGCGTGTCCCCAGGCCCGGCACTGCCACTCTGCCAGGTCGCATTTCACCCCACAATCCACTCTCTTCCTCACCAACCACCCTGGCTCCCTGCACTTCAGCAGCTTGTAGCTGCATGAGGGGACAGGCACGGTCCAGCAGAGGGTAAAACGAAAGAGCAGCATCAACCAAAACAACTGATGGCCCCAGCCTCGGGAGACGTGGCCAGGAGGAGGCTGGGAGGTAGTGGGATCATGTGGAGAGAGCAGTAGACAAAGGAAGGAAGTTTTTATTACTGGGCCAAATCCTGAAGTCCTTCAGTTGTATTTAGGCCAATGCCTCAATGACTTCAGTGGAGTCTGATCTGAGTAAAGAGGGAAGAAAGGGCTTCAGGATCCGGCCCACGGGTAATTGTGTCATGTGGGAAGCTTATAAAGAATTTGCAAGCTCATGATGGCTTTCCTGAGCGGCCAGCACTAGCCAGCAAGCAGAGCCTGTGGCAGCCAGGCCTCCTGCCTGGGTTACTGTCCCCTTCCTCTCTGGGGATGCAAAGAACCCACCTGCAGTGGGTTCACTGTTTGAGCCACTTAGCAGGGCTCATCTGACCCCACAGGGCCCAGTCAGGTTCCCCAAGTTGGGTGGTGGCTCCACAGGTTCCTGAAGGTCTGCCTGCATGTTCACAAGACCCTGGAGACCCACAGAGGGTTTTGGGGTCCTCCATCAGCTTTGAGTTACGGAGGCACATGGGCTATTCGTGCAGCAGGAAAGCCTGTAAAAGGCTTACTGGTTTCATGTGTTGCCCCCCCCCAAAAAGCTACAAAAATTGCAGGACTGTGTAGCAGAGCCTGGAAAACTTTCCACTGGTTTCTCAACATGCATAAGGTACCGCGCTGGCTGGGGGAAGACGTGTCTACACAGACACACGCATGTGTGCTGACAGTG
Organism: Athene cunicularia; assembly: GCF_003259725.1. NCBI lineage: Eukaryota > Metazoa > Chordata > Aves > Strigiformes > Strigidae > Athene > Athene cunicularia. The sequence goes on along the minus strand of NW_020799117.1, from coordinate 6,274,721 downwards.
AGGTTTGGCTCTGTCTGTGACTTGTTTTCCCCATTTCTGAAATACCGATGTCTGCTGAGATGTACGTTAGATGTAGTGACCTAAAAAAACAAATACTGACAAAAGTGAGGGTCAAGTCAGTAGTTTCCATGGACAACAGTAAATCTTGATATTTACTAAGGCAAGAAGGTTGGTCATGAATTGTGGTTTATACTCAAATTTGGAAACTGCCAGCTCAGAGTGATGGCAGCGAGCAAAATGGCATCCAGCAGAGGTGACGGCACTCAGTGCCCACAGAAACCCATCACTCACGCAGTGGGCTGTCCCAGCCTGAACAGAGTCCCCAGTGAGGCGTTATTTGATCTGAGTGGCCATCATCCCTTTACCACGCCGCAGTGCTTGGCCCTCGGGAAGCAAAGGGCAGGAGTTTAACGGCACGTCCTGAAAGCGTGGCAGCAGGCTGTGGTGTGGGCTGCTCCCACGGGAGATGCAACGCATTCACACCAAGAAAATCCCCGTGCTGCTGGGCAGGCAGCGGGATGAGATGAAACACGGGGGAAGCAACTACATTGCCTGCAAAGCAATTTAGCTAATGTAGTGTGCATCTGGGCCTGATGACACTCATTTGGTTTGTTGGCTGTTGCCAAACTGTCAGGCTCAGCAGGTCCTGGGCTGCTGTCGGTAAGTGCTGGCGCTGGCAGTACCACCAGTGCTGGAATGGGATGAGGGCATGCCCTGGTCTTCATCTCCTCTCTGTGCTGTGACACCTCACTGTGCAAGTGAAGGGGAGCCACAGCATATCCCCTACTGCCCCGCTCTGGGCAGACAGGCTCGGACCCAGTATGTGTCCCCTTCGGTGGGATTTTCCCACTTGGTCAGGTAGATCCACCACATTTGCTTGCTCATGTGCTATAAGGACTAACGGAGGTAACCAGAAGGTGTGGGTGGTGGCTCGATGTCACCAGTTTTAACACGAGGGTGGGATTTGATGTCCCCCAAACCTCCTGTGTTGTAGGGAGACAGGAACCTTTCCAATGACATCAGTCCCACCAGAGCTGCACCCAGCCCAAGATGCGATCCCCACTGGGATGGTGCCTCTGTTGCCCCGCGTTGCCCCTCCACAACACTCGGCATTTCACAATATTTATGACCGCCTCTCACCCTTGGCTGCTTAGACAAATAAAGCCTTAATGCAGCCTGAGGCAGTTAATCCCTGGCTCTCCAACCTCCCAGCAATAACAAGGCCTGGGTGGCATTTCAAAGAATGCACTGGGGGAGAGAGGGAGCGCCAGGATCTATTTTTTATAAGGCAGTGGAAATACAAGCCTGCCTTCATTGAAGATAAGCAGTGTTGGCCAGGCTGAGCTCCTGCTCAAAGGTTATAGCAGTGATGGAAGGCAGGAGACTCCGCACAGCGTTGGCCCCGCAGTAACCTTTGCCAAAAGAAAAACACTTCTTAATACAATAGTATATCTAAAAAAAAAAAAAAGAAAAGAAAAGAAAAATAAACAGGCCCCCATGTGAACTTGCGAAACCTGTGCTGGTGTGAAGAGAGATGCGCGTGGTGAAATGGCCTCAACAGCTCCTGGAAGGGCTCTGGCCCCGAGACCCACACTGCTGGGAATAGGAAAGGGCCCGTACTTATCCTTGCCCCTTGGTCCAGTGTGGTACCAAAACGGCCTCGCTACCAAACAGCTTCTCCTGCCTTTGTGGTCCAAGGCAACGTGTCTTCCCTTTGTTCACGCTTTAGCGTTCCCATGGGGCTGGGAAGGCCATCCCCAGCCTCGCCTCAAGGCTCTGAGCACCAAGTACCTTGTGGTGACCAAATAGGGACAGCCGAGGAAGTGGCGTGTTGTCTCTTTAGCACAATTTCCCTGTTAGTACTTGTGCTCCTTTGCTGGAAGTCATTAGCATGTGTAAACGCTTCCTTCCCGTTGCGTCCACTTGCATGCTCTCCCCACTGAGCTGCGTGGCAAGGGAAGCACCTTTGAATGGGAAAACAACAGTCAACCTCTGAGTATTAACAAGAGAGTAACTGGGTGTTTGTGAAACTTGGTAACCCTCTTGTAAGCTATTTTTAAAAAGCAGCATAGGGTGTTTTAGCTTACTGGCCTTCAAATAGCTCTGGAGTCCGATACTGCCATTTAGGCTGGGTGTTTCATCGCAGGAATTGTACTATGATATACAAAGTGTGACATTTCCAACTCAGCCTTTCTTGGAAGGGAATTAAATGAGTTTCATAGCGGCATGAGGGATGTTATGTGGAGGTGGAGAGAGAAATCTGTGCAGATGTTAAACAGCCAGCTAATCTCAAGTGACGCGAATGCCCTGATACACTTTGGCTCTCTGAGAGGATGATTATCATCTCCTGCTGCAGCGGGTCCTGGCTTGCGGTCACAGCTCTGTGCCAAGAGAAACCAGCAGCTTGTGCATTTGTAACTTGCCATCGATGCCCCGGATGGCCCCGCGGGACCATCTTTCCTCCCAGTGCCCCAAGTCTCTCCATCTTCAAGTCTCTTTGCCTGGCAGGGAGCAGATGGGATCACTGACCTGGGGGTGAGAGCCCTAGGTGTGGGGAGAGCGTTGCTGCGCTCTCTAGAGCCCGTCCCTCTTGGGGATCCTGCAGAGAGCAAGTGTGAGATTTTTATTAACCACATCAGGGAAGGCTCTGGGTTTGACCAGCCCCGGATGCTCTCGAGGATGGCAGAAATCCAAGCTGTGCAGTGTTTTCCAGGAGGGTTGAAATTTCTTATCTCCTACGTTGCTGTAGGTGTATTTACCTCAGGGAATTGCACCTCCTGTCCCGCTCATGCGGATGCCAGGAGGGCTCTTAGATCTGCAGCGAGCGCTCAGAGCTCTTCCAGCAGCTCTCTCTGCTTGTGCACATCTGACCTCATACCTGAGGCTTCCTTCCTCTGCCGCTACCTCTGATGACTAATTCTCCTTTGAAGAGCCTGTGTCTGTGATCTTCCTGCCTCCCCTCGTGCCCACCCCGTCGGCGGCGGCAGAAGGGGTCGTGCAGATGCGCGTGTGCGCACGTGCGGGCGTGCATGCGAGAAGCTGCGCCGTGGAGGAGGGTTCGTGCTCTCCCGCTCCCCAGGCAGCAGCTCTCCTTCATGCCATGACCACTCTTCCCTTTGCTTTTTTACTATTATTATTTTTAGATTATGCTTGGTGCTTGAAATCCCTGTTTTGATAATCAGGAAGTTTAAATTCCTCCTGCACTTTGCTCTTGCTTTCTACTTTCTGGACCCATCCACATATAATGCAGCTTTTTCATGTTGCATTGGCGCTGGGATACATCCATTTTCTTTGTTCCCTGTTATCTTTCACTGGAAGGAATAAGGATTCCTCCTTTCTTGCTTGAATATCTTTTTTTCCAAGCCAAAGCAGCCCAGTTCCTGCTGCCCTGTCCTCAGTGGCTCAGTCAGGGATAAAAGTACAAAGAAACTGCATGACAGGCTTGCAGGGAGCCTGGAGCAGATGGAGAATTGAATCCAGGTTTTCCAAGGCCAAGTTAATCATCTAATTACAAAACTGTTTTTTCCCACTTACCCTGTTCATCAGCTTCTCTCGCACTCAGCAACTGGCGATCAGCTTGAGGATGGGAGTGCTGCAGAGAACGGGCACTACAGCTCCAGGGCAGCTCTTCCGTTGAAGGACTCCAAGTTGATTTCAGTTCGCAGCTAAGTAGCAAACATCTGGATGCAAACTCCAGGGACATGAAGACAGAGGAGCAGGTCTTTTCTGCTTGACACAGTGCCTACCAGTCCAGCTTCATGGCTTGCAGACTCCAGAAAAAGCCCGTCATGGTCAGCCTGGGTGCTGCAGCCTGAGTGGGAGGCAGGCAGGGTCCGTGGGTTTTGCTCACATGTGGGAAACCTGCTCTGAGTGGGGTACAGGGGTTTCTTCAGTGTCCCGCTCAGCCTATCCATAAGCCAACAGTCTTGGGAAGAGCTAAACTTCAAAGGCCAGCAATTAAGCCCACACACATTAAGGAAAAAGCAAACCTGCAACTTGTCTTTTTCTTTCCAAATGCTGCCCTTTTCTTTCCGTGCTCAGTGCTGACCCTCAGGCTCTGTCTGGCTTCCCAGTCAGCTGCCTCTGCCTCCTCATCTCCCAACAAGAGTCAGATGCCAAGGCCTCAGTTCGCTTGAACTCCACCTTTCCACAACAGCACATCTGTGGCTTGCTTCAATGGGAACTTCACCTGAGCCTCTGGGAATGGCTCATGATGGAGCTGTAGTTAATGATGTTCAAACTGAGGGTCTCTGCTGCTTCTCAGGGGTTTCCTTCCTCTGTGTCCATCCGCTGAAGCCCCTGCCCAGGCACTGGAGCTGGTTCTGGCTCTGCCCAAGCTGTCACCAGGCTCAGCATGGGCAGCTGGATCTCCAGGAAAGGGGATGATGTCCTGGTGCACCTGCTCTGTCTTGGCAATGGGCAGTTTAGAGACTCCTAGACTTGGATCACTGTGTGAGAGCTGGTGGTGACTTTTCTCTAGGAGCTTATCCCTCTCGTTGTGAATCTCTCTGTAGGTATCCCACAGTGGCAAAATCCACAGTTTAGCTGAGTTGCATGAAAAGGTAGTTTGTCATCTGCCTCATAACTTCATCAGGTACAGCGTAAGCAGCAGTGGATAATAATTTCCTTTAGTCGTTTACCCTTTGTCACTGTATAGGCTATCATTTCTTCTCAGTGGCCAAAGATGTCTCTTTAGTGGCCCATGGGAACGCACTGCTGCCAGAGGTACTTTAGCCCAGTAAAGCCCCCAGGGTCCGTGGTGGGATGTCCCTGGCCCATCCTGGCCATCCATTTGTGCTTGCAATGCCTCTCTCCCAGATACCAGATTTAGACCAACGCTCATTTCACATGAGCCGTGGACCATCCACTGTGTCTCTTCAGGTTACAGAAGTAATGAATGATGCTAATTTCTGTTACTGGTCCCCTAAAGCTATCCGATCCCTTTGCTCTTTCTACGCTGCATTAATCACATCCTGCAGGGCCAGAGAATGTGAGCAGGGCAAGATTTTGAAAGAAGTAAATTAAAACAGCAAGAGAGGCAACCTGACAGTCCTTAAGATGTGGGAGGATAATTTTAATTGAGTTTTGCAAGGGTTTAGCCATGCAGTTAATAGGGGCCACTGGAAGAGGGGTGGCTATGTATGCTAAGCAGGGCGGCTTGTCTTGGGCTCCTGCAGATCTGTGACACAGAGTGGGAGCTGCCGCAGGCATTTTGGCAGGTCTGAGGGTTTCTGCCCCTTGGGGAGTGAATCCTGTGGACAGAATAGGTCCTGCTCCTGTCTGAAGATGCTGAGCTCCCCCTCCCCATGAGTCCCGCTGAGCCAGAGCTGCCCTCCAAAATGTCAGGGAGAGGAAGCAATCCTTGGCTTGTTAGTTTCTACAAGGAAATAAAACGCACAGATGGCTTGAGCATCCTCTATCTCAAAGGCAGGAAAAGGATTCTCCGGGCAGGAGGAGGCAGCCAACAAACCTGGAGCGATTCAGGGAATGGGGGACGAAACAAAGCGGCGTCTGGCCAGCCCCTGGCCAGCCGCAGAAAGGGTGGGCCAGCGGCCTGCGAGGGGAAACGAGCTCTCTGATGTGCGGGAGCATCCCTCGCCCGAGCGAGAGCAGCAAACAGCCGGCTCCCCTGGGGCCCGGGGAGGCTGCTGACAGCAGAGATCCTGGAGGAGGTCTGCAGGGTGGCCCCGGCTGACCCGCTGCCCCAGGCCGGACATGTGGCTACCTGACAGAGGCTAACTTTGGCTCAGGACGTAGCCTCTCGGGGAGGATGGAGTAGGGAGCGAGTGCGGGGCGGGGGGTAGGGAGAGGAAAGACGGCAGGAGACAGAAATGCAAACATGGCCTGACAGCCATGGGGCAGGGGGAGGGGAGGAGGAAAAAGCAGGGTAAACCTGGCAGGATGGAGCAGGAAACCGGCCGGAGTGAGGCAGGGCGATGGTGAGATAGTGCTTCCTGCGGAGGGAGAAAGGCAGACAGATAAACACTCCCAGACAGGCGCTTGCTGACCCCTCTTTGGGATGCTTTGGGATGAGGTGGCAGCAGGTCCCTAGGGCATGGGTGGCTGTGCCCCTGCAGACCAGAGTCCGGAAAGCAGGTGACAGCGGGGCCAGGCACTGGGTGTAGCCCTGCTCTGCTGCCTCAGGGCAGCTGCCTTGTGAAATACTCTGATTTAAGTCCTTGCCTGGAGGCACCAAGGGACCAGGACTGAACCATACAAGGGTAACTGCTCCTCAGGACAGCCCAGCTCTCTTGAAAGTGCCTCCTGCTTTTGAGCTCCTCTGTTTCTGTCCCCTGATGAGTCTGCCAGCTTGAAAGTCCCAAAGCTTAAGGAGCCCCGAGACCTTGTGACTTTCTTTGCCTCGTTCCCCAGCAGTGCAGGTGGTTATGAGATATTTGTGTCTTGCCAGAAAAGAACCAGTTAATTAAAGTTTATGAGCAATGAGAAGCTAAGCAGACCTGTTGGGATGCATGCATTGAGGGAAGAGAAGCTTTTTGGACTGAGGCCGTGGGGCTGTTTGGCCAGATCCGCAGGCGCTTGCTGTGCGGCCCGAGTGCCGGGAGTGCCGGGGGCCAGGGGAGCAGAGCAGAACGCCCAGCTCCACAGTGCTGCTGCTCTGGCTGTGATTTCTTCAGCTTGTGTCAGGCCCATGCTGCCATCGCGTGATGCGCTGTTGGCGCCTCTGCCCACCCCATCCCGCTCCCTGCTTGGCAGGCAGGGAGCTGCTTTGGCTGGGGTCTCTCCTGGCTGCAGGTGCTGAGGCTGGAGGAGAGCCCTGATTTTTGAACTCCCCATATGCCCTGTTCATTTGGACACACGTCCTTCCTCCTCGCCTGGCAGCACTGCAGACCCGTGGTGCTTGGAGTGTCTCTGAGGCTGGTGCCAAGAATTTCCAGCAGCTCTGGCAGCCCCTTCCTCAGCCCTCATGTGGGTCTGGGCACAGGGGGCTCCTGCCTCCATACAGCAACTTACCCACAGGTGTCTCAGGGCACAGTTAACGTCTCGTTATGCTTTTGGTGTTGGACAGGAAGGATCAGACACCCAATAATGATGATCACCTCTGTGTTTGTGATTATTGACTGAGTTCCTATAATTATTAGGCCCTTGTGTCCCCTGAAAGAACACAGCCTGTGCCAATTGGAGGAAAGGAACATCTGATGCTTTGGGAATATCCTCACAAAATGGTGAGGACACAGATCCACCACACTTTGATTTGGTGACATTTCAGGGATTTGAGGTCCATGGATGAAAATCTCTAGACCAGAGGAGTGTTGTCTCACCCCTGGCATTGCCCACCATGAGAAGGGGAAGGGTGTTGCCCCAGGCCTGAACGAACTCTTGGTACGTGGGGCTCAGCTTTGTGGCCAGGACGATGGTGCCTGACACAGCACGGGGCATAGAGGGCCTGATCCTGCACAGAGGAGCACAGCCCCTGTGTTTAACCACTTCTGGGACAGCTCTGAAGTGATGGTCAACTCTGGGTTGCAGAAAAAGGAACATCTTTCATGAACCCCCTAAAAGAAGGGACCTTCTTCCTTTGCCCTTCTGCAAATATAGAGTTGGGGGGGGATTTCCAGTTTTCTATCATTTTTGGTTTTAATTTATTCATTGTTTACACCTCAGTCTGTTTCCATCTTGCCCACAGAGACCTTTAGCACACCACCTCTCCATTTTTGCCCCAGCCTCACCATGGGCATGGGTGGCTGTCACCCTGCCCTCACAGCCCCCAGGCACAGGCTGCTGGGCAGAACCTTCTCCATTTTGGTGTGAATTCCTGTCAGGCATTTGGCAGACTCGCTGCCTCCCCTGACAAATTCCCACCGTGGTTTGGGGCTCACCCTGCCCGCTGTGAGGCTGGAGAGAAAACACCTGGTGTTTCATCCCCACATTGACTGAAGCCTGCCATTCATTTCTCAGCATTGTGTGATATCTCACCTCTCTGTAAAACAAGCCTTCCTCTGTGCTGGCGAGCACCGGGAGGAGGAAGAGGAGGAGCTGACAGCCCTACGTCCAAATTCCCCCTGCTGCTCTGCCAGCTGCCTGTTCCTTGCATGACGTGACACTCATGCTTTGCCACTCCAGCCCACAGCTGGATGTTTGCCCCATGTATGAGGAGGAGTCGCTCCATGGGGGAACTTCAGCCCCGTAGGTGGGAAGTTGGCCCAGCTCTGCCTTCAGCATGTGGACTTTCCGTGTGTCTGTGGGCGGCCGTGGGTCCTCCGGCACCAGGGCAGTCGGTTATACCAGCACGGGGCAGGTGGGGAGGAGGTGGCTGTAGCATGGGGGGAAGATGGCACCTGTGCTGTGCTGGGGTTAGTTCCTGCAGGGCAGGGGGAAATGGTGCACATGCAGTTTCACCAGAAAATGCTGCTAATTCAGACAAGCCCAGCCTGAAAAGCTGGAGGAGAGGTCCTCAAAAAGGTCAGAGCAGGGTTCCTCCTCCCTCTCCCCCAGTGCCAGCTATTGCTGCTCTTCTGCATCAGAAAGGGTCATTCAGTCCCTGTTTCCCCAGTTGCCAGCAAGGTACCAGAACTTTATTATTGGCTATCCAGGAGCAGGTCTTTGCTCACATACTAACTATGGTGTGTGACTGCACGTCTAAGTGCATACATTGCCCTGCTTGCAAGGGAAGAGCCCCACCACTGGCTTTGCAGCCTGTGGTGACAGCTCAGAGTATCCAAAGGATCAGGCTGGGGGCGCAACCCAAGGGAAACGGGAGATGCTTTGCCACATCAGGCTATATGGTGGCACTGGGCCCTGAGCGATCCCAGGGCATTCAGAGTGCTGTTGAGCTCCAGCCGGGGACAGGCCAGAGCAGCTGCCTGAGCCCAGGGAGTTGGAAGAGGTTCATCCAGGTGCTTTGTGTTGCAGACACAGGATGTGGGTAGATGCAGGGGCTCCATCCTGGAGCCTTGGTCTGGGGATTCAGTTACCTGGTACAAATCTGCCAGTAAACACTTTTCTAGAAAGTCTCCAAGTCTCAAGTTCCTGCCTTGCTTTGTTGAGATGCTTATTGACTGGGAATTTTTACCCGAATACAGCAAAGTAGAGATGGGGCAGCAGCAGGGTCAGGGTAGCTTTGCTGGGAGAAAGGACACTTCCCTTCCAGCCTATCTTTTGCCCCACTACAGCACTGGGGTGGGCAGGCTGGGTTGGGCTGGGTATGCGAGGTGCTGGGAGACAAGGAGGAGCACGCAGCCTCATCTGGACCAGCTTTGCTCTGTGTGTGCTATTTTGCAGTTCTAATCACAAAACCCCAAAGCAGTAAGCTTGCTAGTAGGAGCATGAGCTGTGCCGGTTAGCTGGGGACATGCAGTGGCTGTGGCCAGAGTGATCCAGTCCAGCGCCAGGGAAGGAAGTCAGCGAGAAGGACAGAGTGTGAACAAAATCCCTCTCCGGAAAGGCGCCCTGTTAATCAGTCAGCAGGGCCAAGTCAGCAGAGAGGGAGGGAAGGGGAAGCAGAGGGGGACTGAGGTAGTGTGCAGGGGCTCAGAGGGAGGTGCCAGGCTTCCTGCAAGTGGAAGCAGAGAGAGAGCGGGAGCTGTGTCATGCCATGCCATGCTGTGCCATACCATACCATGCTGTGCCATACCATGCCGTGCCATGCCATACCATGCCATGCCGTGCCATACCATGCCATGCTACGCCTGCACTTTCACCCGTGTGCAGCCTTTGCACAGGTTTCCAAAGCCATCACTCGCTGCGGTGGTGCTGGCTCCAGCACAGACACTGCTCTGAAGTGATTTAGCCATCTACAGCCATCATAGATGCTGAGAGCAGCAGTGATTTCGGGGAGCAGAAAGAGGCAGAGGAGGGGGCTGGAGAAAATGGAGGAGCCGGCAGCGATAAGAAGGCGGCCCTTGGCGCAGCCTGGCCTCTTTCAGAGCTGCGCGCTGAGAGATCAAGGCTAGGAAAACCGCTGGGAAACGCACTTCTCAGAAAATAGACAAGGTGTGAGTGGCTGTGGGATCCTGCTTCCTCTCCCCGCATCCCATCAATCCCTCTCTGTTTATTTTAATATCCTGCTGCCAACTTGCTTGGAAACCATCTTGAAAAAACAAAGCTCGCTGGGGCTGCTGCATGCCTTTTTAATTACTTTAATGCTCTCCCCGTGCAAGGGCACGATTTGGTGTGCATAAGAGAGCAGGATCTGCTCAGAGGGCTGAGGAGATAAAGCATTGCCGGGGTTGGAGGTGGGGAAGGAGGGACTCGGAGGAGAGGAGACACTCCATGCTCTGGAGACATCTCCCTTCCACCCTGGGATTTGCCTGAGACACAAACCATCTGTATGGTGGTTAGCAGAGATTTAGTGGCCAAACGCAGCACCAAGTTCAGTGAGACACAGGAGAGAGCCATATCAGAGAACACGCTCCCCTGGGGAAGGAAAGGGAAAGGGTAGCAATGGGGTGGATCTGTCTGGTAAGCACAGAGATGGATGGAGAATTGGGGGGGGGGAAGGGGAAGCTGATGGCCTTGAAGGCACTTTTTCAGGCTGGGAATGGCTCTCTGCCTCGCTTTGCCTGTCCTGGATACCACAGGTGGCTGTGGGCATTGGCATCCCAAGATGCCAGTGTGGGGCGTTGGGGTGAGCAGTGGGTCCCCAGCACGAGCCAGTGCCTGATGAGGGGAGTCCCCGAAGCTCCTGGCAGCCCGGGACCAGTGAAGAGGCTGGACGGCCACGAGAGCCAGCCCAGCACTGGCTGCCAGCAGCAGGAGTGTCCCCAGCCCCGCGCCGCGGTGCTTTCAGAGGGAGCAGTGGTTCCTTTTCCTGTTGTACTTGCGGAGGGCCATGGACAGGATGCATCTGCAGGAATCCCACAACCTCAACCTGCACAGATCGTACTTTTTCTTTCTTCCCCTCCACCCCCCGGCGTTGTTTGCTAACAGGTCACCAGGCAGCACGTGAAGGGAGGCAGGGGGTTATTTCTGCAGCCGTCCTGCTCCCCGCCCCGAGCTCAGCGGTGAGGCAGATGCAGAGCACGGCATCAGCCGAGAAGCTCCTGCTGCCTTGGACTGCTTATTTAGTGGTTCAAGCGAGGAGGACCGCTCTGGTTTTGAGACCCAATTTGGCGCCTGTCGCAGCCAGCCCTGGAAATGGCCGTGCCTGGGTTTTGGGGATTAGAGCTTTCTGCTCGCTGCCCCAGAGCACTGGCAGGGCGAGAGGGTCTTCTGTCCCCAGCCGGCCCTGTGGTGAGCCGTATCTTTTGCTTTTTGGGCTGAGTGCCATGGGGGTGGCAGGCACCCCCAGCCCTTGCGGGGCAATGGACTGGCAGGCTGTGGCCATCTGGAGAGTTGTGTTTGCACTGGGATAACCGTGTCCGGCATTAATAGGAAATGCAGCTTAGCGGACAGATTCCTTCCCCTCCCCCTTTTTTTTTTAATAAACCTTGTTACATTTTGAAGGGATTTTAACAAAAATGCGGTCATTTATTTTCACAGCCCCAGGGTACGTTTTTGTGTGTGACATCTGACGTCAGCCCCCTCCCTCAGGGGGGGAAGGCTGGAGGCGTGAGGCAGGGTGTCTGTCCTCCATGGGGGCCAAGTGCCACCCGGTCCCAGGGGCTGCGGCGACGCTGACCCAACCCACGTGTTGAGTGACAAACGATGGCTGTTGTTGTTGTTGTTGTTGTTGTTGTGAGAGGGGTGTCTGTAGGATGGGCCATGGGGAGTGGGACCCCTGCGCAGGTGGAGGTGGGCCGGGGTGGCCCCTGGGCTGACCCCACCTCACGCAGGCGAGGGAAGAGGAGGCGGGAGATGGCGAGAGGGGGTGAGATGGCCGGCACCCCGCCGTTGCCATGGGGGCAGCCACGGGGACACCACCTCGGAGCCGTGCGCAGGCGGGAAGGAAATGGAGAACAATCGGGGAGAACAAGGCCGGCGGCCCGGGCCTGGCCGTGCTGACGGTGCCGCTCAGCACGTCCCTGCACCGCCGCGTCCCCCTCAGCGGCCTCTCCTGGTGGCAGTGGGCTCTGGGCACCCTGGCTTCTCCACAGGCCTGGCTCCTCACGCCACGCCTCAGAGACCTTGTGTCGGAGGGGCTGGGGGCCATTTGGTGTCTCCTGGGACAGGTTTTTCCATAGAGGAACTTTCCCCACATGGCTCTACCACAGGGCTTCCAAGGCCCACAGTCCCCAGGACACGGTTTTAGAGGAGAGGCATCATGCTGTGTTCCTGCTGCTTGTGAAACCCGTGGAAACATCACGTCCTTGAGACCCCTTCCTCCCTGCCTGATCTCTCTGATAGATGGGTTTGAATGTTACAAGGGAAGGAGACAAACATGCACAGAACATGGTTGCAAAAACCTCACGTTTCTGTATAAAGTCGAGCTAGCAACATATTTTTGATTTCTTTTCTTCCTTAGCATTTAGCATCTACCTGAGTCACAGCTTCACATTTCGCAACTTTTTTTTTTTTTCCTTCTATTTCTGGTTAGTTTGCTTGCTTGTTTTTGCAGTCACCGAGACCTTTCTTTTGAATTATCTCACGTCTCCAGAAGCTGGAGTTTTAAGATAAAGATCATGAAGTAATGACAGTCAGCAACACTGTGCTAATGAAAATCAGTGGGTACGTCTCTGAGGGTAACCGGTACTTCGAGATGTTTTGTCCATGAGGAGCTCACTTAGGGCGCGTGCCTAGCATGCCGGGGATGCAAGTGCACAAGAAGTGGGACTCTCCCAGAGAAAAGCTGGGAGAAGTGAGTGATAATGTTTAACTGCCCGTCCTTGAGCCTGGATTATTTCACTCCTGGAATGCCTGTCTGGCTGTGGTGCAGGGAAGGGGGCTGCTGTAATTCCCAAAGGTTGGGTCCTGTTCAGGTGACTGCCTGTACCTGAGAGTGCCCGGCAGGAGAAGGGCATTCAGTGAATGCCTGGTGACTCCTGAGATCATCTCTGTACAAATGCAAGAATTTTGCATTTGTGGTGCCTGGACATCCCTGGTTTGTCTCCCTGATTACAGAAAACTACATGTGTATAGAAAAATCCTCTGCCAGACTCCCTCCAGTTAGCAAATAAGATCAGTTCAGAGCCCTAGTCCAAGCAACCTCAATCTCAGTCACCTGGTGAGGAATGGCCACACCTGGATCCCCTGATTTCTGGTCTTCCATTCTTCTTCTGGCTCTTGTCTGGGCTAGTCTGGCTGTCTGAACCCAGGGGCTGTCTGGCCCTGGAGCTGTCACTGAAGAGCTGCTCACTGGAGCCAGGAGGGCTGCAGATGAACCACTTGTGTCCCTGTGAGCCAGCATTAAACTATCTTGTAGGAGCAGACTCCTACAAGATGTTTCCTTCCCAAGGCTTTGCCCCTCTCTGGGCCAGGCTAGCTGCTGCCCACAGCAGTGGGCCCAGATTAGCAGATGGCTGCATCATCCCCTCTCTCCTTTCCATCCACAGATCTGGTGAGCAGCTATTCTATGACCCCCCCTACTCTGAGCATCACCGAGGAGGAACACGTCATCAACGCCAAGGATATGCTGTCCATCACCTGCAGGTAAGGCGCAAGCAAGCGTGTCTCTGCCTAGACTGCTCTTACCTGGTAAGTGTTGGAGGACCAAGGACACCCTGGCTGCAGTACACCTGCAAATTAGCACAGCTGGCTAGAAATATTCCATATTCACCAAGTGTGAATTCAGCTAATTAATTAATTGAAAAAAAGCTGAAGATGTCTCAGAGGAGATGGTGATAACCTCTGCTGTAGTCTTACAGGCAGAAGCAAGATAGATAAATATTTGTGTGATCTGATAGCTTCTTTCTAAGTTCTTTACGGAAACTGGTCTTCCTAACTCTCCTTGTCTTTCTCTGACATTTCTGACTCTCACCTCATAAGGGGCTTCTAGGGTTGTAGTTCTGGTTTCTAAATCTGGCAGGTCATTTTGGGTGACATTGAGAACTACCCATGGGAGAAGGCAACACTACACTTAGTGGTGGCCGTGAGAGGCTTCCGGATTTTCTAGGAAGTTGGGATTTAATGTAAACGTTGGGGTGAAGAAGAGCCCCAGCCGGGCCGGGTGAATAACTCTGTGAGAGGAGCTGAAGAATCTCTGTTTGTTTTGGAGGCTGTGGCTTTGAGAAGGTGATGTGTCTGAACTGATTTATCCCATGCTGGGACATGTTTTCAGCACTACCCCCTATCTTGGAAAAATAATTTAAAAAAACCCTAAGCTGGAGTTTCCCTTCAGCAGCTGAAAGCAGATCCATGCTTGGGATCTGTGCTAGGGCCCAGTGAGGATATAAATTCAGCGTGGGCCTCAAATGGGTGTTTCTCAGTGTTATATATAACCATGGAGCAATTACTGCAAACACTTGGCTGGCATTGTGTTCATGTCTTGTCACAAACATATTTAACTTTTCCTGGAACAGATGGCATTGTTTTCACTTTGTGAATCAGTTCATAGCCAGGAGAGAGGGACAGGGGAGGAAAGGTTGTTGATGGCCATACTGAACTGATTTCACTCAGTCTGGGAAGCAGAGTTGTGATGTGAGGAGCCAAGGTGTGTGCTTGGTTGTAGGAAATGCGTGAGTTGGAGGACTGTGGTCAGCCATATAGCTGCTGGGAGGGTGCATAGAGGAAGAGGAGGGAGTCTGGGGACTCCAGTGCTCTGATGTGGTGGCTCTCTCCGCAGAGGGATGTGGGAGCTGGCACTCTGTTAAAACCTTGGAAGAGGGGAGATTCAGTAAGATTTTTCTGAGTGAGCTTATAGACAGTCCACACCCTTTCTCAGCAGTGGCCAGAGAGAGACACAGAAAGTGGTTTCAAGACTGTGTTGCTTGCAGATGGAGCCAATGCTAAAGGACTTACTGAAGTTAGAGGTGTGGTTAAAGAAAGTGTCTCCTGCAGTCAAGCATGAACATACCTGCTTAGCACCATGAAGAGACTTTCTTTTTGGATAACCCTCCTGGACTGCAGACAAGATTGCCCTTTCCTTGTTAGGTATAGATTAATATGAAAGAAAATCACATGAAGTGGAAAAAAAAATATTATTTCCAGTGCAGACTCAGCATGGCCTGTCCTTTCAGGGAGCATCATACAAGGTACAGACTCTCTCCAAGTGGCAGTAAGCTCCCCCTTTCCTGCTGCAGTGCCAAGGCTCATCTTTCAGGCTCACTGGGAACCATCCATACAGTGCACTGGCATGGACACAGCTGAGATGAGGAACATCCCTACCCCTGGCTCCCAGGTGAAGGACTGAACTGGCCAGCCAAAGAGCATCAGGGCCATCTGCAAACAGTAATAAAACCCATGCATCTTCTGCTCGTGTTGCTCCCTGGCTGCCTCCCACCTCTGTGTTCTGCTGTCCCAGATGTGCTTCTCGGGGGTTGTGCAGTGTCCTTCATACCACCCACAGGTAGATAAGTCTCAGCATCTCCTGCATGTCTCAGTGGTTCCCTTTCTCCCTCTGCCTCAAGTCTGTGTTTGTCTAATGTCTTGAGGAGAGGATTTTGACTGTTGGACACTATTATATCATTTGAATGAAAAGTAAATCTTTCCTGGTCCCTGGAATCTCTAATTACACCCAGCTGCTTCTCCAACCTCTCCTCTGGACCATGGCCCACCCTGGGAAGACCTGGCTTGTGTTAATGGGAGCTGAAGGGAAAAAAATGCAGACCACCAAGAGAACAGGCAAAGGAGAGGGTGGTGGGGCAGGGTAGGGCAGAAACAAATACGAAATGAAATCCAGGATCCAGGGATTTCCTGCTGAGCATCATGTTGGAGGTGGCTTCAGTTTGACCCTGGTCTTCCCTTGAGAACAATGTCCTCTGGCTGCTCCTCGAGCTGCCCTGGAGCCAGGACTATGGGCCTGCTTGAAGTAGTGCTGCAGCAGAAAGCTGAGCTCAAACCCCCCTGAATGAGACTCCCTGGAGACCTTTCAAACTTCACCCACCGAGCGTGAGAGTCCCACAGCCAACTGTGCTCTCAGGCTCCCTTGCAGCAGCCTGGATCTCACAGACCTGCAGCTCTGCAGCCCCCCTCCTGCTCCTCAGCCTGCCTAGCCTCATCAGTGACCAGAGCATGTGCCAGGCCATGGGATAAGCACTGCCTCTGGAGCTCGGCATGCTTAACAGACCCAAAGACACAGCACACCCACAAGGAGCCACCAGATGCTGGGGCTCTGCTTTTGCAAATGGTATTACACGAAGGCACATTCCCTTGTCACCCAGCACAATGCACCCTTGAAAGGTCCAGACAGAGCAGGGGACCAGTATAGGAGCATTCCCCAAAAATACAGATCATGCCAGGGCTGGCTGAAAGCCCCAGGGATGTTTTGATCTAAGCATGTGGCAGAACAGAGCAAAGGCGCTGATGCCCACATGGACAGTGCATCTTTTATTAGCTCACATCCCGAGAAGGCAGGAAAGAATATTGTGAATCTCTGCATTCATGCCCTTGGCAGCCTGCGCTGGGGGAAAGTGGAGAGCTTGTGCTGTTCTGACACTGAATATTGGAGCAGAGCCCACAGGAGCTGGCTGCACAACAGCAGAAACCTCTGGAGGGATCAGCTTGGTCTAGGCTGTGCCATCCCATCCCATCATGCAGATGCTGGACACTCAGGTGGAGCGGGATCACCACCCAGCCATGGTATTTAGAAAAAGAAGGGCAAGGTTGTCCTTTGCTGCCCAGCGATTTGTTAATAGAGCTGACTCGCAGATGCTTGCAGATGCACAAACCCTTCTCTGGCAGAGAGGAAGTATTTGACCCCGCAGCCCTCTTGGCTCCCGTGGAGGAAATGAGCGCTGTCGCAGGGCTGAAGGAGCCTGAGGATAAGGCAGTGCCCCACCATGACTGCTCCGGAGCAGTGTCTGGGGACACACAACACCTGCTGCTCTTTACTACACGTATGTGACTGCTGTGAACATCCTCTGTGGTGCTGAGGTGGGACCTGTCTTATCCCAGCTAAACCACAAAGCCACAGCCAGCTTTGCTCATCATACCACGCTTGGGAGCTTCAAAGAGGATTGAAGAAAAGTGGTGCCAATTGCAACGTCTCCCTTGAAGAGCATCTGTCCTGAAAAGCTTTAGGGAAACAGCTGTGGAGAAGCCTACAGTGCATCTGTTTCCAGCTGGCATCAGCAGGCTCCATCACCCAGAGGCACATTATCACAGAGCTGAAAGAAAACAACTTGGGAACAAATCTTTGAAGGTGACAGGAGGGAGGGAACCATCCAAAACTGCTGCCTGGACCTGTCCCCAAATACAGAGGGTAGATGTAGAAATAAGTTCAAGTAAGCCTGACCTGCCCTCATCCCTGCCTTCTTCTGATCCTCTTAACACACCAGTGACACTAACTTGGACACACACTAACGCCTGTACCTTCTGTGTCCCCACTGAATCTGGTCAAGCGGCACATGATGCAAGGAATGCCTTAGTTTAGAGCTGCCCGCGGGCTGGTTGTCAGGTTTGTTTGTACTGGCCCATCCTTGTTTATATAAATACATGTCACTCAGCTACTGCTAGCCTTGATGGTTAATAAAACAAGTGGATCTGATAATGCGTGAAAATCCCAGTGGGTAAACAAACAGAAAAAGGAAACGCTGGAGACTTGTACAATTACCCTGTTCCACACAGAGCGCCAAAAATGCCTGAGCAAATGCAGAGGGCTTTGGGGCTCCTTTTCACAGTTGGGGTCTGATGCTCTCGTCTTTGGGTTGAGAGCAGGGCCAGCCCCACGGTCTGTGCCCAGTGCAGCGAGCCCACGGGCGCAGCAGCAATGGGCATAGCAGAGGCCACTGAGTGTTACTGGTTTGGTGATCAGATTTACAATTGTTCTCCCTGTGCATGCATAAGATGGGAAAAACTCAAAATTCAAGACTCTTATTTTAATTGAAGTGTTCACGAGAGTGATGCTTCGGAAAAGCCTGCCCACGATTCATGGGCACAAGCCACCGGAGCTGTACTTCCAGTCCTGCCTCAGGCACTGATGGCCTTTTGAGTGAATGCAGAAGTTTCAGCTGGTTCAGAGGGGCTGCGTGGCTGTCCCCAAGGGCACGTCGCTGTCTCCAGAGCCCTTGTGCCTGGTGACACAGGCAGTGCAGCACACTGTCTCCGAACTCATCCACAGCAGGCTAGGCAGTGGGAACTGGAAGAGAGCAGAGAGAGAAGGAAGATAAATCAGCTGTTGTAGACAAACACAAAGAGGCGGGTCTTTCCCCCACACTTGGACAGAAATCCTGTCCTCATTGCGTCTGAGCCATTGTACCCTCTGATGGCACCTTATCTCGCTTCCTCCTTGCTGTCCCTTGCTGTCTGGATCCAGCTATTGGTGACGGTCACGGTCTGGCTGCACTTAAAAGCATCTGCCCGCAGAGCTGCCCTGGCAGGGCCCTGGCAGAGCAGCTGCGTGTGCCAACATGCCTATTCCCAACTTGCATAATAGATGAACCCGGTTTCCCCTAATAGAGCAAACAGTGCTGACAAAAAGCCATTTTTACCCCCACAGCTGTCTCTTGCGATGTCTTCTTTTTTCCGATTTCTTTTTTTTTTTTGCACGTTCTTCAGTGACTTTTGGCTACACTGGCAAACTTTCAAGTGGGGTCTAGGCCTTCCTCTGAAAGGGGCTCTGATTTCGCAGAAGGAAACTTCCAGCATGTAATAAAAGCTTGTTTTGTTTGTGGTAAACAAGTGCAGTTATAGCAAGCTGTGATGGCACGCGTGTGTGCGTACATGTGCGTACGCAAGCCTCCCGCTCTGGAGATCCTTGGCTATATATAAATACACACGTGCACGCTCTGTCTGGGGGTTTCTTGCAGTTCCTGGACTTTTCCGTTTGTCTTTGGGCCGGTGGTGAACAGGCTCTGTGGTCGTGCCCTTGGAGAAGTGACTGTAGCTCAGTGTGTCTGCAGAGATGGGAGGGGGCAGCAGCCCCAGGCCAGCCAGGGGAGCATGCTGGGGGGCTGTGGGGGTGCAGGGTGCTGTGCAGAGCAAGGGAACCCCCTCCCATAGCAGCAGGGAAGGAAACAGCTGGCAGCTGGGCAGAAGGCAGTCAGCTGAGCCTCCCCTTGTTTTCGCCTTGCTGTCTTTTATCCCTGACTCCCTCCTGCTTTTCTCTTTCTCGTTTTCTTTCCAGTCTGCTCTCCTTCCCTCATTCTCCTTCCCACTCCATTCATCACACCACAAGACCCAGCCAGCAGCTACACTGAGCCAAGGGAACTCATCACATCCGTGTGTTTTCTTAATAGCTCTGGACCCTTTTAATAATGAGAGGGAATAGAAAATAAATGGAGCCTCTCCCTCAGGGCGCTGTGCGGCTCCCTGTCCTGGCATCAGTATGAGTAGGACAAAGTCATGGGAGGGGGAGATCTGCTTGTCAGTGGGGTGATATCGTACAGCTTAGCATGGCCGGAGAGGTGGCCTGGGGAAGGGGACGAGTCTCTGCTTGCTCAGTGATTAGTGAAGCTGCTTACTGTTTCCTCGTGCCTGTTTTTTTCCTTGGAGGATGGCTGTTCCTCCATGCCACAGCCTGGGAGCAGTGAGTGGCTGGGCCACATACAGATGTGTGCAGTCACGCAGGGCAGTTAAATCCCCAAAACATTCACCCTGCTCAGCCCAAAGCTAATTCTCCTCTTTGCCCATGTCTAGAGGCCAGCACCCCTTGGAGTGGTCGTGGCCTGGGGGCAAGGTGGACCCTGCTGGGAAGGAGAAGGAGACTGAGTCGGTGGCCTCAGCAGCCCCCAGCAGTGGCCAGGCAATCCGAGAAGAAGATTGCGAGGGGACCGGCACGAAGCCATACTGCAAAGTCCTGGTGCTGACAGAGACCCAGGCGAACGACACAGGTTACTACCGCTGCTACTACAAGTATATTGATGCCAAAATCGAGGGCACCACAGCAGTCAGCACCTACGTGTTTGTGAGAGGTAAGAGCCATCCGGCAGTGTGCACCGTCAGGCTGGGGGAGCTCAGGGGCAGCCTATGCGCTGGCATAATAACAGAAAGATTAAAAAGCTCGACATGGGCTCCCAGGGCAGAGCGTGGCTGCTGCAGGCTCAAGGAAGGGGCCAAAGGCTGGCTCCCTGCACTTCGAGGGAACCAATATCCATCCATTTTTGGGGGATGGCAGCAGCGCCTGGGATTCAATTATGTCCCGGCCTGGGGGCATCACTGCAGCCAGGCTGGAATGCAGGAATTTAAGGAGTGAGAGCCAGGCCTCAGAGACTGCTCCACTGCTAAAAAAAGCACAAGAGTTAGCTTCTGGGCAGCTGGGGACTCTCCAAGATGCTAGCGGCTAGGGACGATAATGTTCCATAAAGCTGAGACTGAGAGAGGGAGCGAAGAAGTGGTACAAACACACCATGCACAGCCTCCTTCTGTCCCTGGGCTTGATGGCCCTGGAGCCACTCCACGGTGGCAGATCCAGATGCTCCTCTCCGCACTGCACAGCGCTGCCAGCACAGGCAGGGTTACAAGATGCGTTTTGGAGGAGGAGGGCTGTGGGGCCAATACTCAGCTTCTCAGTGCCCCAGGGGCTCCTCCTCTGCCATCTCCCCCACTGCTCGAAGCACACTCCAGCAAGATAAACGAGCGCTGTCCCCTGGAAACAGTTGGCTGAGCTATTTCTCTTTCCGCCCCCATTTATTAGTTGGTGCAGTTGTCATGAGCCAGGCAGGTCATGACACAGAAGATGCATTTTTCAGAAGTCCCAGGGCAAAGCCAAATTTGCCTCTGCAACTATGCAAAGAAAAATGCAGGGGCAAATCAGAAAAGCCACGCAGCTGCTAGAGAGGAATTGAGGTCTGTTTGGGCAATGGCCTCCTCTTCCTGTGGGCTCTGCTGCCCATCCTAAAACAGGACAGAGCTTCCCTGGATCCCAGACGTTGTGAGGAGACATCTGAGTTGGACAGGGGTGTTCAGACACTCTAGAGTGTTGTATCAGGATGGAGGCAGAGAGCTTCTTTCACGTGCTGAAAATAAGTACAACCTAACTAACAGGCTTACATACAGGGAGTGCTTTTGCCAGAGCATGATTTTCTTTGTGATCCAGCAGATGCCACTTTGCCCCCTTGTCCACCTTCTCTCACCTTCAGCCTCATCTGCAGCTCAGTAATGGCTCTTCTGTTTACCAGAAAGCAGCAAGTGTGCACGTGCAGTGTAGCTTAAGGGCAATAAATCCCACACTGTCAGGGCCCGTGAGACTCACAGTGCCTGTGGACGGCGTGTGTGCAACAGATCCAGCCAACACCTCTCAGCGTTGCTGTGCACACAGCTACACAGCACATGTTCATACTCATTCCAATCAGGCTGTGCCCTGTTATGGCTATCAGGCATCCAGGAAACCTCAGAATCCGCCTTTCCAGACAGGACGGGCTTTCAGGCAAGAGAAGGGACATGTCAGGAAAACCCAGGCATACGGTAACCATAGCCATTGCAGAACATCCAGATAAAGCCCTGCTTATTCCTGCTGAACTGGGCTGCAATGTGAAACTGTCCCAGGAGAGCTTGGAAGGGCTGATGTAAGTGTCGGGGATGTTTGGAGACAGCATGATCAGACCACAGGTTTATCCATCAACCTCATTTCTCGTGTTAAGAGCTTGGTGGAATTGCCAGGAACAAAATATCTGTGCTTGGCTGGAAAAATGGGTTCTTCTGTATTTTACCTGCAGCTCAGTTCTCAAACGAACTCTCCATGCATATGTCCCGTTTCCCATGTGTCTGGTTAGGTGTGTATTTTATTACAGCTACAGATAGCACTGTAAACATAGAGAATGCCTCATCAGGGTAGAATAGGCTATGTACAGCCCCCATCTCATAAAGCTTAGCATATATTAATGAAGAAGATGCTAAATTATTCCCATCCGACCCATTAAGACAGCCTTACAGAAATATGTGATGTAGTCAGAGAGGGGAGTTAGTGCATGAATCACAAGCTCATTGGCAGCCGGGCCAGCCCAGTAAATCAGTTAGTTCTTGGCTGCCATCTGAGCTTGGAGGGGACTTCATAGTCTCTCACCCCTGGCAGTTGTGCACAGTTGTGCACCTCCTCCCTCTCACATGCCCAGGGCTCGAGAGAGAAATGAGGAACATGTTCACACTCGGAAACAAATCTGTGATTTCAGAAGACAGCAATCCTGGGGAAGCACAAAACCCCAGGAAATAAAGATAAGAATTCTCTGGGCAATCCGTATTTTCATAAGTGCTGACCAACACGTTTCCTGTGCATGGCTTGTTTCACCTAAGCTGTAGAAAAAAAGCACTTCAGTCAGAGTAGGTCTTTGCAGCATGACTATCACTGAAGCAACAGCTTTATAGATCAAAAATTACAGGAACTCCCTTATGCACTTAACAGTGGAAGCACTGGGTTGGATTGGGTTGGGCTCAATGTGATTTGAGCAGCAGGATCCCCAGATGAGGATCATTACCAAATGCATCTTTGACTTGTCATTTTAGACAGGCAGCTTTAGGGGTTGGGTAGCAGAGGGAAAGAGTCTCAGGTTGGACAAACAGATGTCCTCATGCTACAGTCCTTTCAAATCAAAGGTTTAGCTGCAATTCAGGTGAATAAAGAGTAACTTTTAAGGCCACTGGGATCATTTGATCTGATTCCAGCATACCAGAAGCCATAAAATCTCCCTTAGCAGGTCCCTGGAGCAGCCCCATGTCTCCCAGATGGGGACCCACCACCCCCAACCCAAACCATTCTATGATTTTATGAACAGCCGGCATTGGAAACATGAGGGACCAGTCTCTATTCAGAGCATCCTGTAAGGTGTGTGTCCCTGTGGAAATGGGCAGGTGGAGGCTGATATTACAGAAGAAATTGTCTGTCAGTGAGGCACTGCCAGAGGACACCAAGCAGCCTTGCAATTTGTTGTCTCTTCCAATTTTGTCTTCATCCCATTTAGTCACCTTGGGTGGCTGCTGATTCTGTGCCCCGTTTGGGAGAGTCCAAAGAGTAGAAAAACCCTCAAACCAAACGCGCTGCCAAGCAGACGAGTGAGCAGGTGCATCAGCAGCACTGCAAGACAAACCTCACCCTTCCTACCCTCTGGCTGGCCGTGGCTTGGGACTGGTGTATTTTGCATCTTGGCCTCACCAGCTCTTTGCAGTATATCTGAGAAAGAACCAGAAATGTGGTCTGTGCTGGCCTGTTAGCTTGCCATCTCTTTGAGATCAGGTTGGTCTTTGTACTCTGTGTGTGGATAGTGCTTGGCACGATGGGTCAGGGCCACAACATATCTCCTTTATATGCTGCCATCAATTCTTTCCACCATGGAGCCCTGCTTGGGCTTTTCTCATTTGACACAGGAGAGAAAAAACACAGAATGGGGCAGCCCCTTCTGCAGACACACTGCTTCTTGGTGCTAGTTCCGCTCAGAGTTTAGTGTAACATCCCTGGCCTTGCTAAATCATTTCACTGATTAATTCTGTGTGGTTTTGTTCTTCCTGTCAATATTTGTGCTTGCAGCAGTTGGGAGGCATTGGGGTGGCAGCCCTGGAAAGCTCAGCTCATCTGTTTATCTGCCGGCCGGGATGGCTGCAGGATGACATCTGCATACCATTCCACTGCAGATCACTTCCTCGCCCAGGAAGGTCGCGCTTCGTGCCGCTGCACCGGGGCGGCACAGCCCCGCACCGGCCCTGCCGTGGGGCCACGCACAGTCACCAGCTGGGCAGGCGCTGAGCCCAGGACGAGACTTGCCGCTTTCACAACGGGTCAAACCCAGGCAGAGACCTTGAAGGGGCCAGGAAAGGGGAGGTCATTTCCAGCACTGCCCAAATGTCACACAGGCGCTGCCCCACGGGTACAGTGTTCGGTGCAGAGGAGTCGGCTGGCGCAGGCACTCACCTCGGCTGCTCCCTTTGCATTCCCAAGCTCCAGGTGTCTCCTCTGAGTGTTGCATGTTTTAAATGGGGCCATCCAGCTCAGCACCACTCCCTCTGGCAAGCTCGTGCTGTGTTAAAGAAAGCCAGAAAGCCTCCTTTTCTTCTGGTTGGTCTCTCTTCCCAGTTCTTTTCTTGTCCCTGTTTAGTTGTTCTTCTCCTTATATCTCTTCAGATTTTGAACAGCCATTTATCAACAAGCCGGAGACCCTCCTCATCAGCAAGAAGGAGAACACTTGGGTACCATGCCTCGTGTCCATCCCAGATCTTAACGTCACACTGATCTCGGTGAGAGCTCAGCCAGTGGGAGGTCTGGACCAAGATGTATTGCATTCGTTCTGCATTTGTAATTGCCTGAGTGGAAGTAGGACAGGCACTGCCAGGAATGGAAAATGCATGGGATACATTTTCCATGGAAAGTACAAGCCACCGGCTTCCTCGTTTTATTTGCTGGTGCTGTCCAGTTCCCTTGGGCAGACCCCACAGGTTTCCTGCCAACCCTGCTTCTCTTCCCTGAAGCTCTATGAAAGAAAACAAGACTTTGTTTTAATCCCGTTTCCCCACAGCATCCCCTGTTTCTCTGGTCTCTGTGATCTACAAACCCTCTAGGTGGTCGACATCCCCACAAGGGAGAAGGCCACAGCCCTGGGGCTGATGACTAAAAACAACTCTGTTATCAGTTTGCTTGTGCCTTTTTTTCTTTTTTTTTTTTTTTTTACAATGCAAATACATCCTTCCAGGATGAGTGTTACTATTGTACAAAGGCCTCCAGGGACACTCTGGGGGCCCAGGGCCTTTCCCTTGCCCGGGAAGGACACTACCCAAGGTCAGCACTCATCCCGGTGGGGCTGATGTTTAGGACATGAGCATCAGTTTCCTTAGCTATCACTAGAAGTTTCCATTCCTGGAAGTCTCTGGCCCACTCTTCAGATGGAGAGGCTTGTGGTGCAGGATACGGCTGATAGAGGTGTAAGGGAGGCCGCAATTCCTAGATGACAAACCCTTAGAGGGAGCAGGAGGCCAGCACAGCATGATGCTGCATCGTTTCTTCCCACAAAAGGGATGTGTTAGCCAGCGTAAAGCCTGGAAGGGGTGGCATGGGAATGTTGTTACCTTCTTATTTCAGTTGACAACACATTGATTTTTCCAGCAAAATTCCCTCATCCACCCTGATGGGAAAAGCACTTTCTGGGACAACAAGAAGGGAGTGCAAGTACCCACACACTTGATCAGGGACTCCTTGTTTGTCCAGTGTGAGGCTGTCATCGACAAGAAGATCTTCAAATCCAATTTCTTCATCATCCATATAGCAGGTGAATATTTGGGAAGGTGCAGGTGAGCAGTTTGGATGACTCTGAAGTCCATCAGTGTGGCTCATGGGGTTGTTAATGGTCCTCTATAGCTACACAGACTCTGGATGGTGCTTATAGCTTCTCTCCTGTGTGCCAGACAGAGATACACCAAACAGCAGGAGGTCACACCCAGGCCTCCTCTAACTGCATAATCTAAGTCAAAGAGTTAATAGATCAGAAATGTCTTTTTGTTGCCTCTCCTGCTTCAGGGAGTGAGCTGTACGATATCCAGCTGTATCCCAAGAAAGCCATGGAGCTGCTAGTGGGAGAGAAGCTGGTCTTGAACTGCACAGTGTGGGCTGAGTTCAACTCTGGCGTCCGCTTCCAGTGGACCTACCCTGGCAAACAGGTACCAGCAAACAGAGCAGCTCCCCATGCACTGAACCACTTCCCTCTGAGTTGTCCTCTCCAGCCCCTTCATTGTTCCTCTTCACATCGTGCTGTGCTCTGGAAATCTTGATCAGAGTGCTTTCCCATTTTCCTCTCCCGCAGCAGAAGACAGACGGAGGGAACACCCCTTTTTCTGGCAAAAAGCACCCTCCTTGCTGAGGTGTTACTGCTCTGGGGCTCTCCTGGGCAAACACTGGCTTCACTCCCACCAGTGCAAATTCAGAGCAAACATCATTGGCCTAAAAGAAGCTATTTTAGCCATGCAGCCCCGGTTACGAAAAGCCTGTGAGGGGATCCTTTCCCCTCTGTCTTTCCCCCTGTTGTAGCCTCTGGCTTTTGTGAATAGTGAAACAGGGGAGTCCCTGAGGGCATCACTCTGTTCACATACCTGTAGGGCTCCCAGACTGGTTAATATGCAGCAGATCAGAGCAAAATATGTGCTAAACTCAGACCCCAGCCTCAGGAGGTCAGTCACGAAGGGCTTGTTGCATTGCCATCCCTGAGGATGGCCGTCAGTGGTGAAGATGCCTGTCCAGGGAGAGGCAAGCACTGGGCAGCAAGAAGCACAGACGTGAGGAGCCCATCTGCACAGCCCCATCTCATCGATGTCTTTCATCCCCTCCTCTGTCATCTCCCGCAGACGCAGCGGGCAGTGACGGAGCCTGAGCGCCGGTCCCTGCAGACACACACGGAGCTCTCCAGTATCCTGACCCTCCACAACGTCACCCAGCAGGACCTGGGCAAGTACACGTGCACCGCCACCAATGGTGCCCAGATGCTGGAAGAGAGCACCGACGTCATCGTGCACGGTACGGCACGTTCCAGTCCCTCGCAGAGCCACAGCCAGAGCTGAGCTGCAAGCAGAGCAATCCCCAGACTGCTTAGGCAGTGCTTGGCCCAAGGCTCAGCAGAGGGGCTCCTGCACCTGCATCCCACTCTGCTTTAGTGAAACTCAGCCTTCCTCCAGTCCCTCAGCCCTTCTGCGCCCCAGCACCATGCTGGGAGCACAATCACATTCATCAGGGTGCTGAGATGACGAGAGAGAGATGCAAAAACCAAACTGGCCCAAATGTCAGTGGGATGGCAGGACACAGAGGTCTGATGGTGCTGTGGCAGAGGCAGTGCCCCTGTGGTGAAGCTGGCCTGGGAGGCACCCGTCTGCGGGTGCACGAGGTGCCATCAGCACTTGGGCAGCTGTGTCCTGGCAGCGGAAAGTCACAAGCAGCACAGCCTCCCTGCGTCCCCATGGCTCCCCACGGCAAGGCAGAGGCAGCTCTTCACCTGCCAGAGTGGCAGCGCTGTGCTGTCCTGCCCCGTCCTGCCTGACAACCCACTCCCTTCTGCTCCAGGGAGGGGGCCCTGCTGGGATCAGGGATGTGGAAGAGGGGTTGGGGGTCATATGGGCAGATGAGACAATAGTGGATTTTGGTTAGACTTAATCCTTGTAGAGAGTATCATTTTCAACTGTACTGCCACAACACCCCACCTGTCCTTGCTGCCAGGCCCCCCTGGAGAGCAGCAGATCTTGGTGACAGCCTGTCTGTTTGTGTTTTCCTCTCCTCCATGTTGACCTTTTTTTTTTGCAGAAAAGCCCTTCATCAACGTAGAGTGGAGGAAGGGCCCAGTGATAGAAGCCACTGCAGGAGACGAAGCCGTGAAGCTGCCAGTGAAAGTTGTGGCTTACCCCCCACCAGACTTCCAGTGGTAACGCACCTTTCTTAGCCTGAGCCACCTTCTCCTCCTCCTTTCCTCTGCCAAGTAGGGAAGCCCAGCCTCCTTGCTAGGTCTTTCTGTGGCCAAGATTGTCCCAATTGTCACTTTTTTCCACCCATGGTCATTTCTCCCACCTGTCCTGGCTCTCAGCTGCACAGCTTGGGACAGGAGGAGGTGAGGTCTGGGGGAGAAGTAGCACAGGTCCTGGCCTGGCTTGGCAGCTCTGCACTGTTTGGAGGGGCCAAGTGGAGCTCCCACAGGAGATGCCCCTCTCGTCCCCCTGCAGCAGGGATCATGGCTGCCCAGAGGAGCAAGAGAATGAGCTAGGTTGTGCACTGTATCGTGCTGCACTGCCACCAGAGCTGGCTGGGACCTGGGAGCTTTGCACCTGCAGACTGCTCAGGGCACAGCTACAACATCCCCGACCCACACACATCCATATGAGACAATGCACAGACCCATACCTTGGGTCCAGGGAACGCTCAGGGGTCTCTCCAGAGAGGTCCCCAGTGCTAGCAAGGAGCACCCTGACTGTGCTCTAGTGGGGACCAGCAAACCCTTGCCCAGCTGCCAGTGGGACACTTCCTCCCCATGGCTGCATTTTCTCTCTGCCTCCCTGCAGGTACAAGGACGGGAAGCTAATTCCCAAGCAATCTCAATCTTCAATGCAGATCAAGGATGTGTCGGAGCAGCACGCTGGGACATACACGCTGGTTCTGCGGAACAGGCTGGCAGGGCTGGAGAAGCACATCAGCCTCCAGTTAATCGTCAACGGTAAGGGAGGGGGCAAGGGCTGGGGTCAGGGGGAGAGACTGAGCCCATGCCCCCAGCCTTTGGGCTGCTCTTAGACCAAGTCCCCATTGCTGTCCTAAAGCAGTTGGGACCTACGTGATCTCCTTCTGCCCCATTGCTGAGGGATGCTCTGGTTCCAGGGAGCCATGTGGCCGAGGCGACATGGCACAGTTTTGTTCCTAACACCATCACTCTGGTCAGGATATGTCCTTTCTCAGGGACTGTTTCCCAACTGCAGTTGGAGACGCTGTTGAGGGTGACCCTGACTGTTGTGTACTTGAGGGCAGGGCAGCTGCAACACAGATGAAGCCTGGAGCTGGAGCGGTTCCTCTGGGTGAAAGCTCCTAGGGAGTTTTCCCCCTGGCAGAAACTGGTCTCTGTCATGTAGGAACAAGATGCCAGCACAAAAAGTGCTGGAAGGGCACTGCCGCTTGGAGATTTGTCTCCAGCAGGCTCTGTAGCCCTGTGCTGGGGGATGCCAAACAGTGCTTTGAGCCCAGCAGCATCCAGTCACACTCTGCAGAGGAAGGAGAAATGACATCACTTGAATTTGCCTAAGTATAACCTGCTCTGCCTCACCGGCCTGAGCTGCACGGAGGGCCATAGTGCTTTAGTGCCCCGTCTCCATAGACGGGCCTGGGAAGGGCTGTGCCTGGCCTGGGGATGCAGCGGCTGAGCCTGTGGCTGCTCACGGTGTCACTCTCATCCTTGCAGTTCCTCCACGCATCCATGAGAAGGAAGCCTCTTCCCCCAGCATCTACTCCCGGAGGAGCCCCCAGGCCCTCACCTGCACAGTCTATGGCATCCCGGCGCCGGAGGTGATCCAGTGGCAGTGGAGGCCGTGGATGCCCTGTCGGATGTTCTCCCGACGCAGCCTGTAAGTGACATTTCTTCCAACACCCGCATCTTACCAGGCCACCGGTGTGGCGTTACAGACTCCTTGTGACCGTGACTGTGTCCCAGACCCAGTCTCGATTTTGGTCTCCCAGCCACAACATGCCAAGAGGAGGAGAGCACTGACTGATAGCTCAGAGCACTGTACACCCCCTCATCCTGTGGGGAGCCGAGTGGAACGCACCAGAGACACTTGTGCTCTGTGTCAGGGTTTTGCCCAGCCTGGTTGATTGCAAACACCAAGGGCTTCCACATCTACATCCATCAGAGGATGTCCATGGCCTGGACACTCCTGACAGCACCTGCAATAAAACCACTGACCGCTGTGCTAATGGGGAAAATGAGGCAGATTGCAGAACAAATTGTCACAGCCCCTTGGTGAGACCCTGAGACAGCAGCTGGGGCTCACCCCATTCCTGCCCTAAGGTCCCTGTGTTTGGTCCTTCACTTTCTGCTGGGTAATGATGGAAGCAAAAGTGCTCATAGGCAGGGGAACAGAGCTGCTGCATGCGGGGAAGAGTTGATGAATCTGGGGGAAGCGCCAGATCTCTGCCCATTGCTGGGAGGGTTTGCCAGGAGGGTGTTTGTGCAGGCAGCACCAGTGGGTAGGCAGGAAGGATGCGTGCCCACTGCCTGTGCCCTGGGAAGCTGGGGCAGCACCAGGCAGGGCTGTAGTGGCATTTTTTAGCAGCAACCTCTCAGGAAGAAGGAAGAGGGATGCTGGGGAGTTGTAGCCAGAGCAGTCAGGGTGGAGGACATCAGAGTGCCTGGAGGAAGCCAGGTCCTGCAGCCCTGCGCAGGCTGTTGCCGAGCCAGGGACACCAGAGCACTCTCTGCCTCATGCAAGTGCACTGTGGCCCTGTCAGGAAGCAAAGGGGCCCATGAATTATGAGCACTGTCTCCCAAGGCCACCATATTTCTGCCTAGTATAGCTCCAGAGGATGCAGGAGGCTTCTTTTGAGCTTCCTGTTGTTTACACAGCTCGCTGATGTGCTCGCCCCGCTGAGCGCTCTGCCCCGCACTGCCAGCACGCACCCTTGCTGCTGCTCTTGGGCACTCAGCTCCCCACTGCTACCCTGTCACCATAAGCCCTCTCCCTCCACACCTCCCACCATGGATTTTGGGCAGACTCTCCCATCTTCCTGCCCCTCCTGCATTTCAGCAGCACCCTACAGGCTGCAGCATCCCGGCTCCCTGACAGATTTGGGCACTTCTCCCCACTTGTCTGTCTCAGCCCCTAGAGGTACCACCATGCTGCTGTGAGACACCAGCAGGATCTCTACTTGGGATGTTTCCCTCCTGGTATTCGTTGAATCAGGGATGTCGCAGGAACACCCTTGGGTGCTGCAGCCTCCGCTCTCCAGGCCAGCATCCAGCCAGGCTGTGACATCCCTGACTCACAGTCCCAGCAGGGGTTTAAGGCCTTGTTGCTGAGTGAAGTGGCATCAAGGACTGCCCCAGGCACACATGAATGGATTTCACCCCTGCCTTTCTCCACCCCTAGCAGGGAAGACCTGGGGGTGAAGACACTGCATGGGACACCAATATCCATTCCCTGTCTCAATTTTCACATCCATAGATAACGTTTACCTCGCTAGTGATTGCAGAGCACCCTTATAGAACACATTAGAACTATGTAACACATTAGAACTATGAGACCCGGGAAATCTTGCAGAGCCAGAGGACAGGGACATCAATTCTCAGGCACAATGCTATTTTTGCAGCGTTTTGCCAAGCTGACCCTCTCTCCATCTCTCTCCTCTTTCTCCTGTTCCTCCCCGGCTGCTGGATTAGCAATAGCAGGCACCGGGCAGCAAGGCGACATCAGCGTGATCGGATGCCTGAGTGCAAGGACTGGAAAGATGTGTCACAGCAGGACGCGGTGAACCCCATCGAGAGCATTGACACCTGGGTGGAGTTCGTGGAGGGGCGGAACAAGGTGAGGCTGTAGCCCCAAACCCATCCTGAAGAGGGAAGCTGGAGACAGGCACCCTCCGAAGGATCCTTTGCAATCAGACAACAAAATGGCCTGGAAACGAGCCTAGCAGAGACAGATTTGGGGAGGGCTTCACACCTCTGCTTCTAAAGTAAACCATCAGCAGCCGTTCCCAGCTCTGGGGCTCAGCAGTACCAGGCAGCCCCAGGGCGAGGGAGAGCTGTCATCTTTGAGAAATTACCCTGCGTCCAGAGAGGCTCCCACTGGGTCTGACTGCGCCGGAGGGTTTACACTGATCGCTGTTGAACACAGGGCACCCAGCTGGGAATGGCACAGGGGACGTGTGCTGTGGGGGCTCCTGTGGTCATTTTTGAGCATTCCTGCTTGAGCTGTTTTCAGAGAGCCAAACCCCGCAGAGCAGCCTAGGCAGCTGGGAAGGGAGAGCAGGAGTCACAGGCCGACCAGGAAATCTCTGACCTCAGCAACATGCGTGTGTGTGTGTGGTGGGGCATTTCATCCAGCTGCCCCATCCCAGTGGGATGAGGGTGGTATGGAGATGCTGGTGTCCATCCGCTACAGGTTTGCGAGTGGGAGCTTGTGTGCCCCGCAGAGCCCACCTCTCCATCACAGCATTTCCTCTCTGGAAGGAACATCTCTCCTTCATTGCAGTGTGTGACCTGCTAACAGCCAGACACTGCTTGCTGCTTGTTTCTTTCTGTCTCTCTTGTCGCTGTGAGTGTCAGGTCTGCACCATGACGGGGTTCCTGTTCCCGCTGGTGTCGGGCACCAGCCGCTCGCAGAGGGATGCAGAACAAACAAACGGGCCCCCGTTTCCGAAAGTCACTTCCTGTTTTCCTACACACCTCCAAAGGCACTTCCCGTCTCCTGGCCCGGCCGGGAGTTCATCACTGCCAAAAGGGTGGCAGGGGCAGATGCTGCTCCTCCCAGAGCAGCCGATGGGAGAGGCAGGGATTGGTGTCCCCATGGGAGGCGAGCAGGGGTGGAGGGAGCTCCTGGGTGAGAAGCCCTTGTGTCTGCCTCCAAATGTGAC
Source organism: Athene cunicularia (assembly GCF_003259725.1). Lineage (NCBI taxonomy): Eukaryota > Metazoa > Chordata > Aves > Strigiformes > Strigidae > Athene > Athene cunicularia. The sequence continues at coordinate 6,242,788 of NW_020799117.1, read as the reverse complement.
TCCTATCTTGGTCTCTTTTGATCTTTCCCTTTTTTTCTCATTCTTTTCCTCCTGTTCCTCAGCTGTGTCCTTCTCATTCCATCTATTTGGTTGTAACTGTCCTGGAGGTCCAACTTAGGTTGTGTAGCCCAGGGACATGCAAGAGCTCTGGGATGAGAGAACTTTCCCACTTGCAGTGGGATGCTGTGTCCTTAAATCTGCTTTGTCTCCCTCTCATCCTTTCTGACTGTCCTTTCTTACCATCCTCCTCTGTTTTTTATTCTGTCCAGTAAGGCCAGAATGAGCCAAGGGTGTGCAGAGCACAGCCATGCACTGCAGACAGCAGGGTGATGTCAAATCCAGAAACCCCAACTCAAACGTAACAGTGCGATTAGAAGGAAAATCCCCAAGAAACAGGAAAGGCAGCATACAAAAGTGCCAGCAATAGGGTCACTTCAGCTGTATTGAATAACCCCAAGAAACGGAAAAGGCAATGCACAAGAGTACGAGTAATAAGGTCACTTCAGCTGTATTGAATATGCACTGAATGAATGACTGTTCCTTCTGATTAACACAAGCTAATACATTGCCACTTAGAACGGAAATGCTTCCTAAAGTCTATGGGATGAATAGTAAAAAGTAGTAGCAAAGTAGTTTCCCTGTAGGAACACAATTTCTTTTCATTTTAAACATTGTCTCATCAGAGGGATTTTTGCATGTGATTAACTTGTCATTTAAACGAGGAGGGAGGAGAAACCTGTGCTTCAAACTGCAGCTCTCCTCTAAGGGGAGTGCTTGTAACACATTTGGCAGCTGAGCTGGGAGGAGGCGAGCAGCTTTACTCCCCAGCTGCCTTTCCTGGCTTATTTGGAGGCAGCATCTCCTGGGTCTGTGCTCCCAGACAGCAGCCTGGCTGTTTGCCCAATCTTAGTCATGTCTTGCTGGAAGGAGGGAGGAGGAAGCTTTTAGGACCATGTCTATGTAAGCTTGGAATTCAAAGGGAGCGCATGACAGCTCTTCCTGAACTGGTGACAGCTGGGATGCTTTCACAGGTTTGATTTCTCCTTATGGATAAAAGGAGTGCTTGTCAGTCTGTAAGTACTGGTAAACTCCTCTGAACTCTGTGGGACACTAAGCAGTCACTTCACGGCAGAGGGCTCAGGGAATCAAAGCTTCGGTGTCCTTTCCCTTTCTCCCTACTGTTATAAAGATGGCAGGAGCTTGGCCATCCCCTCAGCCCTGCATTGTGTTTGTGTCCCCCCCTTGCTGGGCACAAGCCTGGCCCTGTGGTGACCTGAGTGGCTTAGCAAGAACTTTGCTCCCATGGAGAGGCATGTATACTGGGTAGGATCTGTAAAAAGGAGCAGAGATCAAGAATAAAACCATGTCGCAGTTGCTAGAGCCACCAGATGATGCTTGAAATGCACAAGGCTCTATTGAATAAGGGGCTATTTTTGCATAACCCTTCCCCAGGTACAGCTGCCACCTGGAGCCAGGCTTGCTGTGTGCTTTACTATGTGGCAGAGAGCAGGACCCATCCCACTGCTCTTCCTTCTTGCTCTTCCTAATTCCTTCTTATGCTCTCTTCCCCCATCAGACAGTCAGCAAACTGGCCATCCAGGAGGCCAACGTCTCAGTCATGTACAAGTGTATCGCCTCTAATAAAGTGGGTCGAGACGAGCGGCTGATTTACTTCTACGTGACCAGTGAGTACTGCGGGCATCCCCTCCACCGGCATCAGCCGAGCTCTCTGCTTGAAATAGGCAGGTCCCTAGACCTGCCGGGTCCTGTCATGCACAGTTGACACCATGAACAATGGCCGGGAAGCCAGCAGGAAAGCAGGGCTACCCCAGAGCTCTGCCGAGTGGCAGAAGTCTGGAGCCCTGGGAGCAGATAGCGCAGGCAGAGTTTGGCAGCAGACCTGGGAGTGAGCCGGCGCTGCCTGGGCCTCGGTCCTGGAGCAGCTCTGGCAGGTCCCTGGGCTTGGGCCGTCCTGCTGGCGCTGGCCCAGGCAGCTCCCTGGGCTGGGATGTCCCTGGTCCACGAGCATCCTCTAGTGGCACTGTCCGACCGGCTCCCGGCAGGGTCCCCGCGGGATTTTGGGGCGGCAGGAAGCGGCGTGGGCTGGAGTCCCGGCACGTACGGGGCCGCACACCGCTGCCGGCGGGAGGCTGTCCCTGCCCGCTGGGGCCAGCGAGCCCAGCAAGGACACAGCAGAGGCTTAGCTTCGTGCCTCTCCGGACAGACCCCAGAAGCCTGGGCTCGTGGCCCTCACAGGTAGCGCCTGTGCTGTCAGGGCCACCAGCTTCCGAGGAGGCAGATGAACATCTTCAGTCGCTGCTCCAGTAACACTCTGTGTGCGCAGTGGTCGAGCCTGGCTGTGTAACTGCCTGCACGTGTAAAAGCAGGCACGTGTGCGATCCAGAATGCTGCAGCTGCGCTGAGAGCAGTAACAGCCTAATTCAGACCTCCCAGGCTTGTTTCATTTGTGACCCCTTCTTAATATGACCCTGGGGCTTCAGCACATTCCTTAGCACTTGCTGGGCTTAAGCTGTTTGTCGCTGACAGTTTGCACGTCACAGTTCTGCTCTGGATGGGTTTCCTTTACCCTGGCTGAGGACAGGGCGGTCTCGGAGAGCTGAGCCCAAGGAGACAGTTTCATTGTGTCTGGCAGCTCAGCCATGAAAACTCATTCACATGTTCGTTTCCTTCCTGAAAGCCATTCCAGACGGGTTTGAGATTGAGTCCCAGCCCTCGGAAGAGCCCATAGAGGGGCAGGACCTACAGCTGAGCTGCAATGCAGACAACTACACCTACGAGAACCTGCAGTGGTATCGGCTGAACCTCTCCAAGCTCCATGACGAAGAGGGCAACCCCCTCGTGCTGGACTGCAAGAACGTCCACCACTATGCCACCAAGATGCAGGGGGAGCTGCGCTTCCAGCCTGACTCCAACGACGCGACCTTGCTGCTCACCATCCCCAACATCTCCCTGGGCGAGGAGGGAGACTACGTGTGTGAGGTGCAGAACAGGAAGACCCGGGAGAAGCACTGCCACAAGAAATACATCTCTGTGCAGGGTGAGGGTCCACAGGGCAGGCGGGAGTGACAGAGGACAGCTGGTTCTCTTGCTGCCATCAGCTTCCCGGTCCATTCCCCGGGGAAGCCATGCAAGCAAGCTAAACTCAAGGTGGCAAAGGCAGGGCACCTGGGTTCTCAAGATACCCTTCAGGAGGGGTCAGAGACCCAAAGCCCCCCAGGAACACAGATATTCTTTTGATCAATCAGTTTCCCGTTTTCCCCTCCTCCTCTTTGTGCTGCTCCTCCAGCCCTGGAAATCCCCCGCCTCAAGCAGAACCTGACAGACATTTGGGTGAACATCAGCGACTCCATAGAGATGCGCTGTAAGGTGGACGGCAACCACATTCCTGAAATCAGCTGGTACAAAGACGAGAAACTGGTGGAAGAAGTGTCAGGTACAGTGGGCTGGGGGTGAATCAAAGGCAGGGCATCGTGTCTGCTGGCTTCTGGGAGTCGCTGTGCCCAGGCAAAGGCTCCCATTCTCTGAATTGGCTGAACTCTGGTTTTAATCATGTTCTATCCTAGTTTGATGCAGTCTCACTGGGCAAGTCTGTGCCCTAAGGCCTGTCTCAGCACTGTCTGTGCATGTGCACATTCAGCTGGAGAGCAGAGAGAAATCATTCATCTTACTCCCAGCCCAGTGCCTGCATCTCTGCTCAAGCAGGGACCAACCCAGATCCCACAGAAGGAACATGGGAAGGATCCAGGCACGTTGCAGAGGGAAAAGAACAGGTCTTGGGGCTGAAGCAGAGCTTGACACACCAGCTGGACTGCCTGGGCACTGTCCCCACCCCGCACTGTCTGCGAGGGTTTCACCCCCTCCATACACTGCTGGGGGAAAGCCCCTCCAGGGTATTTCTGGGAACATCAGGCCACAGAAGAGAGCCTCTAACACCTGGTGCCGTTTCATTCTGCCATCTAAAATGAAACAGCCACAAAATAGGAGCCTCATTTTGAGCCTGAATGAGTCCAGTATACTAATTCCCCCCCCCTCCCATGAGTGACCACCACAACCCTCCATACCTTACAGGGATTGATCTGGCGGACTTCAACCAGAGGCTGAGCATTCAGAGGGTGAGGGAGGAGGATGCTGGGCTCTACCTGTGCAGCGTCTGCAACGCTAAGGGCTGTGTGAACTCCTCGGCCAGCGTCTCTGTGGAAGGTACCAGCAGCCACAACACCCCTAGGGATGAACGAGGGGGGGGGAGTAGGAGTGTGGCCAAGGTCCCATGCCTCTTCCCTGTGACACCAGGCAGCAGGAGCAGTGAAAGCCCTGAGGCCTTGGGGGTGGCATGATGCTCTCACAGGAAGATCTGTAGTCTAGAGCACATTTAGCTCAGGCAAACACACCTTCCCAGTCTCCCCACATCATGAAGCAAGGCACAAGGGATGGCTGAGCTGGGGCACGGAATGGGAATCTCTGAAGCTACGATTTCCTTCTCATCCCACAGGCTCTGATGACAGGACCAATGTGGAGATTGTCATCTTGATTGGGACTGGGATTATCGCTGTTTTCTTCTGGATCCTCCTTATCCTAATCTTCTGTAACATCAAAAGGGTATGTGACTGTCTCTGTCCCAGGGCAGGGGAAGTGGCTTAGTGGGGCTTGGGACAACACCATTGCTGTGATGTGGGGCTGTACGACAGCACCCGCTGAAAGGAGGTCACCAAGTGTTGCTTCAAACAGTCTCACTGCTAAGGGCAGGGTGAACAAGGGATGTGGTAAAGGATGTGACAGGGAATGGCCTTTCCCAGGGGGGAGGAGGTCAAGGCAAGCAAAGGAACCAAATCCCCCCTGGGAGTCAACACACAGTAGAGGGAGGACATTTCCTAACCCTGTGTTGGCTGGTTTCTGCAGCCTGCCCATGCCGACATCAAGACAGGCTACCTCTCAATCATCATGGACCCTGGCGAGGTGCCCTTGGAGGAGCAGTGCGAGTACCTGCCCTATGATTCCAGCAAGTGGGAGTTCCCACGAGACCGCCTGCGCCTAGGTGAGCTGGACCCCCTCCCTGCCACAGCACACTGCAGCCAGGGCTTCCCACCTGCCCTTCAAACTCACCCTCCAGGTTTTTACACACCTCTGCATTTAATGCCTTCTCTCTGCCTCAGGCTTCCCATCTTCTTCCCCAGACTGTCCCTGAAGCCCAGATGTGCCTGGGAAATTTCTTTGGGTCTGACTATGGACAGATCTGAGCCAACTGTAAGCCCAGACTTTCCCAGTGTACACACATTGGCATCACTGAGAGTGGGAGACCTCTGGGCATGCTTTAAAACACATCCCCATATTCTCCAAGTGGCAATCGAGACAGAACAGCCCAGTCCACAGCAGGTACCCCGAGTTCAGGACCAGGACCACATGCATTATCCTCTTCATGCTGAGACACCCACCTGCACTCTCTTCTCTCCCGGAGAGTTAAAAGGGCTGCAGACTAGCTTTGAGGCACAGAGCAGTGACATTAGTCCTGGCTGCTCAGCTGCAAGGTGTCACGTTTATACCTTTCCCACACACTCTGCTTGAGGGCAACAAACAGCCCCTCACTTCTGCAGGGCCATTTCCTTCCTTTGCTTTGTCCGTGCCAGCTCTGTTTCAGTTCCTCCCATCATCCCTTCTCTTATTCTTACCAACAGAGCAAGCAGCCACCTGGGAAGGGCACACGTTCCACTCCTTCCTTTTCCTTTATGATGTTGGTTTGTTTTTTCTTCTTCTCATGGTTTCCTGTTGGGATTTTTGTTTTTTCATTTCATTCTGCCTGTGGTGCACCTGCCTTCCTTCACCTGCCTCTCCCCTTGCCCGTAGGTAAAGTCCTGGGCCACGGTGCCTTTGGGAAGGTGGTGGAAGCATCAGCATTTGGGATCAATAAAAGTAACAGCTGTGAGACCGTAGCAGTCAAAATGCTGAAAGGTATGTGGACAGTGCAGCAGAATATGCAGTTTGTGTAGACAGTAAAGAATGGGGGACCCGCCAGGGAATGTCCACCTTGTAAATGCCTGTCCTTTGCATAAGACATTTGTTAAGGCCTTGGAAAATGTTTTATCTCCTTCAAGCACTCCTGGGTGCTTCTGCTTGAGCCAGCCCGAACTAGGGGAGAGGAGCTGGAGCCAGCCTTTTGATTTATGGTTTCTTGGCCTCAACACAGTTGATCCTCTTGGCCTCCCCTCGTGGATGCTTTAGCCCCATTCAGCTGCACTGGGAGGCAAATGGCAGAACAGACAGCAGGGACTTGGGGAACTCAGCTTACAAGGAAATTTAGCTATCTGCAAATGCAGAGAATGAAATATGTCTCAAAGGACAAACAAAAATCCAGAGCCCCTCTCTTTGGCGGGTCACTGAAAGAAGTGCTGATCCCAATTGCCTTCTTCCACATACACCTGTATTTTGTATTTATGGGCCATGTTCAGAGCTGGGTAAGGAAGCAGGCTGCAGCTCTTACCCAGCTCTGAGGGCTAAATTGGCTTTGCACCCAAAGCCTGGTCCATCCAGAGTGAGATTTTAAGCTTTCAGAGTCACATTTGAAAACAGGCATCCAAAACATTATTTTGTAATTTGGCACCCAGCAAAATACCACTCTGGCCAGCAGTGGCCTGTATGTGGAAACCTAGTCACAGCTCATCTCAGCAGTACTTACCACTGCAAGTGTGCAGATGATCTGCACAGCAATTGCAGAAGGAGTTCTGGCCATGCAAGGTTGCTTTACAGTCCTTTCAGACATGACTCTCACCTGACCCATCAGCTGCAGAGGATCTTCTGTCCCTCAGACTAAATTTACAAACTCTCAAGTAAGATAAAATGCATGTGGGGATGATGGAAAGTATGAAAAAGGCACACAAAACTAGAGAACACACCCTGAGGGTAAAAGAAGATCAAGAGTTGATGTGATTTAGACACTTGCAGAGAAGATGCAATACAGAGAGCTGGCAGGGGCACAACACTGTGTTTCCTATTGGAGAGGAATCATAAAAAGATATTTTGGGTTTGAGCTGAGACAGCTCCTGTCTTCAGTCATGATCAAAAGACTCAGATGCCTTTTGTTTCTAATTTTCCTCCAAATTGTTTTATAGCTTGTTATCTCTGTTTGGAGGCCAAAAGGGCAGAGATTCAAACGTGTGCATCTGTATGTAAGCCGCAAGTGATCTTTTTCTCTGCAAAGCTATCACAAGGAAAAATCTGTTGGGCACAGGTTGTGTTGTCCTTTTCTCTGTGTCCCTGCACTGGCAGGGAGCACCCTACATGTTACAGAGATCCTGGAATCTCCAGACAAGGCTCTGACATTTCATATAGAAACATAACAATAACAAAATGTACTAAGGCTTTGGGGTCACAGCCTCCTCAGCAAGGCTTACGTTAACACCCTGCTAAGAAAAAGGTGGTGAGGGGGAGTGAAAAGCTGTGAGGAGGTGTCATGACATGGTCTGTGTGTTTCCAGAGGGAGCTACCGCAAGCGAGCACAAGGCACTGATGTCAGAGCTGAAGATCCTCATTCACATCGGGAATCATCTCAACGTGGTGAATTTGCTGGGTGCCTGTACCAAACCCAATGGTAAATATTCCAGGGCAACAGGTTGTGTCTGCTCCCAGAGATCACTGTGTGTCCCCTGTGTCCTTTCTGCTGTCCACGTTTGTGATACCAGTGACGTGGGGGGATGTTATCGGTGTGTTGTGTGCACTTAGAGCAGGTGCCACAGCTCAGCGGGGCTGCACGTGAGTCAGGACAAATTCTGACTGTCCCAGGCCCTTACCTCTTCCCCTGACCTTTGGTGTCTTCTCGCCAGGTCCACTCATGGTTATTGTTGAGTTCTGCAAGTATGGAAACCTCTCCAACTACCTGCGGACCAAGCGGGAAGGATTCAGTCCTTACAGGGTAAGTAGCTTCTTTTGCCTTTAGGGACCTAGGGAAGGAAGAGGTGTAGCCTGAAACATGATCTGCCACTGGGACAGAGCCACCCTCTGTCTAGCAGTGGGGCAACTTTACACAGTGATCTTGGATAATGTGCACATCAGGGAAATAACTTCTTTCTGCAATGGAAGATAGGTGTTTCCAGGCCAGAATTACAGTCCAAGAACAGGAAATGACTGTGCAGCTTGTGGGTGCAGGGGTTACAGTGTGTGTTTTGGTTTGGTCTCCTTGCCAGGAGAAGTCTCCCAGGCTGCGTATTCAGGTCCAGTCCATCGTGGAGGCAGTGAGGGCAGACAGGAGGAGTCGTTCTGGGACTAGCGACAGCGCTATCTTCAACCGCTTTCTGATGCACAAGAGCCAGCCAGCGCAGCCGATCCAGGAAGGTATTCATGCTCCCGCCTTGGCAGCGGCTCCTCACCTGCTCCACCAAAGAAATGCCAGGCTTGACTAAACTGGGGAATGGGCAGGGCATGACCGTGGGGAGCTGGGACCCAGCCTTGGAGCTGATTGCTTCGCTGTTGGAAGGCAGTTCCCTGAACAGAGCTATTACAGTCATCTGTTGTCTCTTGTAATAGACTCTCAAAACCCAGAAGGGAGGATTAAATCCTTTTGGATTTTTTTAGCCTAGAGAAAGGAGAATTGAGGGGGTTTTCAGTGGGTCCTGCCTAGGACAGGAATGATGAGCTGACCTTCAAAGTCCCTTCCAGCCCTGTTCTCCACAACTCTGACGTACTGGAGGCTCACTCTCCTCACACCTGAGCAGGTTCCTGCCATGTGCTTTCTGCCACCTAAGCAGAAAATCCTAGGGGAGAGCTGGTTACTCCTGTCACCACTGAGGACTAGCTGTATCTCACCAAGAGGCTGGTTGTATCCTACAGTCCTGGAGAGAGGCAAGGAGGACAAGAGACTGCTCACTGTCTAATTGTTTTCTTGTACTCCTGGACAGTGGATGACTTGTGGCAAAGTCCCTTGACAATGGAAGACCTGATCTGCTACAGCTTCCAGGTAGCACGTGGCATGGAGTTCCTGGCGTCCCGGAAGGTGAGTTCACCCTTTCCTTTGCTCCTCTTCTTTTGTGCAACCTGACCAGAGAAGACCTGCCTACAGCCATTTTACAGGTGACACACAGAGAGATTCTCAGGAAGTCTGATGTAGCCCTCTGTACACAAAGATGGGAAATTAATCCTCCTGCATTTCATCCTCTCCTTAACCATCTTTTGAAATTGTTGTTTTTATCTCCTTTTTCACTTTCACCATTCCCTATTACAGCTCAGATTCACAAGGGGAGGAGGGTTTCTGCACTTTCTGATGGTGGCTTCTGTCCCTCTGATTTTGCCCCTTCCTCTTTGTGTGCCCTCAGTGCATCCACAGAGACCTGGCAGCTCGCAATATCCTGCTCTCAGAGAACAATGTGGTAAAGATCTGTGACTTCGGCCTGGCCCGGGATATCTACAAGGACCCTGACTATGTCAGGAAAGGCAGTGTGAGTACCATCTTCTCAAACCCTATACAGATTAGGCCCCCTTGAGGTGTTTATAAACCACTCTGGGGGTGGAATAAACTGAAGAAAAGATGAAAAAAGAGTGGAACCACCTGTGTGGCTGGGACCAGGAACTATTGGCCTAACAATGTATGCACTGTCCTCCTTCCTCCACCAGCAGACCCCTGCCTTCTTCCTTCTGCCCCTCAGCCTGTCATTAAATTACTCTTTTCTTCTTTATACTCTTTTGTTCCCCTTTCTGTGTCTCCATCCCTCCCTCTAGCCTAACCAAATCTCTGTCCTCTCATGGAGAGAGGAGCAGGGCTATCAGCTCTTGTATCCTTTTCATGCTATTGCTACAAGTAGGTCTGTCCTGGGACATGTCCTTGACTGAATGCTTGTGCCTTGCCCCTCCCTCCTGCAGGCCCGTCTCCCACTGAAGTGGATGGCTCCAGAGAGCATCTTCGACAAGGTCTACACTACCCAGAGTGATGTCTGGTCCTTTGGGGTCCTCCTCTGGGAAATCTTCTCTCTAGGTGAGTGCTAATGAGGGTCACATGCTGCTGAGGGAGACCTCTCTTGCCACGTAGCAGCTGGGTGGGTGAGCCTGTGCAGGAGTCCCTGACGCTCTGAAGCATGTCTAAAGAGTGATGGGAAGAGACATCGGTGTAAGCAAAAATATATGGAGGCCATATCCGCCCACAAAGAGGGTGATGAGGAGACAGGCATCCAGAAGTGTCCTCCAGCTCACTGAGGCAGAGGGGCTTGTCGCAGGCAACACCAAGGACTTGGGCTGTGTATGGGAAGTGACCGCATCTCTCACTGTTTTGGGAGGAAGGTCAGTCTCAGAAGGACTGCTTTCTGATGCCACATTTCATGTTCCCACCCCTCTTCAAACCTCCTTTAGGGGCATCTCCATACCCTGGAGTCCAGATCAACGAGGAGTTCTGTCAGAGGCTCAAAGATGGTACCAGGATGAGAGCCCCAGAGTATGCCACAGCAGAAATGTGAGTCAGAAACCCAGTGGATCCCAGCACTGGCTAGAGCAGAGTCCTCTGAGGGATGGTAGGAACCTTCCGGATGCCAGCACTGGGCAGCACAGGCCCCTCTGTGGGATGCAAAGACTTTCAGCAAGGGTGGGAGATAAGCCAACACCTCCTTCACTCCAGGAAGCTGCCTGAGGGCAAGCCAGATGAGTTCGAATCAGAGCTATCTAGGTACCCTTGTATACCCACACTGGGATGCGTCTGTAAGTGGGCAGATGTGCTTTCCCTCTCCGAAGGGTGTCAGGGGTGTCTGAATTAGCTCCCTGTGGACTAATTCAGTGCATAGTGAACCAACCCCCTTCCAGTAGTTCCACATGGCCAGTGTGCTGGGGAGTGCCGAGCTTTCCTTCCCAGTGCAGGCACCACCTGGGTGGGAGCTGCATAGTAGGGTAGGAGGGGGTAAACCATGGCATGAAACCAGCATCTCTTCTTGGCAGTTACCGTATAATGCTGAGCTGCTGGCATGGTGATCCCAAGGAGAGACCAACCTTCTCCGACCTGGTGGAGATACTGGGGAACCTTCTTCAGGAAAACGTCCAGCAGGTAAAAACCTCTCTGTGTCTGTGCTCAGCTCCAGACAGCTCTTTCTTCTCACACTGCTAGCTCCCTTGCTGTACCCTCCTCTGACTCCCTGGCCAATGCAATACCTTTGCGTAGGCCAAGGGATAACACAGGATTTCCTGGATCAGAGAGGTCTGTTTCCCAGAGCTACCAAAGAGCTCATTTCTGCAGTATCCCTCTTGCTTCATCCTAATATAGCTTCACTTCTTGCAGGGTGGGTGCCCTCTCAGTCGTCATTCCAGTATTTCCATCCTAATCCCCAGATGATTATTTGAAATTTTTCAGCTGAGTCAAGGCCCTGGCACTCCTGCCTCCCACACCCCCGCATAATGAAAACCAGGGCTTCACCAGGGTTTCTGAAACTCTATCCTCAGAGCTAAATGTCAGGGCCATGTGAACCAAACAACTGTTCCGTTACAGCAGTCAGATATACAAATTTCTGTGAAACTATTACTAATTGCTGCCATGCAGTAACTCACCAGGACTTTTAACTGCGGTGAGGATTTTGACATTTTCTTGATGTTCCATTTCATAAGACGATAGCTAAATGCTAAAATACGAGTACTGTCATCCTAACATCCCTGATTTTAACCTTTCAGCACTGGATCCCAGCACAGGCATGACTAAGCCACAGTGATGTGCCTCCAGAGCACAGTGCTCTGTCCATGTAGGCTAGAGAACTCTAGGTGCTGTAGGACACCCACCTCCTGCAACACTTGCAGCTGCTTAACACAAAGGGGATAGAAATCTTCAGTCAGATATTTTGTCCCAGAGAAACAAAAGACAAACCAGAAACCTTCCTCCCCAGCAATGACAACTTCTGCTTGTAGCACTCTTTCTTGTGGGAAGGCCGTCCCCTTCTTGTTAAGGCCACTCACTGTTCTTCCTACCAGGAAGGGAAGGATTACATCCCGCTGAATGACTCTCACAGCTCAGAAGATGATGGTTTCTCCCAGGTGCCTTCCTCTGCCCAGCAAAACTCAGATGAAGAGGACTTTGACATGAGGATACGCTGCCACAGCCTAGCAGCAAGGTGAATCCCCTCTGAAAAGGGCAGAGAGCACCCAGCAGGCAGCCAGGAGCTGGAGGGATATGGGGTGAACCCAGTAGCAAGAGGTTGGAAAAATCCCAGGTGATCAGGTGTGATCCAAGCATTTAGGCCATAGCATCTTGCTTATGAAAGCAAAATCACTTTCCTTTGCTGATGAGAAAGAGCCTATGACGTTCCTTCTCCTGCCCCTAGCTGCACTGCCATCATGTTCCACTAAAAGTGTCATGGCCCATCAGGTAGATGATAAAAGAATGTGTCAGCTGGGCCTCTGCCCTTCTGCGAGTGCAGGAGCTTCATTCTGTCAGTTCCTAACTAACCCAAACAATTAGGCCTTAGGCTTCTCATCTCCAGGGAGTTGTCATAGTGTGATATCTGGGATCTATATGTCATTGCTCTGCTGCTCCAAAGTGGAGAGGTAATCAGGGCCTGATGCAATCAGGAAATCTGGGTGCTCCCCACTGCAGAAGTAGTATGGGGTTAAAGTGACACCATTCCCCTTCCAGAATCCACCGTTTGGGTCATCCACCTCTCTGCATACTTTGGTTGCATGGAGAGGACATTGGGTTCAGGTCCTGTTTATTCAGAACATTGACTCTGTTGGTTTTACTGAATACAGTATGCTTCTGTCAGCAGATACTACAACTGTGTCTCATTCCCTGGTTGTTTGACGGGAGGAAATCAGATCAGGTGTCCATCCAGGATAAAGACATTTGAAGAGTTTCCCATGACACATACAATGTTCAAGGCACACCCGGTGAGTAGCATCTGAGTGGGGTTGAGCAGGGGGCAAAGAAATGTTCAGCTGTTTCCTGACACCTTTGCTGTTAAGACCATGGAAGGAAGATCACTCCTATCTAATGTCAGTCTGTCCGTGTCATTCCTGTTCAATCCATCCAGTCCTATGCACATTCATTTCTCTACCTGGCACATAGGGGTTTCTCTGTAGTACAGCTCATACTGCCTGTGTGTGAACCAGGGAGGTCAGATCTACAAGCAATGACTATGAAGGACCTCAGAGAAGAGCCTGCTCTTTACCCTTCTCAAATCTGTAAACATGGCCTGGTTAAGCATACTGAAATCCAGCCAGGACTAGGTAAATCCAGAGTGCTTGTCTGTACCTCCCCTGTCTTGACCCATGTGGCAGTGTGCAGTAGGAGCCCTTCTGGCCTCTCTGAACTGGGCTAGTACTTACATATTCTATAGTGGCAAAACTTAAGTCATCCCCTTAGTCTCAGAGGAAACTCTCACCTCTCACAGATTTGATTGTCCAGGCAGGGAGCACTCTTTTCCCCAACTGAACTTCACTGAACTGCACACACAAATCCTACCTTTGTACATACTGCTTTTAAGAAGGCACCTAAGAAAATCAGTTCCAGCAGGACCATGGAGCATGCTGGTGAAGTGTCCCTACTCCTTTCTTCCCATCACAGATACACATGATCTCATTTCCTGAATGATTCCTCCTCCCTTCCCACTCTGATCAGTCGACAGGGATGTTACTGATAACTCCTGTTGCTTCCTTCCAGGACAATCAGACAGACAGTGGGATGGTTCTGGCATCTGAGGAATTTGAGAGGATAGAAAACCGACACAGAAAAGAAGGTGGATTCAGGTACTCCTTAAGTCTAGCCACTCAGACCTGCCTGCTGCCAAATGCAGTGAGACCAGGAGGCAGCCTTTGGTGTCTCCCCGTAGCGTATACCCCTTGGGGCTCTCAGCAGCAGCAGGGCTGTGGGCCCCGAGCCAAAAAATTTCATGCACACATTCATGAGAGGCAAAATGCATAAAGAACAGACCTGCCTGCTGCTTCCTAGGGTTTACAACTATAATATAAACTGTGCACATTCAATGAGAATGTGTCCGTTAAGGTAACGAGGCACAGCGGAGTGGCGGTGTTAATAAGACTCTTAATGCTTATTGTCATTTTCTGGTGAAATGTGTCAGGGTTTGTTCAAGCAGTGGCAGGTGGGATGGACGGTAACTCTGTGACTGCCACCTTCCTCCCCCAGACCTGACCAATGTGGTCCAGGGCCCAGATGTGGCATTGCGGGGATGGTACCGGCCTTAGGACTCCCCACATGCTGGTACTAAGCCTGGCGCGTTGAGCTGGCACTATCAGGGCTGATAATGTTATGGATGGTTGCGTCCTTGCCCCAGGCTTGAAAGCTGGGCAAGAATTTGTCCAGCTCATCTCTGCTTGATCATCAGAGCAGGCTGGGACCTTGTCTCTGTGACAGTGTGTTGAGCGAGTGGTGTCAGCTCATGTGTAGACAAGGCCAGTCCCAAGCCTCTTCCTCACCTCCTCAGCCTCCCAACATCCAGTCAGACCAGTCATTGTCTCTTCCCTTGGCTACAGCCCTGTGACCTCTCTGCTGTTGTATCAGATTGTCTCCTGCTTCTTGTCCTTGTCCTCTCTTCCCTAAGGCATGTTCCCATTGTCTCCTACACCATGGGCTACCTGGTGTCCCATCTCCAAACACTGCCCTCAAACCTCTCCTTGAATGTGTCCCTGCCCTCACTCTTGTGACTTTTTGCCAGTCACCTGTACTGGCATACACTGAGATAGGGTTGCTGATTTCCTCCCCCATGTTTTTCATCATCTTTGTTTCCTTCCCCCCATCCTGGTTGTTGGTTTGTATCAGTTTCTGTTACTCCTGCCAGGTCTAGGAGCAATTGAGGCAATGTCTCTTGTCTCTCCCCATGCCTTGGGATCCCAACTCTCCACTGGGCTTCCCAAAGGTATCTAGAAAAGCTGAAATAACTGTCGTCAGGTTATGTGCAGATTTTTCACAAAACATACAGGCTGTGCTTCAATTTAGAGCAAGGCCTGGTGTTGTGCCTTGAAATGGAGGTATAGATGTATTCCTGATCCCTCCTCTGCCCCATGCTTTAGCAGATGAAGTTTCTGAAGCTGGGATCTGTCTAAGCAGGACAGAGGCTTTCCAGGAGTGCTCAGATTGATATTCTCTCTCTCTCTCTCACGCAGCAGTAAAGGGCCCAGCCGAACTGCGGAGCTGCCAGGGGAACAGTCAGACCTGCGGGGCAGATGTCGGCCGTTGTACGTGTCCCAAGTCGGAGGCCAGACTTTTTACAACAGTGAATATGGGGAGCTGTCAGAACACTCTGAGGACGGCAGCTGCACCCCGCCTGGAGAGGGGGCCAGTCCCCCCACTCTCCATGCTTCCTTCTTCTCTGAGCAGTACTAATGGCATCAGGCCCTGGAGGCACCTGCTGAGGCAGCCCCTCTCACCCTCCAGGCATGTCATCAGGGTCACTCAGCTTCTCCTTCAACCTATGCCCAACCCAGCAAGGAACCTACCCCGAACAGATGGGGCACACCAATGTCCCTGGAACCACAGCACCATGCAGCCCTCCAGCTGTGGCTTCCCCATGCCAGGACTGGAGAGAGCACCTCGCTGATTCCTCGTGTTTCTTTTCTTCCTGCGGCTCAGACAGATGCATTCTGCCGGCAAGCGGGTGCCTGTGTTCAGCACTACAGCACCTTCTGCCTAGCATCCAGCCTCCACTCAGATCAGCTTCCCATTCAGAAAGCCCATTTCAGGTCAGATATAAATAGATCTGTCTTAGTCTCAAGTTTCTTCCTGGTGTGCAGCCTGAATGTTTTTCCTTGGATTGCTTCCTCCTCCTCTCCTCATGATGTCAGCTGCTGAGCTGTGGAGCAGAATCAAAGGGAAGAAATCCCTAGTGGTATGAGCAGCAAGAGCAGGACATTTTAAAGAGGTGTATGAAGAGATCCCAAGGGATCTTTGTAAATGTTCATGCACACTGTTCATTCTGGGCAGGTGCCAGCCTCTCCATCTCCCCTGCAAGCAACACCCACACCCCTCTCATCTCTGCTGGGGGGAAACTTGTCAATCTGCCTTATCACCAGGATTATTTTAGCCATCTCAACACAGCTAGTGCTGAGTGTGTCATCAGCTGATGGCTAAAGCCCTCCCAGTGAGATAAATGGCAACTCTTTTTGCAGGCCCTGTGCAAAACAGGGTTTTATATGATCCGTGCTGAGAGCAGGTTACTCACAGGTCTGCTGCTCTCACCTTCCCCTTCTCCCAGAGCAGTACTGACATCATTTGTTGCTCGAGTGAGAAATTAAAGCAAAGCTGTATTAATTTCAGCTGGCTTCTAAACATAGAGCAAAAATGGGTTGTTTGCTGGGAGGAAAAGGATCAAAGTGGTAGGGAGAGAAATGTTTATTTTCAAGTGGCTGCAAGGGCTTTCGGAAACAATGGAAGGAACAGAGCTCCAGCAATGAGGTGCCCTAGGTTGCATCCCTTCATGTGTTGGCATAACTGAGCCCATGGAGGGCAGCACCTGGCCAGGGCTCAAGCCCCAGTTGTCCTGGATGGACAGTTCTGCACCATGACCTCTCCTGTCAACCCTAGTTCCCTGCCTCTAAGGAGGCACTCTGCCCAACGGGCTCCTCTGCAGTTTCTGTTGCAGAGCCACCAGCACAGTGGACCTGGCTCTGGAGGATTGAGGAACACTTATTTGCTGAGGAAACATCTCATCACTTGGGCCTTTTGTTTCTAAAAGACACCACGTGAATTCAGAGCTCTGGGGAACCTCCACAGCCCCTCTACAGATTTCTGTGCTGCTGCCTCACCACTTCCCACCTACTTCTTTCCATCCTGCTCACCACCAGAGTCATCTGGGTGAAGAGGCTTATCTGAACAGCTTGTCATCATCTCTTCTCCCACCTGCCCATGGCTGGCAGAGCTCCTTCCACCAGGGCATCTCAGCACCAGGGAGTTTCTGCCTGCAGGCCACGCTGTGCACAGAGCCAAGGGTTTGGTTTGGACTTTTGAAATTGTGTTTCCTGTCAGACGTACTGCTTTCCCAAACTGTAGTTCTTTTCCAGCAGATGGTTTTATGCATTTCCTGACGTGAGCCTGTGAGTCCTTACGGATGACTTTCCCAAGTCTTAATTATAGTTCTCTGCACAAGTGTAATGGGGAGATTTATTTAGCACATGGGAAAAGCATGCCTATCATTCAGATTCTCTAAGCCTGTGCAGGGTGCTCAACGTTCCCCTCCCTTTTCATGTCAGCAGGATGACATGGCTGCGATTTTCATGGCAAAAAGAGGCACAAAACCAGACCAGCTTGAGCCAAACTGGCTCAGGATGTGGAATTGGAAACTGCATGTAACAATGAATTCCCTGACTTCTACCGGTGTCCCCTGAAGTTGCCAGGAATTTGAGCATCTTTAAGTAATTGTTCTGACTCAGTAAGAATCCTCTGGCAGGAGATGCTGGAGAGCCAGGCCAGGGAAGTAGGACAGCCAGCAGGGTGTAGGCCAGACCAAATTCTCTTGCCCTCATCTTGCCCTGGTTTTGAACTGGTGGTTCCCTTGACAGAAGGAAGGCTGCACATGCTCCGTGCTGCTGGGGGTCTCCACTGGCATTCTTATGGGTGGAAGGTGACAGACAGCTGAGCTAAAATCAGGCTGCTTGCTGGGTGATGTGCATCCATAGGACCCAGGCTCTCTTGTTTCCAGTGTTTCCAGTGTTTCACAGTTTCTGCCTGGAAACAGAGCTTCATCTGAGAGAGGGTCCAAGAAAGAGGCCTATAATAAAATAATAGTTGAAAACTAGAATTCTGACGTAGCTGCAAGTCCTTGTCCATATGTGGAGGGATAGAAACGTACTAGCAAAGTCCAACACTTGCAGGGCACTGGCAGGATTCGTCAGCAGAAAGGGGCAGAGGCATCTGAGCGCCCTGGCTGACTGTCAGCACTCCCAACCGGCCAGGACAGCTGCATTTTGTCTCTAGGTTCAGCTGTAAATTGCTCACAAGCATCCTTGTGGAGAAGGGTTACTTCATTAGAGCCATTGTTAACAATCCCCTGCTTCACTCTGGGGAAAGTGCTGGCGTGACACCCGATTTTTTGAACATTCAGATCATTCAACTCCACAGTTTATTTTCTCTCTTTTGCACCATCTTGATGGGGGGGGTGGAATCAGATCCTATTGTATCTGCGTCAACAGCATTGCATGAACAATGTAGCCATGACACAAGAAAATGCTGGCTCCTCTTCAGACACTCCTGCTGATGAAGAACAATTGTAGTGTGGGGTGCTGAAGAGCTGTTGAGACAATTGTACTTTTGCTTTCTTAAAAGTACACTAAAATTAGAGTGTACAAACCTCATGCCCTTCCCCACACTCTTGCATTATTTCTGGCTTATTTTTTTACAGTCTCCAGATGAGCATGAGCATGAAATGAAGCTGCTCTGTTTTGGTTTTAAGGTGTGAGGCAACAGTGTTGTCTGTCTTTCCACAGTAACAAGGGAGTATTTCAACTTTTAAAACCCAGGGTTAGATAACTGTGCCTGCTCTGTTCACAATGCACTGTTTTGTTTTGTTTGGGCTTTTTACTGGAACTCAACATTGAAGCTAAGCTATTTATCCTTTAAAATGACTGTTGCCAGTCTACGCACAGTCTCATTTTTTCCTTACAAAGTGTTGGTGTTGAGAGGACATTCCTCCCTCGTGAAGACAAAGCGTTGGATCCCCCACTTGCAAATGCACGTGCGTCTCTGGAGAAAAACCTGTGTATCAAGTAACACTTCATTTATATTGCAATATTTTATCCTGGTACCTGTTGTTGCTACAGCAGCATTCAATGTTTCAGTGGGCTGCCTTCGAAGCAAGTAAGTTACAACATGGGTTATGTGCGAGTACAGAAGTGTGGTCTGTGTGTGTGAGTGAGTGTTTTGTGGGTGAGCGTGTGGGTGTTTGCACGTGTGAAGTTTTCCTACCAGTGAGCATATGTGAGTGTTTGTAACTCACGCTGAGTCTTGTCTCTGGAAGTTCACGGTTATATATCAAACCAGTTAGAACACTGCTTTCTTTCCTCTCCTCCTATAGTACTTGTTATCCTTTGTCATTAAGAGTTTTGTTGTAATATCTAAATGTGAAAATGAATAAAGTCGTAACTGGCAGCTGCCCTCTGGTTCCTGGAGGCCGCGGCACCCCGCTCCCCACGCAGCCCCGCGCAGCCTGACTCTGGCCAAAGCAATTCGCACATTTTGAGTTTATTATTTTTACTTTCGTCTCCCTTTGCATTTCCACGCATCCTCTGGGAAACAGATGGCCTTTGTAGCATTTCCATCCAGGATGAAACTCGGGCTTTTCTCATGATGAAGCCGGATACGCTTTGGTTAAGCTTGCTGACGGGGGCCGGCAGCGCGGCAGCAGCTCTCCGC
>NW_020799117.1:6221171-6223417 GCF_003259725.1 Athene cunicularia | reverse complement strand
GAAGATGGCGGCGGGGCTCTGGCAACGTGAACCCTGGCAGGGAAGCCAAGGGCGGGTGTGAGTCGCCGGCGGGATCTGGGTGGAAGGAAATGTGGCGTGCACGGGGAGCGCTGAAAATGGAGCTTAAATAGATTTGTGACCATTTCCCCCCCAAAAAAATGAACAGGAGCTGAGGTGAAACCAGAGGCCTGGCTTCCTCCTCACACCTGTGGTGACCTGCGAAGACCTCAGTGCCATTTATCTGCCCAAAAGAAAGGCCCCTGGGGAGCAGCTGCTGGCAGAGGCACTGCTGCCCAGTGCAACATGGAGAGACCTGGGGACATCAGCCCCTCCACCGCCATCCCTTCATCAAGCTCCACCAGTGTATGCAGGCAAATGGACCTTTTCATTCTCCCCATCCAGGGACCTGCCCATCTGGGGAATGCGGAGGTTGAAGTTGCTCTGCTCATGAAATACCCCATTTTTGTGCACCCTGGAGCAGCGCTCTGCAGCTCCTCTCCTGAAGCCACGAGCGCTCGGCCGTTCCTCATCCGTACGGATGGGCTGGGAGGCAGGAGAGGAGCGGCCGAGCGCTCGTGGGCCCACCTGTGGCACAGAGCGACCTCCTGGCTCTTGCTCCGTGGGGAGGGACAGGACCAAGCAGGCAGCCCCCACACAGGCAGTCAAGCTCAGCAGCCCACTTATCTCCAGCAGAAACGCAGCCCACGGGAAGTTGGACAGGGCAAAATGAAAAGCAGCCTTTTCTTGTGGTTAGAAAAGGGAACTGGGAATCTGCTGGCTAGGCCCTTTGGCTTGTTTCACTTCTAATGTGGCCAGCAAATGTTTTCTCAATGCTTCTCAAAAGTGCTTTGAGATCCTCTGAAAGTCAATGTAGTAACAGCAAGGAATCCTTCAGGCTCCTAGGACTCCCTGGCCCCTTCTGAGGACATTTCAGTAATAAAGCACATGACTTTGCAGCAAAATGATGCAGAGGTCTTAATGCTTAAAAATCAAACTGCTGTCTGCAGTGCAAGAAGAACGGCTCCGAAACATGTTCTGCATGGTGCAGTCTCACTGTGTTTGCCACAACTCTCACCCTCTGGTTGGGGTGAAAGGCTGGGTGAAACACTGAGGAGACATGAATGGCATGTGGTTCCTCACCCAGCATTTACCAAGAATGTCAAAACTAAACGAAAAAAAACCCCAACCTGGAAGCAGAACATTCAGCTGCTGCTTCAGAAACATATTCTGGATTGTACTGACATTTCTATAGAGCTTTTCATAAACAGCTTCTCAGAGGATTTTACGCAGCCACACACTACATGCCTTTGGCAGAGTCCATTCTGCTCCGAGATGCAGGTTTGCAAGCCTGCTGCTTTCCTTGGGATTGGCATGGGGCTCTTCAAGGGCAGGATTAGACCCACCACTTGCATCTCAACGAAACAAAGACTGTGCTTTGATGGTGTTATTTTACATGCGTATGTGACCAGGTGCATCACAAATGGATAAACTACAAAACCTTCCAAAGAGAACAGTTTAATAAGATACTTAGGTTACACACCAAGGTTTATCAGAGGGCCTTCCCAAGCAGCTGGGGAAGTCACCAAGGAGACCGTATCTCAAAAGAACAGCAGTACAGCTATTTGTTCGGGAATTTAGAAAATATTCTCACAGCCGTGCAGTACTTGTTTTCTTTGCCTTAAGTAATTTACAGATAGTTTGCCTTTCAAAATCTGAGGCCACTACATTATTTTGTTACATCTCTGAAGAGGCTGAAATCCTTACAACTATGGTGTTAGAGAGAGTAATTCATCAAGTCCTGTTTTACAGTATTTCACGGGATTAATATTTGTTAACAACATTTAAGGATTTGTAAGATTTCCCATTTTAGTACGCCAGAACTAACTCCAAATTAGGTAGGAGTGTCCCCTCAGAGGACAGAGGCTGTGCTGTTCTGGCCCCGGCAGCCCTTGTGGCATTAACTGCCCGGACTGAACACACCCCACCTCTTTTTCACACATCCAGCCCTCCGTCCCCTCATTTCAGACACACTTTTAAACCATCTCTGGTATCTTTTTGATGGTCGGCGCTCCTGATCTGGAAATTAAAGACTCTGAGGGTATACGTGTCCTTAGATCTAATTCCCCAAAGACCTGCGGGTCCCTAGAGCCAAGCGCTCCCCACAGACCTCGGTGAAGCTCCAGGCGTGGCTCCGCACCACCATGGCCGCCCCCCTCCGCCCCGCCCCTCGATGACGTCACACACCG
>NW_020799117.1:6210443-6221121 GCF_003259725.1 Athene cunicularia | reverse complement strand
CTCGTCTGGGACCTGCCATGACTCCCCTGACTCCTCCCATGGCATGAGCCCGTGCTCTCCTCCCCCCTCCGCCTGCTTTCGGTCTTTCTCCGCTCCTGGGCTGTCAGATGGGATAAAACACACCCGGGCGTGTGGGGCTCGGCGCTGCCGCGAGGGAAAGGGGGGAGCGGCGGAGGCAACCGGTGACGGCCGTCGGCTCGCCCGGAGTCGAAGATGAGCTGGCGGTGGGCTCGCCAGAACCGGAACGGCGGCTCCTCCGTCCTGCTGCTGCTACTGCTGCTGCTCTGGCACTGCTGGGTCCGGCCGGCCGGCGCCGACAACGCCAGCCAGGCGTACTACACCGCCCTCATCAACGTGACGGTGCTGAGCCCCGAGCGGGGCGGCCCCACGCTGCTGAGGATCGACCGCGGCCGCTACGGGCAGGATTCCCCCAAAGTGGAGGTCAAGGGCCTGCTGGTGGCTCCCGTCCCCATCAACGGAGGTAACGCGTCCCTTGCAGCCCTCGGGTGCCTCCTTTATAGGGTGGTTGGCCTTTGTCTGAGCTTTCGGACTTTCCTAGAGAGCTCTGACAAAAGAGGAGGGAGAACTTGTCCAGAGGAAAATAATAATAAAAAAAATCCATGCTCTCAAGAGTGCTGGCTTTAATAACGGCTCTGCAAAGCATAATGTGTTTTCCAGCATGGATCCCAGTAGGCTGGTCGTATTGAGCGATGGAAGTGTTATTTCCAAACTAATGACAGAGAGTCTGTGGCGAGAGTTAACAGTATTTGGTTACAGCGTTGCCATGAATCTCAGAACAGCTGCATCGCTATCTGGCTGCGATAGGCATCTGGATGGCTTTTGCTGCTGCGTGAAATCATGATCGCTCAGGGTACGTTTCTTAAAAATGCTGTTTAAGCTGTCCATCAAGACTTGGAAGGACTGAAGCCATCAAGCTGGTACTCGTGGCCAGTCTAAAATGTGCTTGTTTGAGGGGTACTGAACACTGCTTTCAAATAAGTTTTCTTCTTATTAATTGAAGCTGTTGTGACAGATTGCTCTCTGACAGATGGTGGGGTTTATAGAGAATGCTAATTTAAACAAGTAAGATTATTACTTTGTGTATCACCTGCAACAAAACCAATAGCTTGGGTTATAACGGTGTGGTTTTAGTAGTATCTTATTTAGAAAACCTTTGACATTATCTAAACTGCCATCTTTAAGAAATGGACCACTTGATGGATCACAGTGGTCCCAACCTGTCTCCTGGACAGTAAACACCTGAATAATGCATTAAGTGAAATAATGTAGTCAGTTAAAACTAGAATCCAAGTGATGAATATTAAGAGGTTTTTAAAAGAATGAGAACGCAGAACTACTGTATTATTAAAAGCTCTTGAGAATTTACTAAATATTAAGATCAGGAAGATACTTAGCTGCTGCAGAACAAAATGCAGCCTGCTATAAGCTTCTATGAAGCAGACTGTGCATCAGCATGTGCTTGCCAGATTCATTGAAGCTTGGTTTCATTAGCTTTACAAGGTATTAACTAGAATATATTAATATAGCATATTTTGGGGTGGAAGGGGGAGGAAATTGGACGTCTACTGTAAAATGATTACCATTTGTACTTCAGATGCTACCTTCACTATGCTCTGAGTCAGCTATTGTCAAATATGCTCAGTCTTCCTTACTTCTGCTTCCTGGTATTCCTCACTTAAATGCACACACCCCGATGCCATATGGAATCAGGAGGCTGTCCTGAAAGTGTTAGGCATGTTAACACTGTTACTGCAAGTAGTATTTTTAGGGTTTTTAAAATTTTAATATATGCAAGGTATCAAACCACTTGATTTTTTTAGTAGCTGTATAATTTGTCAAGCAAAACTTCCGATATTACTTTCTAACCTGCTTCTGTAACTTTCTCTGCTTTCTTCTGATATGGTCTTCACTAAAGTGTGATTAAAACGTTGAGGGGGGCTGACAGCATTTTCATGGGAAGCTAATAATGGGAGAAGAGCTACATAAAATTCTGAACAGTCCATAAACAGCATTTTCATACCTTATTGCTAAGTATTATTATTAACAACTTCAGTGAAAAAGCACAGCAGGAATTGTGAAATTGCAGACCTCAGTTTCTGCAGTTTTGACATGCTGCCGTCAATAAAGCTTTGCCATCAGTTGTTGGATTCAGTTTTGTCCTTCTGTTTGTCAACAGAAGGCTGCTAAAGCAAACATGCAGCAGTTGTCGTCTTTTGAAGTTCTGAATCGTTCTATGTAGGTTGTTATATACTGTACATTTTCTTTTAATTTTGCTGAGGTGTGCTTCATGTGGCTTAAAAATATTTCATGTAGGTAGGAAAGATTGGAATATT
This sequence comes from Athene cunicularia, assembly GCF_003259725.1. Lineage (NCBI taxonomy): Eukaryota > Metazoa > Chordata > Aves > Strigiformes > Strigidae > Athene > Athene cunicularia. Next base: position 6,218,767 of record NW_020799117.1, on the reverse strand, counting down.
TAACTCTTATAGTTAAGATGCTCTTGAACACTTAAGGGTCTTACGTTTATATTCCACTTTTTTATATCTAGATTTGATAAAAGATGATGCTGTCTTACTCAGGGTAATTGCTCTAATGCCTTTTTATCAGCCTGTTAATAGTGCTGTAGAACTTTCTTGCACAATATTTTTTTTTCTAACAGCTCGTAACATGACTAGCTAGTACCAGCCTCAGCTGTTAGAGCAGTAAATGCTCTACCCCAGTTCTCATGTGTCGTAAGACGAAAAGGACTCTACAACTGTTAACAACTGTGTTTGAAGATACCTTGACTTTGAAACTGCTTTGATGTCAGGCATTCACCCGTTCATGGGGTATCTCTTGAAATTTCCATGTGGGTGATCTGTTAGCACCTTGATGGTGTTGACAGGGGCATCCATGTTTTATAGCCGAAATGTCCTTAATGTCACAGTTTTTTGAATGCTGTGTTAAGATGCTTTATTCGTTGCCTGCAGGGAAATAAATTCATTTACTGATTCAAGATTTGGGGCCAGTGATCTGCTGCTGAGCATACACCATTTGGAATAGCACAGCCTGTGATTTTAAGTGTTGTCCTCTGCGGTGGTTTTTGTTAACTTGTGTTCTTGAATATGCCCAATATTTTATATACTACTTTTTGAAGTTGCCAGTCCCGTGTGATTACCCATCCTTTAAATCTCAGTGCAGAATGATATATTCAATCACTTCTCCTGTCTCTTTAGCAGAATTTTTTTAATTGAATTCAACCCTGTCATGTTAATACATGTATTAAAACTCTTTCCCTGTTCTTTTTATAGACCCTTGTATGAAATTGATACTGGCTTTCAAAAGCAATGTTCCCCTGGAAGTGGTATGACAGTAATTTGCATGACCGCTTGTGAATGTGACTCCTGAAAGTGTAGCTCCAGCAAGCTGTGGGTCACAGTTGGCTGCTGGATGTAAATACAGCACCTGTGTGTGTGGATCTTTCCAAGTGTGTTAAATGCACAATAGTAGCGGAGTTTCTCTTTTAATCTCTCTTCCCTTCTTGCGCTTCAGGTTCCTTTTCTTTCTTCCTCTAACTTGTTAATCTTTTGTGATGACCTAAATAATTTCTTACTAGAAGAGCGTTTTAAACAGCTTCTGGATATTAGTGCTTGCAGGTAATCAAAAAATACTCTTCTCCTGAATGGAAGGATGATAACAAAATGCATCTTCACAGCCTGCTGCAGCTGTTCTGATAGTTTAGTTCAGGTTTATATCATCTTTTCAGTGAGGTTACTGAGCACTTCTTATTCAGTCTTGTCATCAGTTATTTGTGACTTCCTGGAACCAGGCATTTCAGCCCAAACATTTCACAGTAGCTGCCTAGGTATTCATGGCAGTGCCTGTACATGCACTGTGTAAGTGTTCAGCCCTGTGCTCCTTTAGTGACCTCTGCTTTTAAGCATCTTTAGTATTAAGTGCCTGACATCAGTTGTGATGCTGACCTTTACATGGCAGACATGTTCCTCTTTCTTTGACGAACCAAGATAGAAGCCATTGAAAACTCGGTCCTTGGTAGAAACTGTTTTGTGGCTTAGTTTCCTGAAAAATGTTCTCCATGGTGAACAGGAATCTTCTGCAACTCATGAGCCTGGGTTATTGCATGTCATTCTGGGTTTGGACACACAGTTGAGGACTAGAAACATCAGTTCTGTGTGCTCTCAAAGTCCCTTATAGAAGGTTGGACCTTGCGAGGAGGTGAGGATTTGTGCACCTGGCTTGGGTAGCAGGGAAGCAGGTAGGGTGATAAGGACTGGACATGGGACTGATAGGAAGTGAAATAGCATCAGACTCAAAGCCAAACTTGAAAACGTTAAGACTCACTGAGCCAATATGTCAGGAACAAGGGAGTGAGGTGAGGGATGGAAAGGCATCAGAGTCCAGAGAGCGTGTGGGGAGGGTGATGGTTGTATGAAAGCTGCGATGGAGAAAGAACTTGTAGAAAGGGGAGATCTCTGCTGATGGGGTAGTAGGGTTGTGACTGGGCAAGGAGACTAAAAATTTGAGGAAAAACATATGTTAGAAAAAGGTGGAAGTGGGGAAGAAACAATATTGGCACAGTGTTAGGAATGGAGGTATGTCTTGGCATGGTACTGTAACTATAGGATTCTGTAGCATCTGACACTTCATAAACATGTTGTGTGAACAAGTTTTGGCTGCAGAAGGCTTAAAATGCCGGTTTCCTGGTAACTGCAGAGCTTTAGGTAAGATTCAGACAGAATCTTGTGTTCCTTTCTGGCCCAGAATCCAAAATGGTAAGCTTTAGGAAAATGCAAGAAAGCAAATACATCAGTAGACTAGCAGAAGGAAAATCTTGTGCCATGTATCCATCCTTTACCATTGGTCTCAGTATCCAACTTAATTAGTAGTCCTTAATTGATAACAAAAGTGGAGGTTATATATTGGAGTTTACAGCCATAATTGTAGTATACTTACTGAACTAACAAGATTAAATCTGGACTATTACAGGATTCTTCTAAGCTTCAGTGATTTTTCTTTTGTTTAACTTCTTCCCTGAAACAGGATTACGTCTTGTTCAAAGAGTTTCTTTCAGTGTTAAAGCCAGCTTTAGTCAAAGCAATTACCTGAAATAGCTGTTGAAAGTAAAATACCGCTGTACATAACTCGCTGACACAACTTTTTAAAAGTGGCTTGAAAAAAGAGTATATTGATAGTAACACAAGCAGTAATGTGTTGAAAGAAAAGATATATATTGTGTGTATTGAACCCTAATGGGATAGCAAATAACTAGTACTCTTCCTTGAATAAGAATCAATCAGTGCTGCTGTTGCTTCTGTGAATTTCCCAGCTGAATTGCTTTTCTGTAAATTTTATCACAGGATTATAATTAATAGGTTGCACAAGGCTGGCTGTTCTGCCGGTCAGGTGTGCTAGGTAGCACCTGCCTGGGCAGTGCCTGCTGGAGGGAGGGAAAGCTTTCGGGCCCAGGCTGCATGGCACTGCATCTTCCCATGTGCTGTTTTCTTTTCCAACAAGTCTCTCCAGATCTGCTGGTGGTGTCTCTCCACCTATTATATTACAGTGATTGAAAGCCAGACTAAAATGATTTCTGTACATGTAGCTGAGACAGAGCAGCTCTGGCAACTAGTGCTGGCCCCAGAGTAGAGTATTAGGTAAGATGCAATCAATATCAAGATATCTGACCTTTAAAAAAAAAAAAGGAGGAATCAAATAGTTAATGCCCAGGGTGTGGGATCATGACACTGGCCTTTTTCTGTGAAAAGGGGACAAAGTCAATGTAGCAACCTTGGCTGAAGTGGGACGTCACAGCTGCATCCTAAGCAATGCAAGAGCAACATAAATGGGCAGTATGTGAGGGAAAGCAAACCCAGTCACAGTTCAGAAGTAAGAGACAGTCTGCGTTCAGTCAGGTGTGTACTTCTGATAAAGCCTCTGACAGTTGACCTGTTAATTTCATTTTTGCTTCCACAGAATGGCTATCCCTCTCATAGAGGGAAGGCTAAAGGACAAGCAGTTGAAAAAGATGAGGAGGAAAGTACTGTTGTGGTGCCAACGTGACCTTGCCAATACTTCTGCAGTAGTTGAGGAAACCTGATTGGATCTCTTGCATTATTAACTGTTTCTTTCACACGAATCCCTAAAATGCTGTCACAAACATTAGTCCTTCAGCAAGAAGGGCTCTTGAATTTAAAAAAATGCTTAAGGAGAAACAGTTATATGTAGGTTGAGCAGTCCTGTGTCTCATGCAAGGGGGAACTGAAGCTCTCCAAAAGTTGAAAACAAATGTGCAGCCTAATGGTAGATACTTAAATTGCAGCTGATCCTTCTGTAAAGAGGAAGATAGGAAGGGAGATATTTACAACAATATTGTACATAGCTCTTTAACCCAGCAGGCTGCCACTTCTAACAGAAAATTGTTCTTTGCCAACACATCCATGGTGCATAGGTAGACATTGAGAAAGGAAAGGTGGAGTAAATAACTTGTAGTTGAAGTAAGCCAGAAGTGTAGCACACCTGTAGTGAAACACGTATATGGCTTTCTGTATGCTTATATCTTCTGAAATGATGAAATTACATGAGTGATTTCTGATCGTATCTCTTTATGTGTAAGTGATTTGGTTTAGAATAACTTTAATTAAATGGGAAGTTGCTTTTCATTCTGATGTGGACATCATCCAGGTAGTATTTGCAGGCCCTAGTCTTTTAGATCCTAATTGGACTTTGGACAACGGAGCATAGATGGCATGATAATGGAGAGCTATCGGTGATGATTCTTGCTGACGCTGTGTCCCTTACAATGCCAAGTGGTGTGCTTGGCACGTTAGGTGTACAGCAGATGTTTTATTTTAGCCAGCTTCTTAGAAAGGTGACTGTGATAAGACCTTCACTCTTTTCAGAGCATATTAAGTCTGTTGAAAAGATCAGCAGGAGAACTCAGACTTTCCCATATTGTTCCTGAATTTTATTTAGTTAAAAGTGAAAAGATTACTTAGCATCAAATTACACTACAAAAATGTTAATGTAAAGAAAAGTGGGTTGTGACTTTTCATTAAATCTGAAGTGACTTGCAGTTACTCTATTCAGGTTTATCTAAACCAACCAGATTTTCCTTAATGTTTTTCTATTAAATAGTGCTAAAATAATATTGTTGGCTGTTAAATTTTCATCAGGACATACTGAATCCACCTGGTCAGGAATAACATGATGTATGCATTTGAGTGGTGTTTGTTGGTCTATATCTGGAAAGCTTTTATCTCTTTATCTTATTTCCTAATCTTGTTGCTCTATCCAGTAACATTTCATAGCCCTGTCCACGGCTGAGAGACTTTGATCTCAGCCATGGTAGAAAATTTTGTACTACTTTTTCCACAGATGAAGTTTCTGTTATCTCTTACTACTTCCTCTGTCGGTTTTTAAGCTAAAAATTTCAAGCTGTACAAATTCAAAGGTGCCTACATAAATTTTTGTGAAACTGAACTATATAACAGACTTCTGAGAATGCTGCCTCCCTTTTCAAGGTGCCTTTTGCCTTTATTGCTTTTATGGTTTTTCATTCTAATAGCCCATCACCTTATTTTTGTGTCCTTTTTTGTTTTCACTTGGTATTTTAGTTTTGAGCATGATTGTACTGAAGCAAACTGCACATAATCTGCTCTTCATCCATCCCATATTATTTTAAGTAAATTTATGTTGGCCATAGCGTCTACTTTCAGAGTTGGTTTTGGCAGTTTAAGGAGATTCTGTGGATTTATGGCCATGGTGTTTTCTAAAGGATGTACCTGAGATTCTTGAATATGATTTCACTGGAGAAGGATGGGATTTTTAGCTTTCAGGTTTTGGGAAACTTCCTGTCATAGTCTGCTAGTGCTTTTCCCCTCCCTCATTTTTAAGTGTAAAACTGAGGAGGGAGGAGGTGTGCTTTTGTCTTAACAGAGGACTTTGAGGTGGGTTGCACATGTGCCATGTTATGGTTCTATTGCGTTTTCAAAAAGGAATAAAATTCCTTTTAAAATAATCGTACTGTTCTCTTAAATTTAAGACTACAAAGACAAGCTACAAACGTGCAGTTGATGTGAAAGTACATTCCTGTGATCATTGCTGTTCATGACAGCCAGCACCAGTGCTCCAAAATGTGTGTGGATCAGTGCTAGCGAGCAATTTCCAAAGGGATCTGAGTAATAATGTTAGGGTAATGGAGGAAAATGCTCTATAAAATTGAGCTTTGGGCATCTACATTTTAGATTTTCCCAGATCCCGGTATAAAACAAAAGCACAAATACAAAAACACAGTAAATAGCCCTCCGTGTCTGAAATGTCTTAATACAACCTTGCAAAACAATTGTGAAAAGGATGTGCTTGTATCTGGCTCCCCACCCTTCTTCCAGGGGAACAGGGAGAGGCGTTTCTTGTCCAAATTAGAGATGCAATGACTTCCTGTAAGGTTGCCACAATATAGATTCATCTGCACTAGTTTTTTTTTAGGCAAGCAAAAGATTTTCTTCCTTGTTTCAGAAAAGATCCTTTAGCTGTTTGAATGTCCTTTGTTAGAGGTTTTAACCTGAGCTATGTTAAGCCTAGACTGCTTAAAGACATCTTTTGTTTTGTTTCCAGCTGATGTTAAACTGGTTATTTTTTTGTGGTAGATCTTGTGCTTAAATCCCATAGTCGGTGCTGAAAAACTCACTGCTTTAAAAGCAGAATTTTATGGGACACTTCATTTCAATTGCTCTGTAATGTTGTCAGAGCTATTATGCAAATAAATTTTTTGTTCATGTCTTGAAAAATCACTGTTTATCCTAACTATTTTTAGTAGCCAAAGATTCTTATACTCTTGGCATTTGAAAGGGTAAATATATTTGTATTATAAGTCGCTGTTGGCTCTACATTTCTAAAATCCTTTAATGATGTGACCAATGTATCAGACTAAACTCTGTTTCCAGTTGTGTAAACAGAAACGTCTTTTATCCGTTTCAGCTGCTGCACTGTGAAGTTATCATCTGTGTTGCATTTTGTGCCTTTTGTACATAGCTCTGTGTGGGTTTGGGCTGTTCCAGGATACGTTATGGCATCAGAAGGGACAAAAGAGCTTTGCATGCTGTTGAGTTCGGACATCTGGCATTTGCCATTTCTGTTACTCTTCCTTTATATTATCAATACCTGTTCAGCTGACAACTTGAGTGTCGTGTTTGCAAAACCATTTGTTTTTTTCTATGAGTTTGAATGCACTTCCTTGCAGGCAAAATGTACATACATAAAAAGCTGATGTTGGCTGCTGGGGTTTTACTAGATCAGCTTTTAATATTGTCCTTTTTTGCAGTAGCCTGCACGTGGCAGATAACTTTGAAATCTTTTTTTTCACAACCTCCTTTGTTCAGTTATACTTCCCACTGCAATGATATTTATGCCTGTATTAGAAAGGAAGAAAGTTATACTCCCCAGAATGGTTGATAAACAGCTGTTTTGTAAATGCCTATAAGCATATGAACCATATTCTAGTGTTTTTCAGCCTCTAGGCAGGTATTGATTCAAATGTGAATTCATTGTTCTAGCTGCACTAGAGTTAAAAATAGCTTTTGTTAGTGAGCCTGATTCTTGGGCATATAGTCACAGCTTTCAGTGTGCAGGACGTGGGTTTTTTTAAAGACATTTTTTCATAAGAATGCTGTTAGCTTTAGGCTTTATTAACAAAAGGATGGTGGCTTCTTAGTGTGTAATAGTTAAGTAATTCAGCAAAACTTGGGAGTTAGATTTTTTTTTTTTCCTGTTTGAACAAATTGCCATCTGTGTAAATTTATTTCCCATTCCAGTTGCAGATCGTCTGGGCTGTGACCCTCGAACACGTTTCCAAGTTCCACCAAACACCAAGCAGTGGATTGCTTTACTACAGAGAGGAAACTGTACATTTAGAGAGAAAATACTGCGAGCAGCTTCACATAATGCCACAGCTGTGGTCATTTACAACAATATATCCAGTGAAGAACCTGTCACAATGACTCATCAAGGTAAATAAAACATAATCTCTTTCACTATAATTCTTTTTTGTCCAAGTACTCTTTTGCCATATAAACTGTTGCTGAAGAGCACTTGGCAGTGCATGGATGCTATTTGAAACAGCCTGTTCTCTAATGATGTTTACAGGTATGTAATAGTGAAATAAGTCAATCATTCTGAAAAGTTATTTTCCTTTAGCATACATTTTATGCAACGAGGAACACTTTCCTGTGCAGTGGGAATATCACTGTTTTGGAGTGACAAAATCTTCATGGTTTTAGGAGCAATCAGTTTCAAACCTTTCTGAAGAAGAAAAGCTAATGTATAAAGCATCTATAACTGAGGAATCTTTATAGTAGCATGTCTTGAACTGGCTGTTATGGTGGGGAATTTCAGATGTTAACTGGATCTGAGTTTGCATGCTTTTTTAATGACAGTTTACAGAGGGTTCTCTTTTTACGATGTGTCAGAGTGCCATACCATTCCATGAGTAATCAACAAAACTCTAGTGATTTGGAGAGCAGTTACATCTGTAACTTGTCTAGAATAATGCTGAAAATCTGGATTTCTGTGGATTTCTACAGATTTCTACTTTAGGGCTGTGTAAAATTTCACTGTAACTAGTGAGTTAGTTTAGTCTGTGGGAGCCTCATACGTAAACGTTTTCCTTGGTTAAAAATTATTTTCACAATTCTGATGACTACATTTTTTTGTTTTCCCAGAAGATTTTCTCAATTTGGAATTACTTAGCTTAATCAGAAAAGGCCTATTTCTATATTTGATGGCTGTACTGTTGACTCCCCCCCCCCCC
>NW_020799117.1:6172867-6210393 GCF_003259725.1 Athene cunicularia | reverse complement strand
AACATTTTCAGTCCTTTTTCTTTTAGGCATAGGGGGTTGCTTGGAAACTTGAATTTCCTAATTATTGCTCTGCATATTGCCACACAATTAGAATATCATTCTTTTACTAAAGAAGTGCAGTGGCTGCTTTTTTCTTTTTTTTTTTTTTTCAAAGGAAATGTCTTGTGGCTTCTGGTTTAATGAGGTTTGACCTTCCCAATTCTGTATACCACAGGAATTTTCCAGGGAGATTTTGACCTCCGTGTTGCGATTCAAAGCCTGTTGACAATCCATTTTTATCTTAGGTACCTTCCTTAGACATTTTTGCAAGTAATCTGCAGGCAAAAAGTCCCATATTCTAGTGAAATAATTTTTGCCACCTTCTGTTTGTATTTTTTGCCACTTATCTCTCTGCTGATGTAAACCTTCCTAAACCTTCAACTCTGCTATTTCTTTGAAATAACAATATTGAAATACCAATAACAATACAGCTCTAGCATTGTTTGCTCTATTACATGTTAAATCATGTAATGGGTTTGATTATAACTTTAATACTGTCTTGTAATGATGTTAGATTTGGCAGCTGCTTTCATAGCAATGGGATGGTGTCTGTCTTTTATTAGGAAATCCTAGTTCACTCAGTGTTTCAGCTCTGAAGATGAGTGTGTTGCCTTTGAAATGGTATCAGTGGTTCTGGTAGGATGAAATAATGTCTCAAGTTATGAAAAATGAGAGCTACTGTGGGTAAAATGGTGTCTTGTAAGCTAGCCAGGCAACTGTTTGGATACTTGTTATTTAGCATGTTGACTTCCAAATATTTACTCTTACTCATGGCAAGCTTTAAAAAAATGTAATTACTAGAGATGATGCATATTTTATCTTCGAGTGTTTGAGATACTGTTTTTTAGCTGCTTGTACTCAGTCCCTGGTATACTGGAATCTCTGTCACTGACTTGGGGCTGTAGGCACTAACTCAATATTGGGCTTGAAGTGTTCAAACTATGTGACAGACTAAAAGTAATTATCTAGAACTGAAGTACCACCTTAGCACCACACTGTAATGAAGAGGAATGTCGCTCCACAGCGTTTGTTTTGATTGCGTTACGGTCACGTAAGGGATCTCCTTAGCAATCTGCACTTTGCAGAGCTTCCTATAAATAACTTCCTGTTTGCTTGATGTAGGAACTGCAAGTGTGTGTAACCAAGATGTAGACTAGTCCTTTGGTGTTAGCCTCAGTACAGGGAGGGTTTGGAATCCAGCATTCCCCTCAGAATTATTCCAAGCGCGATACAGATTCATGAACCTCTGCTTGCATGATGAGCCTATTCAAACACGTTGTGTATAAAGCAGTCTTACACACATTCAGGACACTCCCTGGTCATCTTCCTTCTGCCTTTTCAACCAGTTCACTGCTTGCATGCTCTAGGTGGTGAACAACCACATCATCCACTACTTAGATATTGAGGTGTGCTACATCTCTTTTCTTTAGTATTTTCTGTCCCTAAAGGTCAGGAGCAGTTGACCCTGTGTATTTTATAGCTGTTCTGCTGCTGAGTCAGTTAAATATGTGTTAAACTGAGTTGATATAAAGTGAAAATGAAGGTGAGCCGCCAAGTTGGTCATACTTCCATATGATGTCTAGCGCTGTGCAGTATTCCTCTTTTAAAAATGTGTTCTTCACAAGGCGATTTTGCAACTGTATTCTGAACAGGTTTATGCCTCTAAGTTTTCTTTCCGTAGACGGGTGAAAATAGGCCTTGTGTCATTTTATATCACTGTAACATAATTTTTATACTGCTGCATACCAAGCCTTAGGAATATTCTGCCTCCCTGGTGAAGCAGAAAGCAGCAACTGCTGATAATGCACTCTGTGAACTGAATGCTTTCCTACTTCGATATCTGCATGAATTCCAGTCACCCACCTAGGCACTGTCTATGCTAAAAAGAAGTAAAATACATGGATTTATGTATATTGCTCACCTGAAGAGAGGTGATTCTCTATGAAGAGAGCTCAGTAAGCAGTTCTCACCTATTGGATTAATATTTTATCCAAGTTTATATGCTTGAACACACATTTGAAAATTTTAATCTTAATGGAAATTTGTTCATACTCAACATGTTACTTAGCAGAATATAAATGCTTTCTGGTGGCTAGGTAACAACTGTCACTTTTGAATCAGTCTATCATAACAATGTGAAATGAACAGTTTCTATTGCTAATATCAGAATTTGCTTTCTCTTGTGTGATAGTCCACTAAGTGTGTACCCCTTTGACTTTAGGTGAGTTTTAAAGTAGGTATCAACCCTAAGGAGTCAGTGAAGGTGGTTTTTTGGTTTTTTTAAAAATTCTGTTAATGTTATTTGCAACATTATTTTCTTTTCTCTATGTATATCCTTATATGTATTACTGTGTGCATGTAAAATAAACCTGTTTTACACATTTTTGTAGGTGTCCTCTATCACCTAAGTGAAGGACATCTTTCCTAGCATAGATTATGTTAAACTATGATTTCACTGGCAGGAAGGCATTTTATGAGTGGTTTTGCTTGCTACTTCTCTTGAAGCAAAACAAAGATTGTCTAATGTAAAAAAGAGCCTGAGTGGTAGAGAAAATATCTGGTAGCTGCCTCCTTTATAATTAATTATGGAATAGGAAGGAAATGCAGGTAAAATATCATTTTAATTCTTGTTTGTTTGTGGTGGAGACAGTCCTGTCAAGTACCAAAGAGTTAAATTTGATATTGAACTGCCTTATTAAAATCTAGACCTTTATTTGGATTTACAGAAAAAAGTGTAAGCCAAGGAAGGCTCTGAAGTTAAAATTTCATATTCAGAATTTGTGGAACAAATATAGACATAAAAAGATACATATGTAAGTTGTTGCTGGATTCCAATAACTACTGTTTATCAATGCTGAAGAAATTTCCTGAAATATTTAAACAACTTGTAATATAATACCTTTGTCAGAGAGGATTTATCTGACACAGATAGATCTTGTAAAGTCTTTTGAACAAGCTGCAGGCATCTCATCAGGATCAATCTTCACTGTAACTCTAAAGAAATGATGCATTAATTTTCTGCAAGAATGTTTCAGTTCTGTGATGTGCACAGGAGGTGATGTTCTCCTGCTGTAGTACTGCGGGAGAGCTGCCCAACACTGTCTCCCAGAAACGTTTTCCTTTCAAGGGGAGGATTTCTGGCCCTGTATTCACCTAAAAAGCACACTAGCACAGGAAGCGAGGTCTGTACTTTCTTTGAACTGTGATAAAACTGAATGTATTTTATGTGGATTATTTTAGGTCACTGGGTCAGAGGCAGGAAGGACAGGAAGTCATTTGGAGTTGTTGCCATCTAATGGCTATTCCATGCTCTTGCCCTCATTTGGAGCGGGCAGGGTAGACTGCGGAGATCCGGCAGTCGAAATGCTGCTCTCCTCTGTTGTGGCACTGTGTGCTGCATGTCTTTTCCTCTGCTGCTTGCCTTTTTCTCACAAATGTCTCTTGAACTGATGTGTGAAAGCTGTGGCAGGGTGCGTTGCGGATTATTTTGCACAGATCTGCGCTGACAAATATTTTAACCCTGTACCAAATGAACTGCAAAATTTTCCTTGGGTTAGAGACCTACTTTTAATCTACAGCTCAATGTGCGTTTTATTGTGTATTACAATATTATTATAAATTTTTATTATTATTAATTTACCCTAGAGAGATGGGTCAGTAAAGCTGAAGCTTTAAAAGAGGCAAAACAGTATTCTAACCATAGCTTGCATACCTTTGATCATTTTATACTGTTTATTGTTTATATCTGCTAACTGAATCTGTGGGGTGCAAGTGTCAGCACTATTATAGCTAATCCTGTTTTCCACTGAATCTCTTTGGATGTGTATCCATCAGGAAAATCTGTCACACAGTAGATGGAGGTGTCTGACACTTAACGAGACATGGAGAGGAGTGTTTGAAGCACAGATTCTGGACCATAAGGAAGCACTAGTCTCTTCAACACAAGCCAGGGAAACCTCTTTACAAAGCTAACATAGCCTCAGTGCCTTGCAGAACTTCTTACCAGTGTTTCTGGGTGGTATATGCCTCATCCACAACTGAAACAGCAGCACTTAGGCTCATTTTTTCCTTAGCCAACTGAAAGGGTAATTAGTTCTGTGACTGTGAAAAGGCCCATGGGACTATTAGTGACTGTTAAGTAATTACATTCTTTTTCTTATCCAAAGTCTGAGCTCCAGCAGAAGAGTAATTCCCAAAATCTATGGATTTGGTGGAATCAAATTTATTATATTAATCTATGAATATTCTAGTTTTGAAGCTCTAAAAATATTTAGTAGTGTCCGTGGGTCAGGCTCTCTTGACATTTCTCTTTTGTGCTTTGCTGAATTTGTTTGGCATGACCGTCCAGATTGATGGATCTATATGAAAATTGTCTCTAGATAGAAGAAAATACATGAGCATGACAGATTGCACTTCTTAAAAATCCCTGGGTTTTTAACTTCAGCTTCCATTAGTGGGAATACAAACTGCTATCCAGAAAGAGCAAAATGGAAGCCACCTACTAGCACCTGGTCATACTACAGAATGCAAGATTATGGAGACTTTTAGTTATCAAAAGCCAAGTGTGTCTTAAACTGATGGCTGAACCAGTAAGATCTAGATTATATTAATATTATTAATCAAGAATGTGACACTAATGTGCTTGGATGTTAAATCCAGATCTAACGGGTTTTGGACGTTGTTCAGAAATGTACTTGACAAAATGTTATTTTCAAATAAGCAGAAATATCTTCTGAAGATAGAAAGACTATTCCGGAAATATGTGAAATTGTGATGTGAGGAACCCTTTCTCAGTAGCGTGTCCTGTGTTAGGGTTACACCATGTCCCTAGTTAAAACTTAATGTGACACTTCTGCTTTTTATTAATTTGCATTTGCTCAAGGTTTGAATATAAAATTTGGTCTGCTTTGTTAGAATACTAATACCTTAACAGTAAAAATCTTCATTAGATAGAACTGCAAATGCAGTTTACTCTCCATAATACATAGCTAAATGCTTTGTAAAACTATGTGAATATGCACAGATTGTGGAAAGGAAATCATAAAATTATAAATTTCTTTGTACCAAGTTTTTTTTTATTTTTCTGGCATGATTTAAGTGGAATGTCTGTTTCCTTTTCAAAAGAATTGTAGTGCAAGTAGATGCAAAGAAACATTGCTAAAAGAGAAAAAAGTTTTGTGAAATGTCTGTTAAAATCATTGCAACATCTGTCTGCATTTCCCTTATCTAGGCTTGGTTTTCCCTAGCGTAAAGAACCCGAGAGCTTACATGCATTAAAAAATACATATAAATATAATTCCTAGAAGATAAAAAGTCCTTCTACAGAAAGGAAATATGTGATATTAAGTAAAATGATCAAGGCAATCAAAAGGGGGGGGGGGCACCCACAAAACCAGTGTCCTTACCATTTTAAGTGATCTCTGCTGCAGTTCTGGTTCCAGAGGTGTATAAATTTCCCTTCTGGGTGCTCCCTGCTTTTCAGCCCAGTCATGAATCTGTCTTCCTGATGCCTATCAAGTGTTGAAATAGCATATTTTTGCTTTTAAAAATCAAAATGGGGTAGAAGTTCAGGAACTTGTGGGACACTTAGAGGAGAGGTAGGTGCATCTTCTAACTTAATAGGAGGCTCATAATTTTTCTAACAGTGCTTAGTGTCATATGACTTACGATAGAAGATGAAAAGGAGCTCTCTGGGTGAGGTTGGTGGAGAGGAAATGGTCTGCAGTGAAGCCAAAGTCCAACACCTCTCTCCTACATACTGGTATTGTATTGTATCTTTGAGAGATTCTAAGTGTTGGTTTTCTTGAGTGGGGTATGGTGGGTGTAGCAGAAACAGCTGGACCTTGTCAAGCTTGAGGACGTCCAGCAGCTCCACCATCTCACATGTATCAGCATGATTTGGACTTGTGAATGAAGCAGGAGGATTTAGCTGTGACTACCTGTTTTGATCTTACACAGATTTCTGCTTAAGAAACATCTCCCTGAGAAATGAGCAATTGAGTTATGAAATAATGCATCAGCAATTGTAATCCAAATATGGCCCAACAGTTTCCTCAACTGATTTTGCTATTTAGTTGCTCTTTTAGAAACTCTCGGTCATAGTAGACTATAAAACTGATCAAAAGTATGGCAAGAACATTATACAGAGGCATCATTTCTTGTTTAATGAAAGAAGGCATTGGAAAGATCATTTCTGCTTATAGGATTAGTATTTCTCATGTATGGACTTCATGTGTTACAGACTAGCACAACAAGAATCTGATTAGGCTTTAATATTTATTTTGAGTTGTCACGCCCATCTTTGGAAAGCTACTCTTGCTGTTTCTGGTTTTCTAATCATACGCCTCAATCATATGTCTGCTTTTCTTCAAGGAGCAGAACTTTATGAACATCCATCACATGTCTGTTAGCAGTACAGTAATGCGTGGTACGTTGCAAAATACTAAAATGTATGTAGTCATATTTAGAGGGCATAGTGCAGTGCTTTCTTAGCCTGGTAGAGTAAAATCTGTTGAAGCTCTTTTTGCTGCAAAGAAGAGTTTTGAGTGTTCTTCAGACTATATTCTGGTTGTGATTCATAGAAGCCTGTTCCTTACTAAACTTGAACGTCTACGTCTTTGTTCTCTTAAGTAGACAGTGAGAATTCAAGTTTTAAACTCAGAAGATTTCCTTTTTTTTTTTTTTTTTCCCCCCCCAAGTTCCTTTGAATAGGGTTGTGTAGGAAAGAGACTCATGATTTTTGCAAATATCTGCTCAGTGTTTTGGGATAGCTAGTGGTTTCTCTGGTTATATTTAACTGAAGCATCCTGTGACAGCCTAACTTCAGGTAACAGTTTCATATACTGCTGTCCTTTATGATTTTCTCATGTTAACATCTGTTCTAGTGTCTGACGCTACATAAAATAGGTATCCTAAAGTAAATGTTTACATACGGACAAGAATTCAATGTTTTAATTATTAGAAAGGCAACAGGAAGACAAATGTTTTAAAACGCTATCCAGTCTCATTTTAAAATTGATGTACATTCTTGGCATTAAATTCTTGCCTTCCTTAGACATAAATAACTGTCAGATATTACAGGTTTTTTCTGTTTTCAGGAGTATTAGATTTGGAACATCTCAACATATTTTACTCTTGAGATTGCACTTGTGTGTTGACAACTTGGATGTGCTCTTGTTTACTTTGATTAGATCAAAATAAAAATATGTGCAGCTAGACCTGTTTTAATCACTCTGAAGATATGCCAAGGCTCTTCCTCTTGGTGTCTGCTTTTCCGAAAGGCTGTTTTATAATGTAAGACTTACTCTTCATGACAAATTTCTCTATTTTAGATTAAAATTGTAAGGTATCTGAATAATTTGTGTATTTTTCACCAGTGTTATGTACCATGGAATTAATATTTAAAAGCTGTGCTCCCCACTCCTCTAGCAGTGCAGCTCTGCATACAGTTCCGTATGCCTTTTCCCTTTCCCTCACCTTGAGGGTTCCTTGGTTTATATCCTCTGTGGCTATATCTCTTACCTTGTAGGGGTAATTCTTGCTTCTGCCTCTGCTCCCTTGCAGCTCAGATGTCTTCTGGTGTTTTCACAGAACCTGTGATCATTCTCTCAAAACTTCATATATAACCATAGCACTTGATTTGTGCTTTCCTGTTTTCTTTGCTGACATTGTCTGCTCCCAAATTCCGTTGGAGTGGTTTCACTGTTACTTAATGTTATTCCAAGAAACCTGCCACTCACCGTAATAGGACTGATCCCTTTCCTCAGTGCTGAACAGTGTGGTGCTGTATTTTTGTGATATACAGTGTTCAGAAATGCTTAACATACAGTTACAGGATTTTAACAGAAGAACAGGGAGGTCTGGTTTGTGAAGATGGGCAGTAGTATTTCCAATTACATTAGCACTGTACTGTTCCAGTTGTTGCAGTCAAATAGGCAGTGGCATTTCAATGTCTGAATCATTCCCTGACTCCAGCCTACAAGTGACTACACCATTCTTTACCTTTATTAGGAAGGTGGGGATTTTGTTTGGTTTTCTTAAGTACTCTGAAATTGCCACCGGAATTATTCAGAAAAATGTATGTTAAGTTTCAGTCTTTCAGAATGAAGTTATGAAAGGATTCCATTACAATTAAATATTGTCTGCTGTTTAAAGAGAGAATTACCTTCTTTCACAAGCCTGAGATGAGTGCAGTCTATCTGTTCCATGCTGTGTCTGCAGCATCAGCAGGCACTCTTAAAGACCTAGGAAATTACAAGGACTTTAGCCAAAAATATCAGCCATTAGAAAAGTACTAACCTTTCTTATGAGCATCTGACTTAGTTCTCTGCAAACCTTGCCTCATCAAATCAAAACAGTTCAGTGCCTCTTACAAGTGGTCCAGCATTTGCTGCACTTGAGATGGGATCTCAGTTTATTTTTCCTTCCCCAGCTGCAAGAAGGTGGTTGAAACATTGCAGCAGTAGCAGCAGTTTGGTGCCAGGTTGCTCATACGCCCAGGAGGAATTGTCTCACCTGCCCTTCTGCCCAAATATTGACCAAACAGCTGCTTGAGCTGTTCACAAACCCAAGGAAAAGAAAAAAAAAATAAAAATCAGCAGTTTGGCAGGCTGCCAGTCCCTGCATCCTCCAAGGGAGGGTGGTTGGATGAAAGGTGTCTGAAGTCTGGTCTTGGTATTGTGGCCATAGTTGTCCATATTTTGAGTTTCAGACAAACAATCGGTAGTCAAGAATCAACAAAACAAACACAAAAGGAAACAATTATTTGCCTGCGATGAGCCTAGTAATTTTTCTTTTGATTACTTTCTACTGACTTTGAAAATGTGCTCTTTTAGAATTGCTAGGAGGTACAGATAGATTAGTGAAAGCTAATGTGTTGTGCTGAAGTGAGAAACTTCTGGATGTTGCTGTTTTTCCAATCTTGTTTTTAGTGTCTTCTCACCTATTAAGTCGTCCTCTCTTCTCTTTTTCCAATGTAATATTGCACAGGTTTAATGGCTAATTGCAACTTCATCCCTTTTCATACATGGAGTTGTATAACTATCCTGATTAAACATGCACATGGTAAAATTGCAAGCTAGAAAGAGCTGTCCGGGCTTGGATGATAGCAATTAAATGATTTATATTTACAGGCATCAATATCTTATGCCTGCTGTCTGTCCTAGCTTGTCATCTATGGTTGACTGTGTGGTTCATTGGCTTTAGTTAGTATTCCAGCTTCTTTTCTCCGGACACTCTGTTCTTGGCTGAGGAGAGTATTGCTTTTCATAAGATTATGTAGTAAGACCATATTCTAACTTCTACAAACACTGTTACTCTTTCTGTATTCACCTGAGGATTTTTCTGCTTAAGTTTCAGAAATGCAAGGTTTCAAGGTGCTTAAAATAAATGAGTCAGTGTCTCCTCCTGCCCCCAATTGTTCTCAAACAGGGAGCTCTTGCTAAAATTATTTAGGGTGATGCCACTGACAAAAATATGGATGAACCAAGTCCCAGTTTCCACTGAGCTTCAGTATGTTAAACAGGCACAATTTATTTTTCTTTTCTGCAGTTCTCCTTGGCTCTCACAGGGTCAGAAGCAGCAGTAGCACTTTGGCTGTTCCCAGTTGAATCATTTGGAATGCAAATCGCTTTGCAGTGATGCCAGAGGTTCCCTTTGTGCTGGGCTTTATATAAAACACATGACAGATTGTCAGCTTTGTCACATTCCGTGGGCAGCAGGGAATAGGTAGAGGCTTCAGCGTTTGATTCAGACAGAACTGGACTACTATCAGATCTTAGTCAGCTTGGCTTTGCAGATAACTGTAAATCATGTTGGAATGCTACATTGAGTGCTTCTGACTGATATTTTAATACTAACATAATTCCTCAGTGCAAATAAATACCTCCTGGGGAGCTTAGCAGAACATGTGCTCTGGGGAGCACAGTCCCCCTGCACCCTTCCCCGCCTTTCTTCACTATCCAAGATAGATATGAAGAACAGAAGTGAGTCCTAGGGAGAATATCAAGCAGTTTAAATTCTCTGTTCTTGATTGATCTTGCACCATCTGAGCTGCAGGGGTTTCAGGTTGCTGGAGCATGTGCTGCATCTACGTACAAAATACAGCAGGAAAGGTGGCTCTTGTCCTGTAAAATTAAGTGCTGCATGTCTGGGCAGGGACTGTCTTCCCAACTGGACAAATAGGAATCTGAGAAGATTTCCTCTGAAAATAAAGCAATCAGTAGAATTTTAATCTGTTCCTGAGATTTCCTGCCTTTGAAATATCTTGGTTAGTTTGCGTGAAACCAAACTCTTATGTCTCGAACTGAAGTGTCTCTGGAGAGCTGGACTAAAGTGGACCTTGTATGAATCTGTGGTATATTAGTGATTAAATAAGTTGTATCCATAAATTGGGTAGGGTTTGGCTTGCTATTCAAAGGTTTTGAATTACTGTGACACTTGTTTCAAAATTATTCAGAAGGAAACACTGAACATTCTTTTCCTACTAAGACCCCTTTTACTAGGACAAGGCATGAATGTCTTTGCCATTTCAATTTTATATAAAGAAAAGTTGAAATTCCTTGAGGAAAACAATTTTGAGTCTATAGGATATTAAATTATTGTGCAAATCTTAATTTCTGAAATTATCAGATTTGATTCTTCTGAGTATTTCTGTCAGCACAATTCGCAACACCAGTGTTAGGGAATTTGCTCTGAAAACCAAGGATAGTGACTGTAAAAGTTATTATTTGGCATGGTGAATGGAAAGAGTGATGAGATAACATTTTAAAATGTTACACAGCTCTATTAAAGCCCCCATTTGGGAAAATGAGTCTCTCACCCTGACTTATTTGCCCTGAGTTTCAAAGATACTGCTCTTTTGGGTCTTCTAAATAGTTTTGTGGATACAGTAACTTACTAAAAATCAGATTTTGATTAAAAGACTTTTAACACAAATACATTGTGTTAAAATAGGTTCTCTCTTCACTGTTGTGCTAGGTTCTCTGTAACTTGAATCCACTCTAAATCCAGAATCTTGGTGCTGAAGTTACTTGCATTATACAGTTCCTCTCTGAAGGAATGTGGAGCAAGCAGATGGAGCAAACAGATGAGCAGACTTTGTAAGCATTTTGAAAATAGGTCTTGAAAGGGGTTTTAGTATAGGAAGCAAATAGATCTGGATGAGTAAGAATGGCACTCATAAGGCTTTTTTCCTGGCTTTGGTTTTCCTATAAACTTTACTTTCTTTGAACTTAGATCAGAATTGCCCTGAGTTCAAGATCTACTTTTTTTTTTATAGGGCCTCTGTTTTTAAAAGATTGCTGCGCTCTCTGCTCTACAGATGATTTTGTTCTTTTTCAGCAAGCTTGTGGTTTGATTCTCTTATTATACTTGTACCAATAATTTTCCCTTTGGGACAGGAGGTAATCTAGAGGCAAGACACTACAAAAACCAGATGGGCTACACATTCAAAATGGAGCTGATGGAGCTGACAGCCTCTTTGCAATCTTATCAAGCGTGTCTTTGTATGGGTGATAAAATCAGCACTCAAACTTCTGCCAAGTGTTTTTCATTTCTCTTCTACTTTGCAGCCAGACTTTCTTGCTTTACTTTCACTTCTCTCTGAAGTGATGTAGGTAGAAGTTTGACTTTGTTGCTGCTGTGCTGGAACTGTGATTTACAGGTCCTTGACAAGCTTAGTGACATATGGAAACCACATAACCATGCAGGGGAACTTGCATAACTCTCGAGCAACTTGTACACATCGCTGTTTATACTAAGACCACTGTAGCCGTATCATTGAACTCATCTTCTAAATGTTTTTCTGTGCACTATCTGTTTAAGTGTTCACAGCTTCAAATCTGGAACAAATGTGGCTTTAAAGCTAGTTCAGACTGGACACAATCATTACAATGTGGGAAGTACTGTATAACCACCAGTAGAGATCTGTTACTGTGTGTGGAGCTGCAGACAGTTTGCATGTTAATGCCCTGGTTTGAAGGACAAGCCATGAGTTGAGTGCCCAGTAGCATGTTCCATGTGCTATAGATGGTTTAGATTAAAATCTCTAAATTGTCAAATGGCTTTGCATTTGGAAAATCTTCTAAGCAGCATGCCATGTTAATTCTAAATGTAAATATTTTTTTTCTTTTTATAGGAACTGGAGACATTGTTGCTGTCATGATTACAGAATCAAAGGTTAAGGAGATCCTGAATTACTTGGAAAAGAATATATCTGTCCTGATGGCAATAGCAGTTGGGTCCCGTGTTCCTCCAAAAAACTTCAGTCGGGGCTCTCTAGTCTTTGTGTCAATATCATTCATTGTTTTGATGATAATTTCTTCAGCATGGTTAATATTTTACTTCATCCAGAAGATCAGGTACACAAGTGCTCGTGACAGGAATCAGGTAAGGAGACTCTTTTTCGTCTAAGTTCTGGAGTTGATATTTCTGTATACATTAGGCAATAGAGAGCAAATAATTTCTAAGGAATGTCCATCAAACTGCTGTTCAGAACACCGTTGTTGCAAGGCAGAGTATGTTGCCAGACAAGGATTTTTATATACCAGTGTTTCATCCTGAGCAGGACCAGTACAAGGTCGTCTTATATGATATGAAAGAATAAACTGAAGCAAAATATTTGGGGTTTGATGAGTATACATTCAAGAGGAAGATAAATTTCAGGTTGGTTGAATAATACATACTGTATGTATGTTGGGAATGGGGAGGAAAGTTAGATTGTGAATCAACTTGTTAGAAATTCTATCCATGTTCTTAAGGATAGCTTCAGTAATAGTGAAGGTAATTCAGAGGTTGTATAAAGATATTTCCAAACTGTAAGCTGTCATGAATGTTAGGGTAAGAAAACTAAGATATAGAACTGCTTAGTGATGTGTGTTAACTTTCAGCTTTATTCAAGATAACACTTGGCAAGGACTGCCTAATTCTCCTGGTCATATACTTTAAGTAAAATTTTGTCCAGTATGCCTGTTTTATATTCATTTTCAAGTCTTGATTTAAGAATTGAATTAAGTATGGCCATACTCAGAGATCTTGACTAAATCAAGTCATCAACTCAAATATGGATTAAACTTTAGAAGTAAATGTTTTACTAGTGTGGACTTAATGACCCACTGCTTCTATAGTGTGCCTTGACTTTTATTGAGAAGGGTCAGTAAACCTCAGGAAATCCACTGTGCTCTCTTTGCCTTTATATCTCTGTCAAGGCTGACTTACAAAGCTGCTGACTCTAGTCCCTGTCCCCCCTTTTCCCACTGAATTACAGCTAATACACAGGAGCTCACGGTGAGGCAGTGCTTTGGTGTTTTGTCAAACCTAAAACAAATGCAAACTTACAAAGCCTCAGTTGTGACAAAGGATTTCCTTTTCAGATTCAATAAATAGTTTCTGATGCTGCAGGTCCCATGGGCATTCTGTAGACTTTCCTAAGGATGTCATTCTTAAATGACCACGCTGTAGCCAGTATTTAGTGTGGTCCCTTGGGATGATGAAAGTTTAAATATAACTGTTACTCAATGAATATCTGTGGAATACTAAATTGTTCCTTCTGCATCCCCTACATGGTTCTAGGCTTCTTCCAAATGTCTTATGTTTCAAAACAGTTGCTCCATGGGGAAAGGGCTCTTATGACCTTTTTTTCTTTCTTTAGATTTTTACAAAGGTCAGGAGAAACTTGATGAAAATTTTATGTGGTTTAAAAAGCTGAGCTTATTAAACTTTAATAAGAAGGTGGCGACAGCTATGGCTTATTTTTAAAGAGCTCTGAGAGCTTTCACAGAGAGAAGGCTGTACTGGTAGTGATGAAATAACTTGTTTTAGGCTATGATCTTGTTTTTAAGTTATGTCGAGGCACACTTTACCAAAAAAAACCCCAAAACATGCTCTGTTTTGTAGATAGTGCAAGTAGATACTGGTATTTCACATCGTTACTCTTGTGCACTTCCTCCAGAGATATGAAACTCTTTGTATGTGGTGGTGGCATTTTTCATCACGACAGTTCTGGGTTTTAAAAGCAAGCAGATGCTGTATGCCTATGCCCTAAATTACCAAAACAGCAAATCCCGAGCATTTCAAATGTTAACATTGAAAAGTATTTATTAAAATCAGAAAATGGAAGAGATGGATGTCTCAGAAGAGATGAAAGTTATTGTTTAGCAAATTTATTTGCATAAGAGAACTTGCATACGTTTTGGAAGACTTTTGCTGAAGTACTGTGCTTCCAATAGGAAAATAACACTAAAGATTTCTTGTAGCACATATACAATCATGTGCAGTACAACTAAAATACTACCCACAATTACTTTGTTTTTAGTGTTGAACACTTAAATGCCTTTTCAGCCTTGTTCCTCTCTTAGTAATCACACTTTTGGTTATGCAATGATTATCTACTCCAGCAGTGTGCTAGTGTGTTCTGAGTTGTTAAGTACTCAAGCTAATATGTGTGTTCCAGGTCATGTAATTTAGATTTCCATAAATTGACCAGTTTCTCACATGTTGGAAATTAGGTTGAGATTCCTGACTTCAGGAAGCATATAATTTCCCTATCCAAGATCTGTTTCTGATGCTGCATTTCCTATGTCAGTATACTTCCAGTAGTTGCGACTGGGTAACTAGTTTGGTGGGGTTTTTTTCAAATCTGTGCTCTAAAAAATGTAAGAGCTGCTGTTCTGTGGAAACCACAAAAAAAGTGCATATGTAATTCTAGGATAATGTTGGTACAGTTGGTTGTGGTGGACTTCTGTGCTCTTTGTCTCAAAAGCAGCCTTTGTATGCAGATCAAGTGTATGGTACAGGGGGGCTACACCTTCTGAAGGATTTAATTTTTTCAACTGTACAGAAGGTGGGCACAAACCCCACAGATTTGTTTCAAGCTATACGGGAGGTTTTGGTAGGTGCAGGTTACATTCTCAGAAACAGCCCTCTCCTTCAAAGGTAGAGTACTTAGTACAAGATGGAGATGAAGGATGAACTCCCCTTTTTCCAGTCAATGTAAACAAAATCTGATGTCTCAGGTTCCTGAAATAAGGAGACGTGAGCTTTGTTCCGCTTGGTGCCTGGTCTCTGGGATTCCACAGACAGCTGGCAAGCAGCCATTCTCCTCCGCTGGCTGGGAACTGAGCATTGCAGCAGAATCAGGACTTGAATTGCCAAAGTGGCTCCTTCCATCCAACAGTGGTGGTCATAAAAACAGCATAAACAACAAAAAAATGGCTTGGCCTCTGCATTCAGATTGAGGTTCATCTTCAAACTAATGTTTATTTCAGCTTTATTTAAGTCTGTATTGGCTTATTTAGATTTCATGACCCATCATTTTCCTCTTTGAGATCCTGGTGGTTTGAGGTAATAGCAAAAGAGAAACTAGGTTACACTGAGAGGATCTCTTACATCTCAGAATAAGATCAGCCCTGCTCGGGGGGAAAAAAAACCTTCAAGCTTAAGATCTGAATAAAAAGCAATATGAACAGAATATAATGGAAATCATTGGGAGGGCATGTTGCTTCAGCTTTTATTCTGTGGGCTGGGTTTGATTTAGCTTTGTCACGCAAACATGGATCACTTTTGTGGGCTTTTATAGGGTCCATGACATTTATGCCCATGCTTACAGAGCACATTGTGGGCTCAACTGTTGGGTTTTTTCTTTCTGGCAAATCTGTGAGCTTTGTGTATGCTTTTTGTCTTGTGTTGGCCTACTGCCATAGTGTGTGTTGCAATGTTAGTATTGAGCCCAAATAAGTCATTATAAAGAACAGTAATGAAGCTTCATTATCAGGGTTAATTTGTGTTCCTTTCTTTGTCACTTCATTAGCGTCGTCTTGGAGATGCTGCCAAGAAAGCCATTGGTAAATTGACAACCAGGACAGTAAAGAAGGGTGATAAGGTATAATAATAATATTTCAGTGTGGTAAATTTGAGCATGATGTTCAATTCTTGCTGGGGGAAACAATCACAGTTTTTCCTTTCTGCTTCTGATTTATGACCTTGCCTTCCTTGTTGGAGACTTACTTTGTCCTACGGCACAGTATTTTGTGTAATTTTTAGTATTGTTGTATGCTGTAAGTGTGTACATTTCAAAGACGTTTTTCTTCTTTAAATACTACTTGCACTCCATCTGGCAACTAGGAGTGAGAGTGGTTTTGTGTGCTAACTGGCTGGGGGGTTTTGCTGGTAGGAGTACATAGGGCTAGCATTGTTTATGTGGAATTCTGTAAGCTTTGAATCATTGCATATGTAAGTTGTGTAAAGTAAAAATAAATTTAAAAGACAGGCAATAAAGGACAATCTCTTATGTAAAATCAAATATCCAATAATTGTGGGGGAGTATAAGCAGGTATTTCATTAAAGATAGTGAATGTTACTCCAGAACTATTTCTTGCCAGTATACAAACTAAAATATATGGTGTGTTGTACTAAACTTTTTCCACTTTTATGAGCAGTACTGCTTTGTCTTTGATTCTGAAAGGAAAAAACAGTCACTTAATCTTGCTTAATTTTTGCTCTTTAATTTGCAGAAGGCAAGGGAATTCTGGCTATGATTTGATTTTTAAGAGATTATTTCCTTGGGCCTTTTTAGTGTGATTCCTTTTTATCTTTCTTATCAACACTATCAGCAGTGGAAGATTAGTAAGTGATGGAAAAATTTGCTTTCAGAGAGAAGGCAGAAAAAATGTCTTTCTGCTCTTTTTCCCTCCCTGTGTAGTTTTATTTCAAGACAGCCCACTGCACTAAATCTTTTGTGGGTATGGGAGTATATATAGACAATGGAAACTTTTCCATATTAAGAAAAAAGATGCTGTCATTTTGACAGCATAAATTCAAAACTGGCAAGTGACGTGTAGGTTGCAGTACAGACAGCAAGAGGTGCAGGTGACCAGAGTAGGAGAAAGCCTGTCCTTCATCAGAGCAGCCCATGGGGATTCTCTGCATGCAGCACTGACTGGTGCTGACCAGGAGTGGCTGTTGTCTTGCTGTGGTTCCTGTCTCAGTGTCTTCCTAGTAACTTGCTGGCATCAAAAAGAATCATAAACTTGAGCTAAGAGAAGGCGCAGTCTGTTCTGCTTCACAGGCCCAAACATTTTAAATGTATATTGCTGATGCCATATCTACATCCAAATGGAAGTCAGCCCTTCTTCATTAGAAATTTTTAATTCTCGTGTTTAAAAAAAACAAAATAATTTCTAAAAATCATAACTTCTGGAAGACAAAGAAGGGAGCCAGTCCGTTAGTGATCCTCATCTTCATGTCTGGATAAGAATGATGATAATTCTGCAAGTAAACAGCAGACAAAAATATGAGACTCTGAAATAAGTAAAATTTGCTAGTTCTAGTTATAAAAGGGAATCCCAGGATTCTTATGCTGCCAAAAAAATCCCAAACCTGAATAAAATAGAACTTTTAGCTCCAAGCTGAAGTGAAGCCTATATGGAAACAGTCACTATATTTTGTAGTGATTCAGCTTGAATATTAGAATCATCTTAGGCCTTAGCTAATGTTTCATATGATCATTTATTAGCTCCAAATGGAGAGTTTTGGATGGATGAGGTGCCTTTCTCAAGTCAGGTTGGAACATAACCCAGTCATTGGTTTTGTATCTTTTTAGTAACAGCCACTTGGCACGATGCAATTCATATACTAGTCACAACTACTTTTACATTTGTCATAGCCTCAACTCTTGACTTGAATTTTCATTCTATTCATTTTAGGAAACAGACCCAGACTTTGATCATTGTGCTGTCTGCATTGAGAGTTACAAGCAGAACGATGTTGTTCGCATTTTACCATGCAAGTAAGCTAGTAAAGTTGCTTTGTTTGGAAACTATTCTTTGTGCTTCTTTGCTTCATTTTGGTAATATGTGCATTGTAATTTACAGACACATTTGTTAGATGTTTCCAGTCCTAATAACAGCCGCTTTATTTTACACTATGATGCCAGGAGGTGTAAAGGTGGGTGATGTCACTGTTATGCTGGTAGCGATGAAACAAAAGATTACGATCTTGAAGATGGGCAGTTTGGGCACATCAGCAGTGAAGCTATTAAGGGTGAGGGTGGTGCAGATTTAAGGACTGAGCAGTAGGCAGGCTGCAGCATTCTGCACTGTAGATGAGCAACATTGGCTGCTGGTTTCTGAAGCAGTGTAGGAAACAGAAATGCAGTCTTTCCAACCTTCATACCTCCTCTGACATCAATCAGCCACGGTGCTATCATCTGTCTTTGGTCTCTCCAGTGCAGTCTGTTCTTGGCTTGTGCCTGAAGATTCGTACCTGCTGGATATTCTGCATTGGTTCTTAAAATGTAATAATTTCTCCTTTTATGCCATTCTCTTGACATTTACAGGTTTTCAGTTTGTTTCCATTCCACTTCCATTCATGAGTTGTTTTGGGATATTTGCTCTTTGAGAGATGCTTTTAAGTAATTTTCTACCCGGTGATTGATTTTGATGAATCGGTATGTTTTGGTAGACTTAAGCATTACCAAGGACATCTTTCCCTTGTATTCTGAAATGCAAAGCTTTCTCCTTAACTCCAGACACAAAAACCACATGTAAGTTATGTTGTATATATACAGCAAAGATCCAGTAATTTGGCCTGTGCTTGATGTACAAATAGTGTTCTGCATGGTGCTCTAGAAGCAACAAAGTCATGGTATTGGAGTTGATCTTCAGCCATGCAGCAGCAGCACATAAGAGCTCATTATTGGTCTTCTAAATCCTCCTGTAGGCCGTTCTGAATAGCAGGAATATTTTTCTTCTAATGCATAATGAATTTCTATCATCATAAAAGGAAAACAGTATTTTATATCTTATTGATCAAAATATGTGTGCATTCTGCTTCTGAAGCCAGAAGTTAGTTGAGTTTACTTTTCTCTATGTTCTTTACCTCTTGGACTGTGGAAAACAATGACCTGGTTTAGGTCATTCTCAGTGTTGTTGCTTAGTTAATATACCATTCAAATGTTTGTTTAGAAACTTCCATTAAAATACTTGGGAATAGAAGAGCTTAGTCTTAGATCTGTACAATTTGGGACCTTTCGGTCATGTGGATGCATGTACATTTCTTTTTTATATTTGGTCATTTTTACTCAAAGATGATGTTCTTTTGCCCCCAAAATGCACTCCCAAGTGTTAAAGATTCCAGGGAGTTATGTCCTGTATTGTAATCCCAAATAAAGTTTGCATATGTGAATTAAGCCCTAGTCTGATTTGTTGTGTGGAAAATTATTTGGAAATTAGCAGAGGAATTTCTGGAAACTGCACACCAGTTTTGGACCGCTGAGATTGTTTGATAAACGCCTCTTAAGAAAGCTTCACTTGTGTAGTTTGGGGTGGTACTGTGAGGCTCAAGGATGTGGAATGGAGGTTCACAAGTCCTATTCCTCTGTGCCTTTTCTCTTGATACTGCCAGTGAAGAGAGAATGAGTCTTCATCTGGTAGGAAAGCATCTTCTCCCACTAAGCACAAGGCAGAGAAAGCAGAGTTGGGACTAATAGTCAACTTCCTTAGTTAAACAACTGCCACTGTCCAAGCAATGGATGTGTTGCTAGTATCAGCAGATACAATACAATTTAATCAAGAGGATGATTAACTATTTTTTTTATTTCGGAAAAACTAAAGTTCATTTCCTTCAGACACCTTTGGTGAGTCACAGTCCTGCAGACAGGCAGCTCCCTGCTCTCAGGGATAGAGCTGCTTCAGAGAGATGGGTGAAGGTGCACCTGGCTGCTGTCCCAGCACAGCGTCCCCCAGCGCAATCTCCCATGTAAAGGAGATATCAGGGCTCTTGTGTAGGTCCTTTTCGGTTCTGTTTTTCGCAAGAATGTAATGTCAGTGAAGGCTCAGATTACATTCCTGCCGAAGGCTGTATGACAACTTTTATGTTCACTTTCTTGTTTTAAATCTCACTTTTCATCTGCTGCAGCTCAGCTTTGAGTTGAGTGCAAAACCATCTTGGCTAGATGGAAACATTGAGATGGATACTTTCCACAAGACATTTTTATATTTATAGATGAAGAGCCAACCAGTACCTGCAGAGACGAGCCCAATAGATTTCAGATGGCATCTAAGACTTTTCATTCTTCAGCATCTGAGATGCTTCTCCCCAAATCTTGTTTTGGAGATTCAATCCCCTCCTACTTCATCATACTTCAACCTCTCACCTTAATGCAACATGCAAAGTTAGCTTTAAAAAAAAAAACAAAACAAAACAAAAACAAAAAAAAAAACCAAAAAAACCAACACATACACAAAAAAATCCTGCAAGAGAGTCTCTAAAGCCAGATGAGAAAATAAATTACAAGAAAACCATGGAAAAAATGGCTCAACCAAGAGGAAGTAAATGAAAGGCTAAAAGTTTTTCTTACTGTGCTTGTTGAGGAAGCTATAATCATTAGACACCAGGAATCACTGTCATATGACATACTTGCTGCTTTCATCAATTTAAAAGTAATATTTCACTTTGGTACCACAGTTGTTCTCTGCAGTTAATTGTGGTCTGTCACTGTGCCTCAGCAGAGAGGAGTCTGGTCTGGGCAGACTCACAGCAGGCAAAACTTTCCAGCAGCTGAGCAAGCTGCACCTAAAGTTCTGTAGTGAAACACCATTTGTGATGTAAGGTTTTGTGGCAGGTGGGAAATTGTGGCCAATTTAAAAATAAACCAAAGTGAGAATGATTGCAAACAGTGCAGTTGAATTTCTACCATTAATTTTGTGCTTCAGAGAGAAATATGTTCACTACCAGCAGCCTATGGACATACCTGTAGCCTTTGGTGCACACAGGGATAAGGCAGCCATCTGTCAGGCTCACAAGCCTGAGGAACGTCTCTGTCTTTGTGAATATCATTATGTAAGTTAAAAATGAGTAAGTAAATGTCAGAAAGATTCTCATGGACAATTTTCTTTATTCAGATAGTTTTACTCTACCTTCCCACTGGTACATCTGGGAGATGAACAGGCACTAGGTGAAAAGTGATCAGGAGAGGGTAGTGTGAAGGACTAGTGAGAGATAAGGGAAGGAGAGAGCAAAGTGACAGGTTACAGAAAAGCAGAGAGTAATGTTGTAAAGGGCAGAGGATGGTCTGGGAAGGAAGGAATTTACAAGGTAGGAAAAGAATTAGGGTAGTGAATATGTTAAAATAAATGGCTTTTGAGCCAAATTCTTAATTCCTGTACCGGGCAAGAAAGTAGAAGTGACTAAGCCAGATTTTCATCTGTTTGATTCTGTGTGGCTGCAAATAGCTGCCTTTTTTTTTTTTTCTAAAGAGCAAATTAACATCATCTCTCAATGCCACCCTTTCTGCTTACGGCAATGTCTCTGCACAACTCCCTTTTTCTCTGCTACCTGCTTGCAAGGGCAGTCTCTTTTCCCTCAGCAATGCTATTGTATTTATGGGAAGCACTGAGGCTGCTCTCCCCTGGCATTGCCTGCCACGGGGGAGATGTGGTGCCTTCCTTCTCACCGCAGCAGGCCAGACATCTCCTCAGCTGTGCTAGCTGTAATGGGCTGCCTGCAGCAGGGCAGGAAGGACCTGAGTGCCCCTCACCAGCCAGGGAGGTTTGTACCCCAGGGCAAGGGGAGCAGCTACTGCCAGCAGGAGCCAGATTGATCAGATCCCTTTGGTGGGATGCTGCACTGAGCAGAGAAGTGTAGTAAGCTCTTGGGAAATAGCACTTATAAACTTGTTCAAACCCTTCTTCTTGTGTGACATGTAAATTCAGAGACATTACACCACCAAAAGAGATTTCTAACTCACTTTTTCTCTGAAATGCTGCAAAGAAGCTGTGTTGTACAATGGAGTCTGTGTTATGGTGTTTATTACAAGCTGGAGGGCAACTGGCTTGGGTATGCTGACAGAGTGGAAAAATACCTGCAGGTCACCTGTTTGGAGCTATGCCCGCATGGGAGACTCCTTCAGTGCTACCAGCCTGGCTGCTGGCCACGCTTCTTACAGCCCCAAGGCTGGAGAATCAGCGAAAGCTGTGTCACACTAGACTCCCCAGTGTGGCTCCTGGAGGAACGTCATCAGCCACCATGACCTAGAGCAACTCACTAGGAACTCTTCATGTTTATGGTCTTGAAAAACAAGTGACAGAAATATGAAGATGGAGAAGGTTTGTGACAGCAGAAAATGCAAGGGCTGGCTTTGTCAGACTGAGTTTTAAAAATAATTCATGTGTTTATTATTTTCATTGCTGTATAACTGCTTTTTAACTCTTGCAAGCAGAGAAATCAAGACAGCTGAACCATGGTGATGGTATCAGCAAGCTTTTAAAGGAGTAGATAAACTGCATAAGTAGTAGGCAAAGCCATGCTGATTTAAATCAATAAATAACCTTTGGAGAACTGCATCTTTTTGAAATACATTAATAAACATCCTTGAAGGTTTAGGAACTAAAAGCAAAGAATTAAGAGGTCACAAAAATAGTTGAGCTGTTTGGTGCCTTCAAACTATATCAAACTGCTAATGACTCTTTAAAATAACTCACAATATTTAGCAGATTGGCATCCATATCAGTTGCCTGCTTCACTTGATCTGAGTGCTTCTACAGCACTGATTAGCCGATAACAATATATTAGAGCTGTTTTCATGCTTCTGTGGAGTCTTGATGTCTGCTGTTTTCCAAAATATTAGATTTTCAGGTTTGTCCTACTCAAAAAGAAAAAAACAAAACTTCAGACACTAAAAAGGAAACATAAGCAGCTAAAAGCCGTGATTTGCCTAACATAGAAAAATAGCATCTCTATTTGTTTCAGAAGATGTAAAACCATTTTCTATCATCCACGATTTCTAAACATTGTTTCCTGTAGTTTTGTGAGTAATAAAGGGAATAAGTTAAGACCTAATAACAGTAGAAGTGAGTCTGTGTTTTGTGCAATTATTTGAACAGTAAGCAATGTCTATATATCCTGTTTTTCATGATTACTGTATTGCTACAGGACACAGGCCAGCAAAGTGACTAGCTGAGTTTCTGTAAGTTTCTGTTCCTGCAATATCTGGGATGTAGATAAGCAAAATTTTTCTGCTCCCTGTCCATCTTCTGTTGACTACATTATACTTTTTAAGTCTATGCATCTTTAGTACAGGTAGGATATATAGTTGTAGCTCTGGCTTGGAACCTAATTATGTTTATATATTTCAGTCTATCCATCAATCTTAGTAGCCATAGACAAAACATAATTATATACTGTCTCTTTCCATGTTTATTAACAATTTCAGGAGGTCTTCTGTGTCGCTTTCCTTAAAAGAGTATTATCTTGTAATGTGCATCATTTTGTGTCTGGCTTTAAAATCCCAAGGGATGGGGAGCACAGAAATCCCAGACCTCACAATGAGCGTACTGAGGCATAGAGCACCAAGGATAACCTGAGAAAGGAGAGGACAAATAGTATCTCAACTTTATGCTGCCTTGGGGTCATGGATGACCTCTTACAGACCATGCGGATGCCTCAAATAGATCCAAGAACTCCTTGTTCTGCCACTGCCCCTTTGCCTGCTGGTTTCAGCGCACAGCTCTTCGCTGGCTAAGCAGCCCTTGTAATTGCTGATCTTTGTCATGATCACCAGTCTGTTGTGTTCAGGTGTGCCTGTTCTTACTGGCTTCTTGCTCTGCAGTCAGTGCCACTGGAAATGAACAATCTGGCTTCTTACCACAGGCAGTTATTCAGACTCAGTTATTATGAGGTTTTGCTAAAGCTGTATTGTGTAGAAAATCTAGTGATCCCGATTTCTGCCATGAATATGCTCTGAAAAGTTCTTTGCCTTTTGAAAAGCCAAGAGGACATTTCCTTTAATTTAGAAACGTTGTTTTGATCTCTGTGTAGTCTATCCTTGCTATAGTGGCTTGTATCAGTCCTAACACTGTTACATTTATATTCATGTTTGTGACTAAGGTTTTTGTATGCAATGTAGGTGGCAATTCAGACTGCTTTCTATTGCAGAGAGCGATTTGCTTTTTCATCTTTAAAAGATTTTTTTTTCTATGACCATCTATGATGGACATGTTTTTCTTCCTGATACCAGGAAATAATGGTTGTAGGAAAAACCTTCTTTTTCCCTAGATGTGATAATTATAAAAGCCCTTTCAAAATCAGACGTGTGTGTTTGGGTTGGTTGCACTGACTTTTGAATAAAATCAGCTGCTGGTGGACCTGTGTTCTTCCTAACCACTTTATGGCCAGGTTCTACATAGAAATTGAGACAAGACTTTATACAAAGTTATGGTGGGGACTTTACCATAGTTATTCTGCCCATGTGCATACTCACATCCACAATAAGGGGGGGGAAGAAAAGTCTTCTTTTTAAGTTTTTCTTCTAGCTGAACTATTAGTAAAGGGTGGCAACAATAAGTAAGAGTTACTGATTTTTTTTTTCTTACTGCCATCAGCACAAAATATTGGCGATTCTAGAAGTTGTTCTGCTGTCTTAATTTTAAAAGAAACTATTGAAAAGTTTGTTAAAGTAGTTCTTGCGGTGTACAATAGAATTGTTTACAAATTATATATGTGCCTTGTCTGTTCTAGGCACGTTTTTCACAAAGCCTGTGTGGATCCATGGCTTAGCGAGCACTGTACGTGTCCAATGTGTAAACTGAACATTTTGAAGGCACTGGGAATTGTGGTAAGTTGCTCTGTTGTGAGCTCTTCTTCCTCTCATTTCTGAGACACAGGAGGAATAACTGTAGGCGAGAAAGGGGAAAGGCTGTTCCAGTACCCTTATTCTGAAAGTGTTTGATGTTTTTTACCAATTTCTTTGCTGCTGGTAAAGCTGATTTGGTGGTGTTGTTCCTTTCCCTGGTTAGTCATTGAGAATATATTATTATATTTGCATTTATACCAATTTCTTACGTACTGTAAGTCTACTAGGTTCTGTATCATCTTCCCTTTTCTTAACTTATTTATTCCAACCCCTTTTTGTTAAATTTACTCTGTAAATCTCTAGTTCTTGTTGTGGTCTCCCGGAGACACTCTTAAAATTGTTTACACGTTAGAAGTCATGCCCTAGCCAAAGCCAGTAAGTTTTCCTCAAGCAGCTCATAGTTTATGGGATCCCTCAGGACTGCTTTTGTTGACCAGTTCACAAAGGGATAGAAGTAAAGAACCTCAAAGAGGATTTTTTTCATCTTTCCCTTATGAGGAAAAAATTATAAAGTGTGAGGAGTGCTCTTTTCAGAAGAAAGAAATAATGAAGAAAGAGAAGAGCATATGAAGATACTGTCTAAAGCAGCTTTTGAATCAAGCCAGTGAGAATAATCAGGCCTCCATTTTTAGCTGTGTCAGTTGCAAATTTGCACAATTTATAAGAAATAGTTGCAGATATATTGTTGTGGATGACCTGGTTTTGCAATTAATATCATGCCTGGATTTTTAGAGGAGGATACGGTAGAATTGAATGCATATTGTCATTGCTTACAGTGGTAAGCCATGTGTAGGCATAGGCCTATACAAGCACATTTGCGTCCCTTTCTTGACTCTTAATGCTTTTTCCTCCAGCTTTTTAGGGTGGACTCAAGGAGTAACTTTGAATGGAACTTGGTAGTTCATGTGTTTCTCTTCTGTGTGATCTAAGGAGAGCCATAGCAGTGTGTATGTGTGTTTTTACTCAATTTATAGATTTCTACACGTAGAATATTCACCTTTGCAATATGGAATTGCTTCTTTTTCCAGCCAAACGTGCCATGTACAGATAATGTAGCCTTTGACATGGAAAGGCTCACCAGAGGCCAGCCAGCGAGCAGGCGGTCAGCACTCGGTGATTTTGCCAATGACAGCTCTCTCAGCCTGGAGCCCCTGCGCACCTCTGGGATGTCACAGCTTCCACAGGATGGAGAGCTAACGCCAAGGTCAGGAGAGATCAACATTGCTGTGACAAGTAAGTTTTCTTTGGCTTCCATACCGTTCTATGGTTTTCCTGGTCTGTGGCACTTGATCTGTAGCTCTGTGCTGCAGGGCCATGGTGAAAGATTTCCCTGCAGGGACAGAGGTGACCTCAGTGTCTCTGCAAGAGGAATACACTCCATATTCAAACCAATAACTCTAGGTACGACAGTGCCAACACTTTCATTATTAATGGTACATCCATTTCGATCTGCATGCAAAGAACACTGGATGAACTGAAATGGCAATGAAATAACTCTCCTGAGTTTGGTAACCAGCAGGAGAAGCTGGATTGCCAAAACCATTATTTACCCTTTCAGAATACTGTACATGCAATAATTTATACAAATATAAATATTTTAGCTGATTACTATTTCTGCAGTCATTTTTTCCCCCTGAGAACATTACTACTGGAGTTTTCATGTCTCTTAGCAGATGGTTTTTCTTGCAAAAATTTGAATTAACAATATTGGATGTACCAACATTTGATTATTGTTCAGGTGTTTTATGACATCAGAAAACTGTTCCTGCACTGATTGCAAGCTCTTCTCCATAAGAACAGCATGGGAAATTTCCACTCACTGGATTTTACCTAGGGTTTTTAATGTATAATAGCACTGTAATGAATACAAAATGTGTGGAATTGCATCATTTTTTCCATATGCTGTACAGTCTCAATTTGATGCATGAATGGTTGTTTATCTGGCTGAATTGCAAAAATAGAATCTATGTGGTACAACAGTAAAATTTTCTCCTTGTATTTTGCCTATGTACATCTATGATCTACATTTTGAACTTACTGTTTGCTACTGATATGAGGCAGTGTAACTGATGCAGTCCATTAGAGTGTTTCTTTAGATACTGTAGCAAAGTAAATGTCTTATTAAAAAAATCTTATCTTCTGAAACACATAGTCTGTATCCAGGATTCCTGAGAAGGAAAAATCCACATCCAAAATCTAGATTCTTTACAAAGCCAGTAAATCACTTTGCCATGCAGTGTTCGACATCTGATTCATCTTATATTCAGCTCTGTTGAACAGAGGGCAAATCTGTTGGTGTGCTGCTTTCCTTGTCATGGGTGGGAAAACTCTGTTGTTTGACTGAAACTTTTCACTACTTGGTTTTACAGAAGGTATTTTTTCTGTCTGTTCCCAACTGTAGTACTGCTCTTGCACAGATGGGATGCGAGGGTAAAACAAGAAATAATCAGCAACAGTTCATTCTGACAGTGTTTATAAAATAAAGCTTTAGAAAAGGCTGTTCAAATGTTTGGATTTTATGGATGACACATGTGTTCTTTGATGCATGAGAGTTAAACCAAAAGTGTTTGTATTCCCAACTATTACTATGTGCCACATTGATCTTGACGAGGGAGAACTTTGAATAATGAACATTCTTTAATAGCCTTCTTTATACTACTTTTTTGATTGTGTCTGTATGTATATACTAATGTTGAAATTATTTTTCCATGTTTTACTCCTGTCTATTGAATGGAAAAGTTATGTTTTACTGTTGAACAAGCTATCCTATTTTTGTTTTTTTTAAAGTAACACTAGCATTTATTCAGGAGGGAGGGGGCGAAGACACAAGTTAAGTGTGAAAGTATATTGGGTATGCTTATGTGAAGAGCTGCATCTCAGCAAATGTAAACCAACACTGACAATCTTTTTTCTGACTTGGGGGTGGACAGAGTTTTCATTACATTTTTTCCCTTGTTCCTGCATCTCACTTTACATTGTTAAGTAATCTTTCCTTATCACTAACCCTTGGTCTCAGCCAGGAAATATTGTTGTGCCATGCTTTTTTCCACACCTCTCTCCACTTCTTCTTTGCTAGCCTTCTCCAGTCAGTAACTCTGTGGCTAACCTTCTGCTTCACCTCCTGGTGCCAGTCATGGCTTAGAAGCCTCTTGCCTTCCGCCAGTGGTGTTTGAGGGAAATATTGGCATCGCTTTGACATAAGCCTTCTCCCACGAGTGATTTCCTCCCTTTCCTTTGTCAACAGAAGAATGGTTTATTATTGCCAGTTTTGGCCTCCTCAGTGCCCTTACACTCTGCTACATGATCATCAAAGCCACAGCTAGCTTGAATGCTAATGAGTAAGTAAATGTTTGGATGTTTCCATATATTTCTGGTGGGTGTGTGGTGTGGACAACATTGGGAACAAATACCAGGAGAATAGAGAAGGGGGAAAATGCAGATTTCAAAGAATCAAATGTCTTTTCTGCTCTTCTCAAATGTAAATCTCTCTTAACAGTAGGTTCCAGAGTAACATTTAAACTCCCTCTTAATTTATATTTAGCTTGATTGTCCAAGGAAATCTTCTTGCTAAGTGGAGACATGGAATGGGGAAAAGAGAGGATATTTATATTCAGGTTTTGATCAATGGTCTAGGTAAACATTAGATTTCTGCCATTAAAGCCACATGTTCAAAATTTGCCCGGCAGAGCCAAAAATAACTGCAGTCCTTTACCTTTTATAGTTTTCACCTCAATTTTGTAGTCAAATTTCAAATTTTTTTAAAAAATAAAAAACTGTATTCCTAGATGGCACAGTTTCAGCTAAGAAGAAAGGTATTTAAATAGAAAACTTACCTTTTTGCTCTTAAGAGAGGGAGAGCTGAAAACAAGGAGTAATACTACTGTTTCTTCTCTCTCAAGAGAGCAGAGCAGCCTCCTAACCTCTCACTTTAGTATGCTTAAGAATTGCAATCAAAGGAGTGCTTAAAGACATCCACGCTTTCCTAATTTTTAGACACCCCCAGTGCCTCCCTTCAGGCAGGCTGGACAAGAAATGGCTCTAGCATGTGACTTTCAGTCTTTTTTTATAGCTCTGTGTGTGGGCAAGTATAAATCTGTTCTGCAGATACATTAACTAGGTACATCTAGCTATTTTCATTTAGGAGTATGGAACATCTGGGCTCATGATATATATTTAATCATTTATTTATTTGGGAAGGGGAAGTGGCAACATCTTTCTTTGTCTCTGAATGTCTTGATGCAGCTGAGTTTCCATTAATATGTTGATCTTATCAAAATTGGGGTGAGAATCAAAGGTAGTCAGTCTCCTGTGCAGCCTGGAAATGTAGTTTTATAAACATGATTTCTTTTTTTTTTTTTCCTTTTTTTGAGAGAGAGAGGAAAAATAAGTGCTTTTTTTTTACTTCTGTTGCTGTCTGGAAGGTATAAGGTGTCTTTCTCAGTAAGATGGAAACATGTCTAATAGTGTCCAGTGTAAAATTATAGGCAGTCTGAAGCTAATCTTCTTCAGGAGAGGCCATAATAAGTTCTTAAAGGTTTTGGTCACCAGGGACCTTTGATTTACCACTAATTTGCAAATCTTCCTTTCCTCCTCTTTTCAGATGCTAATTCCAAAAAGGCTTAATGGAGAAAAGTTTTAGAACTTCAAATAGCCCTATCAAATTTCCTGATTTTTTTTTTCTTTTTTTCATTTGTCAGAACTTCGAAACTGCAACTATCAGTCAGGAACTTGGCAGCATAGCTGTATCTGAACATAGTTAATCTGCACTGAAAAGTAGCTTGGGGGAGAGCATGAAGGAAGATGAGCTGTGAAACGGGAATGTCTGCATTTCTGGGTATTGCCACATCATTGGGAAGAAGACAAAGGCACTGTAGCCCCGTGTAGTATCATCCAGATGTGGGCACTGATAGCAGTTGCATTTCTGCCTTGCCTTGCAACTCTTCATTTTGTTGTCTTTTGCTCTGTCAGATCTGAGTCTATTTTTACTGGAAGGGCAAGTTTATTCACATTGGCAGAGTTAGTAGGGCCTCCAGCGAAGTGTTTTCACAGTGATGTTCCCTTGGTACAAACAAAGGGCATGCTGATGTAGGGAGAGCTCCTTTCCCCGGTGATAGGAATGAAAATGCAAGCATATACAAGTGTATACTTCGAGGCAGACTTAAAACTAGCAACCACAGAAACCAGAGCTGTCAAAAATCACTTATTTATGTAACAGAGGTATCTACCTGTAGCCTTTAACCTCAGCAGCTTTTTGACTGAATCCCTTGGGATCTAAGCAGCCTCCACAAGTCCTGCGAGGTTGGGCTACTCATTTTAGACATTTTCTAAATGTCTGTGTATGAGACTAATACTTAGATTTGGTGTTTCACTGACATCTTATGTTCCCCAGTGCCAGACAAAGCATTTCCTGTGCTAAATACGACACCAGATACATGGCACCTCCCTCTCACTGCAATTTCCCATAAATGTCAAGAGCATACCTGCTTTTTATGCTGTTCTCCATATAAAAAGCAATGCTGGCACACTCTACACGTGTTACGGTGGTGTTTCAAGGGGAAGCTGAGGGGTTTTTGTTATCAGAAAACAATAGTAGTAAGAATGAGGCCATGTAATATGCTGATGCAAGTAAAAGTTGCCAAATATTCTACATTAAAACTCACCTTAAAACATGTCCTGTTCTTTTTTTTTTTCATGTCCTTCCCACAGCTTAAACATATTTTAGAGCAGTAGTTCTGGAGTTATGTATATCTACCTATCTAACTGTGTATATATATGTTTATGTGTGTGTATATTATATATACACACACACACATATTTTTAAATAGTTCCTGATAAAAGTAAACACTGTCTAAGAGATAAGGAACCAAGCTGCTTTCTTTTGGTCTTAGAATGAATATTCGTGCACTATTGCTATTAAATGATTTAGGTAGTGAGTTAAAGGAACTGAAGAAAGCACATCTTGCTTTGCTTCTTAGGGAACGGTCAGAAATTACTCTATAACTCTGTTCTAAAATCCAGAAGGCCCAGATGTTGTATAGCACCACTTAGAGAAAGTTTTCAGCAGCAGATGGAGTTTCCTCAAAAGTTTAGAAGTGTTCAAACCTCTGGCTGTCCTCTCTGTTTTACTGGTCCTGTAAGAATGATGTAAGGAGTACAGACCTCTTTTCATGCTCTGGTGTTGTATAATTAGTCATTTCTTGCTAACTTGCTTTCACAGGATTTTTTTTTTTTCCTGGTATTGGCAGTATTAACTCTAACATAAATA
Organism: Athene cunicularia; assembly: GCF_003259725.1. Lineage (NCBI taxonomy): Eukaryota > Metazoa > Chordata > Aves > Strigiformes > Strigidae > Athene > Athene cunicularia. The sequence continues at coordinate 6,179,464 of NW_020799117.1, read as the reverse complement.
TTTTGTTTCTTTTTTTTTCTGCCCCACAGAGCAGAATGGTATTGAAGAAGCGCTTTTCGGCCAATTGCCTTGGAGAGAGACACCTATTTTTATGCATCATTTATCGATCATGCAGCACAAGCAATTATTTAGTACATTCTATTTTTTCATAAAATTTGCTGATGCCAAAGCTTTGTATTAAGGAAAAAGTGAAGAAATAAAAAAAACCTTTAATTATGAAATCTTAATTTGTGATAATTTTATTTTTCCTGGACTTTCTGTGTTAGTACTTAAGTCTGACAGCCCTTTGTAAATTTTATAAGATGCTTTATTTCCTTTGAATTATTTCATCTTTGCAGATCTGTATTCTTCCCTTTTGAGACACGCAAGCCGACAAGTGGAAATCTCACACAGTGCTGTTCTTATGATGCCACCCAGCACTGGAACAACTAACGAGTATTATTAGCAATTGCTCCATACCAACTTGTTGGGGGAAAAAACCTGGGCGAAGCATTCTAGTATATAACAGGCTAACCTTGGCTCTAGCTGAGAATTAATTTGAAATAAGAATATTTTCTCCGTTTCTTCTCCCGTAACACTCCTGTGTCACAGTGAGATGATTGCAGTGTGATTTTTGTCTTCAGGTCAGGCATTGCTGAAGGTTTGCAACACTGTTCTCCACATGCAAATCGTAAACCTTTTCTGTCTTTTGCTTTCACCCCACCCTTCTTTCTGATCAAAATGAAACTACTCTAAACCACTTCTTTCTTCCTAACACCAAGTGAAAAGATCGCGTTTTTCCCCACTGTCATCTGTGACTTCCTTTCATATTAGTGATGGGCTAGTTTTTGTTCAAATTCAGATCACGAAAGATTGATAATGTTCTTCACCGTAACGTGGAAACTCTACGGAAACATGTCCCTTCTTGCCATGGCGTTTTTACTGGTGAGGAGGCAGAGGGAAAACATTTCTCATTGCTGTCCTCACTCAGGCTGTTTCATGCAAGTTTACTTATGCAAGCAGTGTATGAGTAATTTCACAACAGACAGTTAAAACATGCGGATCTGATTTGCAGCCAAATGCTAATGCTGGGGCTAATGAGATGGGTAAAAGAGGGTAACAAATTGGTAAGGAAAACATAATTGATAGAAGTTAAAACCTACTTTGTGCTTGGTTGTTTTTGTTTTGTTGTTCTCGTATCAAGATGTAGACATTTGAAACTTAATGCTTTCTAATTTAATTAAATGAACAGAAAGAACCAATTTTACTGTAAGATTCAATTTTTTTTATGTACCGGGAAATAGAGGATTTAATTTAATTTTATTTTTATGTATAGGCACTTTTAGAACTTAGGAACACAGCCAGAGTCTACATTAAAATAGTTTCTTAATTCTTATCTGTCCAGCAGGCTTCAGCTGAGAAGGCAGCTTTTATAATAATAAATGAAGGATGTGATATCTTCAGTACATCTAATAGAATTATTTTTCAGTGTGTCCTTGTGAAATTTTGCAAGAAACATGAAAACAATCAATAGAACAGTAAGTGCATTTTGAAAGACTGGAAAACCCCATTGGACTTACTCATGAAGAGAAAAAAACCTCAAACATACTGTCTCCTTGTAAAATACAGTGTCAACTGAGCATTGTTGGCAAAAATGGAGGAATGTGGTTAGAACGTGATTTAGGGTACAGGCAATGAAACGAAAAGGTGGTTTTCTTTTTTTTCCACCCATCTCTCAACAGCAGTAGTACAATGGATAAGTTTGTGCTGGTCTCCTGAAACAAAAATCCTTAAGTGCTTTTTAATGTTGTCAGGAGGGATGCACAGGGACCGCCTGAGCAGCGTGATGACCCAGATGCAGAAGGCACCACAAACAGTTCCAGTTCATGTTTCTTTACAGAACAGCAGCAGAAGGAGAAGTTGAGTGATACTGGGAACAAAATGGCTGACAGGGCTTCTAGCACATTTCTCTCTGCAGAGGAATTAAATAACCCAGGGCCATATTTTTTAATCTTTCTTTTAAGCCTCTAGCAATTGTTTCAATGAAATGTTAACAAAAATACAGACGGTATCTGCTAGGTTAATTACAGGTCAGGCTACTGATGTTAAGTTTATCCTGTTCACAAAATAAATGTATTTAAAGATGGACTCTGCACCATCCTGGAAACTCTTTTTTTTTTTTTTTTTACTCTGGATAGACACAAGAAGGAAATTCCGAAAGTGGTTTTGCTTGCTGTGCTTTTAGATATCCACACATAAAAGATGAGTAATGTTACTCTCAAGTGTGTAATTATAATAGAGGAAAGAAGAGCTCTTCCCTCTTTCCAGATGTTACAAAGATGTCAGGACTGGGCTGACAGAAGGGTATAATAAGATGCAGTTCAAGAGGGAGTAGCAGTACCTTGCTGAACAGCTGGCTTCGAGGGAAGGATACTTTATGAAATAACCCTGCTCTGTTGTTCCTTAACTGAGAGGCTGTCTAAAACAGATTGTCTGAGGTAGGGAGTGCTCCGACTGGATTTCCACATTAAGTCATTTTGCTGGAGGAGCTGTGGAGGGACTGCAACTTGTGGCAGAAGATGGCCCTGAGCAGTGTCTGAGGGCATGAAAATACTTTCAGATAGAAAGGGAACACCAGGTGGTACTTACTCCTGATGCACCTGCAATGCTGTGTCTCTTGAATTTTTGGCTTTGGTGTTGTGCCCACTTCTGTAGCATCTTATGGTGGGTATAAAGTTCAGTTCCAGGGTAGTATGTTTTATTTTCAGACTCAGTACAAGTTATCTGAGAAGTTCTTTGTGAGTATATAATGAAGAATTGTGGCAGAGAGTACTGAAGTATTCGTTGCCATGTATTAAAACTGAATGCAGACTTCCCATTTGTTTTCCATACCTAAGGGATAAATCTTGATCTTTCTTGGTAAGTGCAAAATAGGAAGAACAGATTCATAGCCTGAATTTGGAACTGTGGATGTTTCTCCTTGTCCTTAAAATACATGTATTCAGTAAATTTATCAGCTGGACTGATGCCACATTTTTAAACAAACAGTAGCAATTTTCTGCGTTAAGATGAGCGTAGCTGGGTTACTGCGCCCTTCTGACTCTGTTTCTCTAGCCATAAGTTGTGGGCAATGATACCGACCTGGTCATTACAGCACCTGAAGATCAAGGGTTGAAAAGCACTGGGCAGGCTGTGCTGAATGGTAGAGGAGAGAGACATATAGGAAAAGAATGAATGATGTGTCCCAAAAGTGGTATGAAAGCCAAGAGATTTGTCTCTTTATGAAAACATGCAGCCTCCCTGGAAGTGGGTGGCTTAAATTTCTTTTGCCAAGAAACAAGAAAACATCACAGTGAAGAATTTTAGAGGTGTTAGATATACAGTGCTTTTTTCCAGATTAATTTAAAATATTTGTTGTCAGATGACCTGTCTGCCTGTTGATTAAATCTCTCCCTTGAATCTGCTAGAGTGGAAGTCTGGGTGCACACAGAGGAAATGACAGCCTGGGCTGTCTGCTTCCTAATCCCTTGTTTGATTTTTGTGTAATAAAAACAAAAGCAACACCAAGCTTTTAGAATCCCCTTTGTTTCGTTTCAGCATTGGCTGCTCAGTATGTAACATTTCAGTGGGTGAAGGAAAGGGAGATGAAACATCCTATATCCATGGCTTATTTCAACTGTAAACTGAGACTCAGTCATCAAAAATTAATGAACCTGACCTGTAACACGTTTCAAGAAGAATCTTGAAATCAGTTTTATCTGGTATAATTTCAGAGTAGAGTTCAGTTTTTTTGTTGTTTGAAGACTGACTCTGATCAGCTGGAAGTCATAGTTCCAAGTTTATGTTCCCTCAAAAACTCAACCTTTTAAACATTTTGTTTCATTTATTTTATTTTAAGCATTGCTCAGTTTTAGAAACCTGTGACTTTGGCGGAGGTTTCAGATGTGTAAAGGATATTCATTATCCCTTACTGACTGCTTCTGCAAAGTATATTCCAACACAGTACGCTTCTTCCAAATACCTGGATATATGCTCCTGGCATAATGAGCAATTCACTCCTGTGCAATGTAGCTACTAAATTTACTCTTGTTTCAGTTAACCACAAGATCAAAAATAAATCAATTTGCTTATGAGAACTTCCCCTTCACAGTGCGGATGGTGGAGTGAGCCTGTGTACTGGCTTTTGGTGGTAAAGGAGGGGTTTGGAGGGGGTTTAGGGAACTGGCAGCAGATACATTGCCCCACTTCAGTCTGCTGTTGGTCTTAACAAGGATTCGACCCGGGCACACAATTGCTGTGCAGTTTGTTGCAGATCAGGATGACAGCTTGCTGTCACAGCTTGCAAAATGAGTTTGCATGGAGCCTGTTTACAGTGTCCCTGGCTCTTCCAGCCAGTGCTGTTACGAGGCCTCTGCTTTGAGAAGTGCAGAATTCATATTTGCTTTTGCTCTTTCAACAATTTTATGCATTTGATTATAACTCTTGCTTTTTCTTTTTAATCCTGATAAGGACGTCTTTGTTTTTCATTTGAGTCTCTGTCTTTTGGGTGAGTTGAGAAGGAGAAAAGGTGTTTGGGACAATAGCAGCTGAATTCTTTTTCCTTTATATCTTTTGTAAGCTCTTTATTTCAGAAGGGCATAGGCTGGAGTCAAAATCTGGCAAAGAAAAGGGGATTTAAGCACCTAAATTGTGCCAGGGCTAAAACTGCAATCCCCTTAAGCATCTTGCTCCACTGATGCCTGAAACTGGAGGCACCTTGGTTTGCTGAGTGCCTTCTTGATGAACTTGGAAGCTTTTCAGTTGCCTCTGATTTGGCTCACGTAGCTGCCTGGCATATTGTAATCTAAGCAGCCTTGCTCCCAGCTAATCCCCCCTGGGATCGATAAACCCAGTAATGAAACGTTTTGGCGAAGGGCCTGATCTGATAGATGCTTTCAGAGAGAACCGTTTGTGCAGCAGTAGGGCTGGGCTCCTTGCAAAACACATCTGTGGGTTTAGAGAGCCACAGAAACGCCAGGCCACAGAGGAAAAAAAATTAACTTCCATTCCCTGCTCTGTCAGCAGCCACTTGGTGCTTGTTTCAGGTATCACCAATGTTGGAGAAGAGGGTTGGATCTTCTTTGGTTCTGTGTAAGGAAATATATAGGTGCCTGCTTCTAGAAGGTGGACTGGGTAGATGGTGGTTGCTGAGCTCTGGAGAAGGTCAGGCTTTCAGCAGCATCAGTCGGATGATCCTCAGTGACCTCCTTGCTCAGTCTTCTCATGCCTTCACCTTCGTGCCAGAGTGCTTTGTGCTGGTGCACGGCGTGGGGAACTGGGCACCAACCAAAGGTGTCTGGGTTTCTCAAGGAAGCATGTGCCTGCTTTACAAGGCTGTAAATCAACAGTGAGCGCTGAGTGCAAAACTCCAGCCTTGCTCAGACTTGACCTGTTTTATCTGAAAGAACCATTTGAGGTGGGATTGTTCATGCATATGGAAAACAGTTACTTTGAACTGGCAGGGGAGCACACAAATGGAGGTGAACTGTTTCATATGGCTGTTACTGGTTTGCATTAAAGGGTGGCTACTGACATGCATGCTGTGTTTGTGGTCGACACCTGTGTACGAGGATGCTTTACTCAGCTCTTGCGTTGTTCACATGTGTTCTTAATGAGGTTTTGTTCTACCTCTTGTAGGCAGTCACTTCTTTCATCGTAACTCTCTGTCCCCTCGAAGCCTGGTCTACGAGAGCGAGTTCTCAACCATCGAGCCTGCCTTGGACATGTATGACGAGAACAAAACCTGAAAGGAATCCATGCTCCTTCCTGGCCCTTTTTCCGTTTTTTTCATTTCTCATTCCTATTGTTGTGTACTCTTTCCATGGATCTCCTTTGTCTGAAGAAGAGCTGCTTTTTCCAGAACACGAACCCGCCTTCTCGATTGCAAAGACGAAGACCAGCTGTGGTGGTTTCTGAGGGTGGCATCTTTGAGCTGACAAAGAGTTGTGCGCAAGCAAGATTGTCTGATGGAAATTGCTGAGTAACAGCATGGGGAGCTGTGTCGGTCCAGCCGTGGCGATGCAGAAGAGGTTTTACGGTGGTCCTAAGAATTTGTGTTGTACTGCAAATGCGTCTCTTACGTAGGCGTCTGCTGTTTCCAGTTTTTTAATTGTCCAGGTGGTTGGGCAATGTCAGAAAGGGAACTGGTTGTAGAGGAGATGGCCAGTGACTGGTAAAAGCACTCTTATATCTCGGTCAATCCATAACCTTACTGTGAAATAGCCCCTTCTGAAAGGGACCTTAATAAGTGCATTGAGTTTCCTACAACCCACGTAACCCCAGACAATAGCAAAACCAGTCTGACATTAAAGCTGCAGCGAGGACCTGCATTTGCAGAAATTTCAAGGAACTTAATGCTTGGATTTTTTCTCCAATGTGATTGAAGCAGGAGAAAAATGGTCTACACAGAATATACTTTCGGTCCTTCCGTGTGCTCAAGTCAAGTGAGTCTCTTTCTATAGAGAAGACAGTCATGGAACCAGCACTTGATCTACCTGAAAACCATTAGACTTTTTGAAATATGCAGGAATCTAATTAGCTTTCTTTCTCACTTAACTTTTTCTTTGGGGGGGGGGTGGG
>NW_020799117.1:6165711-6172817 GCF_003259725.1 Athene cunicularia | reverse complement strand
GGGGGGGGGGGGGGTATGTTTAAAAGATCCACTGAATTTTTCACTGAGGTTTTTTAAAAGCCAGCATGTTGGCATTACACAGAGAAGAAAAGAGGTAAGCTTTATATCCCATTCTCCCGTTGAGATCTGCAACAGTTAAATAACAAACATGTTCTCTAAGCTGCGCCCTTTCCTATTGACATCAATAATGGGAACGTAGAAGGCAGAAGAAGAAAGGAAAGCAGCAACCGCTTGGACACGCTGCAGGAAGAATCAGTTTTTACCAGCGTGTGACAAAAGCAGTGGAGAGATGAATATAGTTTGCAAGCTTCTGAGAGAGTAATGCAGAAATGGAGAGTGAGGGAGGAACTTCTGGAGTTAAGTTGTCCACAGCGTTCCTCAAATGATCAGACGTGGAGGAGCGATCGCTTCTGCTCCACCTTTTCCTACCAGACAATGCATAGCTGTTTAATGAATGTTTGGATTTTTCTCCATTGCAGTCTAAGTTACTGTAGGTGTAGAAACGCATTTGTGTCCTTGTAATGTGAAACAAACCTTCACCCTCTGTATAGGAATCTTGATAAATCAGTTAAGCCAAAAAGAAAGGTAAGACATACCCTGCCACGCTTGAATTTCATCTGCTTTTGCTACAAATGGGGGAATTTACCCTCCTTTATTATGTTTTTTAATTGTATAGCAGTCTGCTTGACATATATTCTTACCTGAAGTGTGGTTCAGCTGTGTCTCTAACACGGATGTTTAAGAGAAAAAGAAAAACCCAGCTCTGTAAAATGAGGAAATGATCCTCCTTGCTGAGCGTGCTTTGACTTTTGTTGCTGTGCATCAGCTTTATTTAATCTGATAATTCAAGAGTGGGTGGTGTGAAGTGTAGGGAGGTTTTTCTCATAATACCCACATTTATATTTACCAAATGCACTTTTATTGTCATTCAGCTCACTCTAGAAATATGCTTAAACCCCAAACTTTTTAAGAGCACAATTTTAACACCCACTTTCTCCTACAAAGCAGAAGTGAAGGTCACAGAAAATGCCCGCAGGTGGCTTGAGCGGCAGCAGGTCATGGTCAGCATCCTTCATCTCCTTGCAGATGTACAAAGCGGGGCAGCCTCTGAGAGCACCGACAAGCCCAGGCAGAGCTCCCAACCCCAGCCTGGCTGAGCTGTGCTCAGGCCCATGCAGGGCTCGGGGGCGGCAGAAGGGTGGCTGATTGAGCAACCCCTGTTTTCGTAATTACATCTGCCAGATCACAGCAGGCAGACACGTGAGAGCGGGGGCCTTCCGAAAACAAACGCCTGAGAGAAAAATCTCCATCTCTCAAGGATGTTGTAGGGCTTGTTTTTATCTGTAGTGGGCAGTCAGGTTACAATAAACCGACAAACACGTGGGTGTTCATGGTTAAATACAAAAATGTCAGGGTGTCTCCAACAAGCCGGCGACAGCCTACCCTGTGCTGCAAGCCCCAGCCACCGGCACCACAGCGAAAGTGTGAGCTCGGTGCAGAGCCCTGCCAGCAGGGTTTGGGGTAGGAGAACCCATTGTAGTGCTGTGTGGGGCGTGGATGCCCCTTCTTGTAGGGGCTGTCTCAGCCCAACGCAGGGATTTGCCCAAGGCCAGTGGGAAAGTCACAGGGGCACGGTTTTGGCACAAAACCAAAATGATGGTTTCTCAGCTCCAGCTGAGACCATTTGCACCAGCTGTACAGAAAAACTAGAAAAGGCATGGGAATTAGAAAGTACAAAGCCCCCAAAGACAAAAGAATAAATACTGTCAACTGTATTTTGTTAAATCTCCTTATTTTTAATCTACCATCTTGGTTTTAAGCAGTGGGAGGGAAGATTTGCCTCTGTGGAGATCATGGTCTAGTGATATAAAAATGGATTTCTGCTGTAGCATCTTGGATGAGGGAGCTGATGATTATAATTGATATCCTGGATTTGGAAAATCTTACAACACTGGAAAAGTTAAAAGCTAGTTCAGAGAATTGATCCCTACATGCATGCTGGGACGTGCTGTAGCAGGCGTTCTTCTACTTAGTCATACTTAGGATGGGGAGGAGGCACCACAGCAACATGAATGATTTTTCTAGGCTGTGCTGGTAAGTTTGAGGTTTTCCTTTTAGTATTAATCAGTATATTAAAAAAAGCTTGATGAGCATCGTTGTTCTTGCTCTGCTGCAGTGGTGCTGTGTACGGTTGAGTCATTTCATAGAAGTAAAATATACTGCAATCTACCAAGAACTGTAAGTGCCAGTAACTTGGAAAATCATTTTTAAGGTTGAAAAAAAAAAAGTGCTTTTTAACAGGTTCATTAATTTTATTACTCCTACATATAAAAAAAGCTTTACCTCCAAGTGTTTCCCTAAACTATTTAAACCCTAGCACTTCATCTTCTCTTTCCCAGCCTCCTGTTGTATGAAGGATTTGCATGTTCCCGTAAGACATTTGTACAATCAAGGTTTGCTTGTGTTCTTAGAGGATAATTGCCAGTAAAAAACCCATACTGTAAGTGTGCTTTTTACCTATAATACTAACATAAAGTATTAAATTTGAAGCATGTTAAAATTTACTTAATGACACTCATGATCACTCCCTCCAGTCAGCTCATGTGTTAGTATCTGTTTGCACTGTCCCCTTGCTTCTAGGATGCTTGCCTTGGCACCTGAGGATGCTATAGGAATAGACAGATATCTGACATAAGCCAAAGAAAGACCAAAAATAGTTAAATAAATGTGTTTAGGACTACGTTATGAGATTCTTACACATCTTCTGTTTTCTTTAAATGCGCTCATGTAAAACAGTGCAAAGGCTTGGGAGAGCCAAGAGCTTTACCAGCTACTGAAAAGCTGAGGGAGGTCTGCAGGAGGCAAGAGTCATGATGAGACTCTGGGACTTGTTTAGCCCAATTTAGCTTTGAGATAATGCCTCAGTCATAGGTCATGAGCTGAAGGATGAAGGCACCAGGGTTGAGCTGAAGTTCAGGAAGCTCTGCAGCCTGATTAGTGGGGAGTGAGTTGACTTAATTGTTAAAAATATGTATTTTTTTGCTTAGCTAATAGTCATCTGTTTTTTACAAAAGACAGTAGCACAGCAGTGCACAAACCAAGGCATGGCGGGGCAAATAGCATCGAGGCTGCTGCCAGCCCTGCGGGGTGGGGAGAGAAGGGCAGGAGGGCTCAGGGCAGGGACCCCAGGAAACACCTTGAACTTCACAAGTGAAGCTTTCACTCCTTTTTCACCCCGTGTTACACATTCATATGTGACCTAATTTTCCAACCTGAGCCATGCAGAAGAGTGCGTGATGTGCCATGACAGCTTGCATATGTGTTGTTATATTGAAAGATATCTTCACTTTTTCATTTCCCTGCACCGCAGGGTGCTGCCGTAAGGGCAGCCTGTGCTCCAGCACGCTGGGTGGAAACCACTGAGCAGAGAAGGGGGTGAGAGAGGGAAAGATGCTCCAGTTCTGGGGAAAATCAGGAGAAAGGTAGACTGTACATCTGCAGGTTGATGCTCATTTCTGCTTTCCAAAGACTCTCCAAAGTCTTTGAAAAAAAAAGTGGTACCCCCCACAACCCTTCCTAGTGGGATGCAGTGACAAGAGCAGGGCTCTGGCTGGTGTTTTGCTCCTGGTGTGGGGCCACAGTTCTGCATAACCCCCAGTCAGGGATATCCTGACCTGATGGCCGAAGCCCCAAGCTCACAGGGGCCCGTCAGTTTTACTTGGTGCTTGTGGAGTGAAAACTGCTCTCATGAGCCTTTGCAAAGCAGCACTAGTCAACATCTTTTTATCTGGTCCATTGTTTGATCCATTCATTCATCTACTTTTTTTAAAAGCTTGTAACGTTCCCAAACACTCTTAATTTTCCTGAATTAATCTCTGCCCTTCCACCCCATCAATTACTACCAGTTTTCTCCTTCCGAGAGCTGGGTGAAGGTCCCCATTGTGCAGGCACTGCCATCCACCCGGCCTCCATCATGTTTTTCATCGCTGTGCCGTCACCATGCTGGCCAGCCCCTCGAAGGGCATTCATTGCTCCAAACCAGCATCGTGGTCCGTGGGAGCGTGGAGGTTCTCAGCCAAATCAGGCTGTGTGGGACGTGGGCTGTTACTGTGGGGTGCTTGTTCTGTGGATCCCTACATGGAGCATCCTTTTGCTCCTCAGCCCTCTAGCCTCGAGGAGATGCCCAGATGTAGAGAGATGGATGTGTAGGTTGTGCAATAATGTCTGAATATTTATTCTTTTTATGGCAATAATGTCCAGGGTGTCTAAAGTAAAAAGATAAATAACTATTAATATTCCTGTGAAGTAATAAGTACATAGGGTTTTATTGAAAGTTGAAGCTATTTAGAGTGATTTCATTGAAAGGCTGAGCTAGTAACATATAACATGAGCTAGTGTCACACAAGGGACTGGGGTTTTGCAGCCCAAAAACCTGCTGGACGTGCAAGTGAAGGCTCCCTCGTTCCTGCCGGGCACGGGCTATTCCCCCCTCCACTTACATCCACCCGCAGCTCACTGCAGCCAAGCCCCTCAGGAGCAAGAAGCTTTTTAATCTTTGCCCTGACCTCAACTGCGTGTGTTTGCTGCGTCATTTGCTGTTTGGGGTTTTTTTTTTGGTTTTTTTTTTTTGCTGCTTCCCGCCCAGCGTGCTCCGCGGATCCCCTTTGCTTGGCTCTGACTTGGTCTTCAGCTGCCCAAACCCCTTGGGGGGACCAAGAGCCGTTAATTCCCAACAGAGCGTTTCTGCTGGGTTGTGGTAACGGCCTCGGATCACCAGATTTGCTCTCCATCTGCCGTACTTGTGTCTGTAACACCCTCTGGCTGTCTGGGGCAGTAAAGGCTGATCCACTGGGAGGATCTTAGAGAAAACAGCTCAGCAAACCCTCCCGTGCTCCAGGACAGGAAAGTTTGAGTTTGAAAATAAAGTTGACGCTCTTTGCTGCTTTCAGTCCAGGGATGTTTAATTGGATGTTGGGGGCTCTTAAAGCAGAGCTCCTGTTTGCAGATTTCGTGCAGTTCCTGCATTGCAGCTGGCAAGGCAGCGTCCCAGCCTGACAGGGCTTGCTTTGTGTCTGCACTGGAAGGTGCTACATGAAGCCTTCTCGGTTGCCACCACATCAGCAGGTAGACTTTTTCCACCCTGTTAAGTCTAGACTTAACTCCCAGCACTGGTAAGATTCATCGCACTAGTCCTATAAAAGGGAACTAACCTTTCTGAGCAAACTGAGTGATCGCATCGCTCCTCTGCTTACCCAGTCAGCCCTGCTGCAGTTTGCAAGTAGATGTTAAATACTAAAAGCTTCTCTGTACGACCGTGCCTATTCGGGATCACCTGCTTGAGGCCATGGATAACTATGCACAGAATCCACCAAAACAGGATCATTTTATCCCAGCAGAGAGGGGACGCTTCAGCCTTTGGGCTTGGGAAACTGCAACGAACAAACAAACGAACAAACAAACAAAAAAGATATTTGTGTGCGTGTAAAATGAAAAGTCTGTTTCAGCTGTCTTGCTTCAAGGTGGACCACACCGGTTTGACCACATAACCTAAAAACTCCAGCAAGTCCCAGGGGTCTGGCCAAGCGACGGGGACGCTGCGGGGACACAGGCGCGGCAGGCGGTGCGGTGCCCTCCCAACAATCAGATCTTTCCAGCCCTTGTGAAATTGTAGCTTGACAGCAGCAGAACTTCTTGACATGTTTTGATGTAAGTATAACACTGTATTGTAGTCACGTGGTATATGCCAATATGTTAATAGTGTATACCGATTAGTTAGGGTTTGCTAATGTACTACATTTCAATAAAAAGCAATTTAAAAATACAGAGTTTGTGAGCTTGGTGTCTCAAACTACAGGAGGATGAGAGCGTCGCCTGGTGACTCCCAAGTCCCCCTCCAGTGTGTGTGTATATATATCTATCTTAGAGGACAGTGTGGAACAACATTGTCAAAAGATCAATTTTCAGAGAATATTTTTTCCAATTCTGCAATAAATGTTGCTCTATTTTGCTATACCAGTGCCTAGAAATCTCAAGCCATTAAAGGCCGCGTGGTTCAAAGTGGCTTATAGAATATACAGGAGACACTAATCCACCTTCCCACAGCGTTTGCCACCTGAAAGATGGCACAGAGTGAGCAGGAACAGAGAGTAACACAGAGAAGGATCCTTCAGCATCTTCTCCCAGTGCTCAAACCCTTCCCGCAGCACATCCAGCCTTCAGCCATGCCATCAGGATGAAGGCAGAGCCTTTGAAAGCTCAGCCAGCTGACAAATATTTATATAACAGTAGTGTACAAAGGCTCCAGCTGGGATTAGGGCACTGCACTGACACAGAAGATAGATCATCCCGGGGTTAAAGGATTTATAGCCTAAAGAAAACATGGCATTCCCGCCTTTCTGGGAGCTGGGCGGTTAAGCACAGAGATGGCAGATGTCAATGTGTTCTGCTGCTGTAACACTTTTAGAGTTTGCAGGGAGACTCTCTAATGGTTATTAAAGGAAGACAAGCAGTTTACTGAGTTACTGGGAAGCTGTTCTGCAGCCAAGACGTGAGAAGGAACCGCATATCCTGCTCTCCTGTTTGTTGCAAAGACTGTCCTTGGACTTTATCACAAGCCCCGTGTGGGCTCCAGAGCTGCAAAACAAGGACCAAAATGATGCTGGCACCCTGTCCTGGCAGGGCGTGGGCTGGCTTGCTGAGGCCGAGAGGCAGGCAGCGCCTGGCAGTGCGTGTATTTCACAGCAAAAAGGGGAAATGAATTCCTGTCTCCCCAACGGGGAGGTGAAGGCATCACCAGCCCAGGTAGGAGAGCTGGATGTGTCCAGGCTGTGCAGGGGGCTGGCGCCTGCAGATGATGACAGCGGTTTGAAGGAGGCAGCAAAGCTGCTCTGGGAGCTCTCTGCCAACAAATCACTGTGTGTACAACGGGAGGGAGCATTTAAATAATACGGTTTAGTTCATGGCAGCTACAGTGGAAGATTTTTCATTTGCCTGATGTTTTGCTCTATAAGCACCTTGCTTTCATCAAACTGGAGCCGCTCCGGCAAAGGCCCTTTCAGTGCAGGGTGCCGCCGCGCGGCCGAGCCGGGGCCCCTCTCTGCAGAGCG
>NW_020799117.1:6134988-6165661 GCF_003259725.1 Athene cunicularia | reverse complement strand
AGGCCCCGGTGAGAGGAAACAGGCCCCGCCGCCTGAGCTCAGCCCGTTCCGCCTCTTCTCCTCGCTGCGTGTAACCCCCCCCGACAGCCCCCGGGGTGCCCCTGTGGCCGCGCCGTGCCCCGGTTGCCCCCGGACCCGCGGGAGCTCAGGGCCGCGCCTGCTGCCGCCCGGCGGGGTCTGTGCAGCGCCGAGCACTGGGGGGGGACTGAGGCCTCCCCAGCGGCGCGGCTGTAGGGGAGGACAAATAACTGTGACAGGAGTGGCTGGGATGATCTTCCCTTGTCAAAAATGGCTTCTTTGGCAGACTCGTGTTGCCTTGAATTATTGGGGTGTTTCCGTCTTTTTTTTTGTTGGTTTGGGTTTTCAAGATTTAGACATAGAAATACGTTGGTTTTAATTAGTATCTGTACGAAAATTGTGCTGTGCTTGGGCAGGGAGTGAAGTTATGCAAAAATGTATGTCCGATAGCCACGTTTGGTGACACAAGCTGTTAAAATAACGTTAACTGTGACCAAGGCACAATGCTAACAACAACAAAATTCCCCTCACTTTTCAAACACCCCGTTTATGTGCAAAATGCTTACAAAATAACAAAACCGTGCTTTTTTACAATTATGCACAACCAGTTTCATGTGTTAGCCCTTTTAACCACATACACTAACCACAGAAATGATGCCGCTGATAAACATCCTTAACATACTTCATCTTTTCACAATGTTCAAAATTATTTTACATTACTCTTCTATGTAACAAAACTCGTGTAATTTTGCCTGTAGACATGTAATGGTAGTCTGGAATTTCCCAGGGTTTTACAAAAAGAAATTACACTTTGGGCTATTCTGGAAACATTTAAACAGATTGATTCTTAAATGGTTGAGGCTTTGAGCCAGTTTATTTCTTGAGCTAGTTTAGGTTAGTGAGAGAGTCTTCTTCAGAGCTCCTACATGTTAAAAGCCACGTGTTATCCTTAAGGAGCTGTACAACTGCAAGTTGACATTTTGGAGTGTAGATATTCAGCCAAGCTGGAAAGGTGTTTTAAGTTGCTGCCATACTCATGCTCTTAAAACATGTCTTGTTACTGGTCCGTATGTCAGTATTTGCCACATTCATGTTACAGGAAGTATTCAAAATGACTTTTTAATCCGTGTTCAGCCTAAAACTGTACACAAGAAACCTGGAGCCAAAACCAAGATCCTGCTGTGATACACACGTATTTGTTTTAAGGCTTACCAGATGTGCTTGCTATGGATGGTGTTTCTCCTAAAGTATGATATGGGGTATATTCCTAATCTATTACTTGCTTTTGGATAGCCAAGAGAGAGGGGAGGAAGCAGTGTGTTTCATGATAATGAATGAGATACAGATGAGTATGGTTTACTCAGACTTCCCCAAACCATAGGGAGGAGAGCAGGGAACTGAGCCTGGACCTCCCCTATTTGGGAGGCAGATCCAGAGGCACAACTTCCTCTCCAAGTTCTAGAAAACTTTTATTGATCATGAGGATGTTGCAAAATTAATTGGCATTAAAGATGCTCGAGTACATTATCTAGAATAGCAAAGCAAAGTATCATCTTAGATACTTGATTTATCTAGTAAATAGACTTAATTGAAATAAATTGATTTGCTTTACAGAGGTTGGTGGCTGTCAGCATTTATTCTGGAAGTGCCTTCTTTTTTATTTAATAGCATGAAAAGTATTTTAGCTTCTGTATTACTAAATTTTGATTCTCTGCCTTCTTTTTCTGTTAAATCAAAGTACTTCTAGAAACGTCACTGAAACCTGTGAGTACCAGATTTTTCAAGAGCTATTTGATTCCAGTCGGGTTAGTTCTCTTGCCTACTATTTGCATGGGTGATGCTGAAAGGTACAGCATTGAAAACTCTTCTTTGTTTTAGTTGAGTAGGCTTAAAAATCACTATTAGCAACAGAAACCCCACAGAGGAAAATACATTTCATTCTTATTAGAAAACTCTCCTAGGAAGGCGGTGGATTATAATGAGGTTTAGTAGGCATTTAATTGCCATCTAAACTTTATCCATTACCAGTGGGATTGGCTGTAGTTGTTTTATAAGCAATTTGCTTGAAGTGACTAGATGTATGTCTCCCATTTTCTCAGCCAGGTGCTGTTGCTCTTCCATCACAACATACGTAACACGAACATCGGGGGTTTTCTGTAGTGTTGATCCTGTATTTGTACTTAACCCAATTTTTCATTTGGAATTACATTGGTTTAATTTCTCTCTCTTTGCCTTCCAGGTCTTCTTGTGGGAACATTAGATGTGGTTTTAGATTCCAGTGCCAGAGTTGCCCCATACCGTATTCTGCACCAGACTCAGGACTCTCAAGTGTATTGGGCTGTGGCATGTGGTATGTATTGATGTGACTCTTGTTGGGGACCGGATTTGTGTTACTCTGTTGTCTTTTTGGTTCAGATGATCAGTTATCCCACATAGGAGTATTCTGTGACTGCTCAGGAATCTTTCTAGAGCTTCTGGTGGGGTAGTGGAAGATTCCAGAAATGACAAAACTTCTCAGTGTTGTTTAAACTGTAGTTTAGGAACTTAAGGCTCTGTAAAAACTTCTGTTTCTGCAGATGTTATGAATTTTCTTTCTTCCAAGGTGTATCTGTTTGCAAGGTCATAGTGAGATTGTTAGAGAAAAAAAAACGTGATGGTAAGATTGCTAAGGGATGATGATGTCAAAACCTTCTTACCAGGAACATGGTACAAGATGGGAACGTGTAAGGTCATTCAAAGTGCCAAACACTATTTGGGGAATCTCTTTACTGTCTTGATCCAATTTACTTTTCTTCTGCTATTTCTGGCCTATAATAGATGTGTAGATACACTGTATCTGTAAAATATATTACAATAATATTTTTTAAAAACATCAAGAATCCTTGGCCTCTTTTACTTGAGAAATGTAACTGCTGCATTAGAATATCATGGTACAACCTTCTAGTAGCTGGTGGTGAACTTTGATTAAGGCTTTAGGCCCTACTGGTTGCTAGAGAGAAAGTATCTTCAGGCGTATTTGTTAGACCAACTCTGTTTGTAATAAGACTTTTAACTTCTCACTTTGTGGTTGAGACATAAAATCTGAGCATGAAGTAATTGTTTGTTAAGCCCACAGACATTGATGTCTTGTTTTCCCTGCTCCCATTTTCTCTCCAGGCAACCAACACAGTATTCTCCCTTGCAGAGCTACTTAAATTCTGCACAGGAGAGGTTTAGAAGTTGCTGTGGTTAACAAAAACTCAGTTGCCCTTTTAAGGAAGGCAGAGGCAGAGAGGAAGAAAGAAAACAAAATGGCAGGCTAGAAACTGCACAGGAAAAAGCAGACTATTTAGTGGCCACATACAGTGCATATATGAAATTTTATAGTGTCTTGACACTAAATGAGTGTGGGGTTTTTTTGTACCGTTTCAACAGTGTTTTAGTTGATATCCTGTGTATCTCAGTTATTTTAAAGTAATGCAGCATGGGAAAATGGAATGGGCTATATAACAACCAAATGGGGTTGGATAAATTATTATACTGGAGGAAATATATTGTCTTCATCCATAGTATTTTTTAAATCATATCTGGTTTTCATTTTACTGTCAAAGTAAGAGTACTGGCATTCACTTAAAGTTACAAAATATATATGGCTCTCTAGTTGAAAAATGTGTATCTTTTATTTATGATTTACCATGTGTAAATACTAGTGGGCAGTATTTGGGTCATGCATGCAGCTTCAGCATTTCTGCTTTGTTCTTACATCTCTCTTTGTAGGAATTGTAGAATTTTACTCCTTCACGTATGTCATTCTAACGTTGTTCCAAGAAAGACGTCAGTTATTGGGGCCTGGCTTATTTTAGCAATTTGGCTGCTGTCATTTGATGAGAGATGCACCTCATGAAACAAAACAGAATGCTGTTCCCCTGCTGTTGTTGCTGGACCTGGGGTTTTTTTCCACAGCTGAAGCATCGTATAATTGATAATTCTGTGCCCTTAAAATAAGCCATTTTGTATTACTTAAAATTATTTATGCTGTAAAAACGTTGTCAGATGACTAGGATAGATGTCAAGCGAACTTACACACACAAACTCCTGCAGTCCTTTGAGACAAGACAACCTACTTGCTTCTAGTTTTTTGTTTCAGGTCCTGGAGATATTTTTGCTTATGAAACCACAGATTAGTTGGCATTGGATTTTGTGGTTAGGTGTCCAGCTACAAATACATGAAGACTATTTCATTGCTGAAGCTGCCTCTTAAAAAGTCAGGTAGAGCAATAGCTTTAGGGAACTGCTTGTGTTGTCTGCTGCTGGCTTTTCCATCATTAACCACATGTAGGGGTCTAATGTACTCGCAGAGAAATCGAGTAGTGGGAGGCATGCTGTTAGCATTTTTAGATATCCCACTCCTTTTGTATGAAACTCTAGAAGATAGATTTATCAGAATTTGGCAAAGAGAAACTTACAAGTCTTTGACTTGTATTTAAAGAGATTTCTTTTCATCTGCATTTAACAATGTTTCTTATCTTGTTAAAAAAAAAAAAAAAAATTGCTTTTTTTATTTATTCTGCACTTTTTTTTTCTGTCTACAAGAGAACATAGTGATAGCTACCAATAGAGACAAATAAATCTTTTAGTAAACATAAATCTTTGAGATAGGTAATGGCAACTAACTAAGGCAACTTTCTATGGAAAAGTTCTTTAAATTGGTTACCCAGTGAAGCTTATCCTTTGTGAACTGTTCTAGACTGCATGGTTAAAGGCAACTAACTGATAAAGTTTGCTGAGAAGTTTTTACTGAAGAAAACAAAGAACTTTCTGACGTGAATATTTTAGTTGCTTTTTGGTTTGGAATCGCATGCTCTCTGCTGACCATAGCCCATGGAAAATGAAACCTCTTTGTAGGTGTAAAAACTTTGGTTGTTCTGAAATGTCAAGGTTCTTCTGAAAGTTAGTGATTTTTGTTCTAGATACCAGGAAGTAAAGAGAGCACTTCTTGTCTGGAACATAAGAATGCTTTTTGTCTGGGAAAAAAGCTGATTGGTGTGCACTGGCAGATAGAATGATCTGTTGGTAGTGTGCTGATGGTCCTTGGTGGCATATTTCATTCGAAACATAATGTTGGTCTACATAAAATATTCTTGACATGTTTGACAGTTGGTGTGTTTGATTTGTCATCATCACTGCTTGGTAATTATTAGTTTTCTGCCATGAACTTGGAGGAGAAAAGGCCTTGTTCTAATTTCTTTTTTCTTTGCTCTTTCCATCATCTCTCACCCTTCAATTAGGATCATCTCGTAAGGAGATCACAAAGCATTGGGAATGGCTGGAGAATAACTTACTGCAGACTCTATCCATCTTTGATAATGAAGAAGACATCACTACCTTTGTCAAGGGCAAGATACATGTAAGCGACATGTTTCCCTGAAGCACTTCCAGATCCTGAGAAAGAATGGGGAGGAGGTTTGAAGAATTTCTTACCCTTGGAGGGAGCAAGAGCTCCATTGCAAAACTTCTCTCTGCTCCCTCTTCAGACATACATATGTTTGGAATTGTCATGGGCTGCATCATGTTACAGTCACAACACTAGACAAATGTATTTGGGAGGGGAAAGGTTATGAGCAGTAGGTCTCAAGGAACAACCTGCTTAGGATGCTCCTACTAATTAAAATATAACACCTCTTTAAAATCCTTGTTGATTATACCTTTGATGCAGAGAGAATGTTTAATGAGGGTTCATCCAGCAACAAATACAGGAGAGAGAATTCTAGTTTGCGAGCAATGTACTTGCCCTGCCATGATGGTCTAAAAGGCATCTAGGTTTTGAAGGAACTGAGCCCCACTTCTACTGACTTCAGAGTCAGACGAGTGTCTCTGCTTGTTGTACTGTTAACACACTTCAGATTCCCAGCCCACAAATCCTCCAGAGTAGAAACTTCTACAGTTTTTTACCGAACAGCATCAATTTGAGTCTTTTCCGGTATTTCAGTCAGATTCTTTGTATTTTCTTTGTGCGTGTCTGTGTGTCAGAGAGATTGTGGTCATTTTTTTTGTCCTTCTGCCCAGTCAAGATCTGACAGACTACAGAGTTCTGCCCTTCCTGGCAGATGATCTTCTTCCTGTTGAAGAAGCAAGTTTGCAAATGAAAAAAAAGACTTCCATTCTCCTGCAGGGTGTTCAGAGTGTTACCAGGCCAGCTGTGAGAAACACAGTCAAATGTTAAACATGAATGCTTGCTGCATGCATTAAGGAGAGATCCCAGACTCCCAGACTATCCGACTGCTCTTTCTGCATGTCTTTACTGTTTCTCTAATGTGACAGGAGAAGTGATAACCACTGTGTCGTGTTTCTTCTTTCTGTCTTCCGGATTGCCACTGTGACCTTGTGCTGCGTATTATGTCTGTCAGCAGGCATGTTCCCTTCCATTTCTTCTCTCTCTCTTCCCATGCCCTTTCAGGGAATTATTGCCGAAGAGAACAAGAATGAGCAGCCCCAGAGTGAAGAGGATCCAGGTAAATTCAAAGAGGCTGAACTGAAGATGCGGAAGCAGTTTGGGATGCCTGAGGTGGAGAAGTTGGTCAATTACTATTCCTGCAGCTACTGGAAGGGCCGTGTACCCAGGCAGGGTTGGCTGTACCTCACCGTCAATCACCTCTGTTTCTATTCCTTCCTGCTGGGCAAAGAGGGTGAGTTATAAGCCTGCTAGTTGTCTGTCATTTCCCATGATCTTTTTGATGCAATTGATCTTTAGTATGAGCTTTTTTTAAGCTGACAGGTTTTTCCCTCTTAGGAATCCTCTGGGCACTAGCTCAACACGTGGATCCGTCCTTGCTCTCATAGGCACTGCAGTGATGTTTAGACTGAATGCCTGAGTCATTTTGCAAAACATTTCTGAAGTTGTACAAGTACACCTGAAGTTTTACTTCAGATGGATTAGAGAACCAGGCAATACTTTCACCTTGGTGAGGTTTATTTGGAACCACCTCCAGGACCCAGTATATACAAAGCTTGAACTCCTGAGTCAAAAACTAATTGGCTGGAAAGAAAGAAAGAATGAAAACTTGACTAACTGTAGTTGAAAGCATTTACTGAATGGGAGATAGTCTTTTGGGAGCTGTTTATTTCTAATATAATTAATCCCAAAGATTATTTCCAAGTATTTTTAGAGAACCCAGTAAAAGTATGAAGAAGTAAGAGGGGAAAAGTGCTGCTACACTGAGAGCTTACTGGCTGCTTCAGCTTCATTTCTGATTGTTTGTTGTTTTGCCTTGACTTGTAATAGTATTTTTTTTTCATTTTTTTCCCAGTTACACTGGTGATCCAGTGGGTAGATGTAACCCAACTAGAAAAGAACGCTACATTGCTGTTCCCTGAGTGCATTAAAGTAAGCACAAGAGACAGTGAACTGTATTTTTCCATGTTTCTCAACATCAACGAGACGTTCAAGCTGATGGAACAGTTAGCTAACATTGCTATGCGGCAGCTATTGGATAATGAGAGCTTCCTACAGGACAAGTCCCTCCCGAAGCCCAGGAAGCCTCTTAAGAACATCTCTGCATTAAAAAGGTATGTTTCCAGCAGTGAGAAGAGAAGACAGATGACAGGGGATTGTAATAATAAATCTGTGCTACTGGGATTTGATCACTCTAGGGGCTGCATCACTTATTTCAGTCATTAGCTCGCTGTCTATTCTTTTTTTTTCAATCCCAAATTGGTACTGAATTCACACACACCCTCGTGTCTTTCTCATGGATGACTAGGCACTGTCAGAATTTTCAACTAGAAACTGTTGAAAATCCTGTTTAAAAAAAAAAAAAAAAAAGTGAAAGAATATTACATCAGCCCTTTTTTCTGAAGTTGAAGATTTATAAAAATTAAAATACATTTGTATTGTAATAAATCCTCCTGCTGGGGACTGTTCTCTGCAGTTTCAGAATCCGATGTAATATTTGAGTTTTGCAGATGCACTTGCATATTTTATCTTGTATTGCAGGACATACGTTGTCAGTGAAGCATGTCTGAAGGCTGAAAGAGGAGTCAGATAAGGGGTAGCATCTTAGTTAGAGAAATGAATGCTAAGAATACACAGCACAGTTTGAAAGTTGTGATTGGAATGAACACTTAACATTAGTGTTGAAGTGATTTTTTTCAAGTGAGAAAAAACCTCTGGGGACTACTCTTTACTTTTCCCCAGAGACCTGGATGCTCGAGCCAAGAATGAGTGCTACCGTGCCACTTTCCGCTTGCCCAAGGATGAATGCCTGGATGGACATACAGACTGTACCTTGTGGACACCATTCAACAAGATGCATATTCCTGGCCAGATGTTTGTTTCCAACAATTACATCTGTTTTGCCAGCAAGGCAGAAGAGGCCTGTCATCTCATCATTCCTCTCAGGGAGGTGGGGATATGTTAGCTGTATATTAAGACTACAGGCCTTCCTTGTCTTCTGTGTGCTTCTATCTTCTGTGCAGTGCTTTATACATAATGGAGAATCTGCTAGATCCAAATGGCCCTTGTCTTTGTCTTCTAGGTGACAATAGTTGAGAAAGCAGATAGTTCCAGTGTCTTGCCCAGCCCTCTGTCCATCAGCACTAAAAGTAAAATGACCTTCTTCTTTGCCAATCTGAAAGACCGAGATTTCTTGGTACAGAGAATCTCTGACTTCTTGCAGAGAACACCATCCAAGAAACCATGCAGCAGCGACAGGGAATGGAAGTGGAATTTGGCTGATCCTGGCTGCGAGGTACTAAGGAATTAGCTGGGAGAAGCATTTGTCACTTTTCAGAGTAATGCTCCTTACAGTGTGTTCACAGTGCTCCTTACCAACAATTGCTGTCTCTTTGTTAGATAGTTAGCAGAGGAGAGAGGCTGCCTGAGCTCAGATGCTTTATGTTCTGTTCTTCAGGAGGTTCCAGAGTTGCCTTCCAGCAGCCCACTTGCAGTGAGCCCCACGTCTGCTCTCAGCAATCGACCTGGCAACTTTAGTGCCGGGGAAGTGCCAACAGCCTCGCAGGGACTACTCAAACTCTTCAGAAGAAATTCCGAGGAGCTCTTGGGATCCAAAGGGGTAAATAATATTTTAACTTAAAACAATTAACTCTAAATAGTTTGTAGTAGGTTGCAGATTTCCTGTACTGCTCTAAGAATGAATATGCATTTTACCCCGGTCAGTCCTGCAGTATCGCTGCTGTGTCTGTCACAGTGGTAGTGCTGCACAGATGTAACCTGAGCATCAGTTTACTTTATCAGTACTGAGATACCTGAGATACTTGACTAGAGGCTGAGAAATGGTGTTACCGTGCTTCTGGGATATCAATTCATGTCTGTGAAGAGCTACTTTTCTTCAGATCAAGAAAGCAGAGCATTGGTATCTCTGTTTGCTAGTTAATTGTCTTAGACCATGGTTCTTCGTGCATTTGTGTAGAGATTTTTTCAAGATGTAATGCCACTGCACAGCCCATGTCAGTGTTGTAAAGACTTGACTTTAGGCAAGGTCAGAACTGATTCAGAACAATGTAGGTTAGCATACACCCTTTTATTCAGCAGGAGCAAGAAACACTTTATATGTCAAATGGCATTTCTCTTGTGAAGTGTAGGCCTGAGTATACCCAAAAATCACTTGTCCTACAAACATAAAAATGCATTAATTTCCTAAAATAAATGGCCATATTTTTTCCGTGAAGGCAAAGGAGAAGATGAAGGAAGAGTCTTGGAACATTCATTTCTTTGAATATGGACGAGGGATGTGTATGTATCGCACTGCCAAGACTAGGGAGCTGGTGCAAAAAGGAATCCCGGAGAATCTTCGTGGAGAGCTGTGGCTCCTTTTTTCGGGTATGATGTTGTGCTAGATACTTTTGACAGCTAGCAGGAATAAGCTTTCTGCACATCTCAAAGGAAAAGGTGTAAATCTTAGCTCTTTCCAGAAGCCATGAATCACAGGTTGATTCCACCTGCATGATACTTCATGGTGTTTCTGCCAAAAAATGCACTGATTGCGTTCCTGACATTACTTTCTTTATGAGCATAGTATCTCTTTGGCCTCCTTTGTCTGCGTTTCAGTGTTGGGACCTAGACTGCAACATGATGATTTAACGAGTTGATTAATATACTTTCATATCTGTAGTTGATGAGTACATGTAGTGCTTCCTGGCTGCCTCATCTCTGAAACTGGGGGCATAAAATCTGTATTCCAAAGCTCAAGAGGTAAAGCAGTATTTGTTTGTCGTTACAGGGGCTTGGAACGAGATGGTGACTCATCCTGGTTACTATGCAGATCTTGTGGAAAAGTCAATGGGAAAGTACAACCTTGCTACAGAGGAAATAGAGAGAGATCTGCACCGTTCTATGCCAGAACATCCTGCCTTCCAGAATGAGCTGGGAATTGCTGCCCTCCGGAGAGTCTTAACAGCTTATGCATTCAGAAATCCAACAATTGGGTACTGTCAGGTAAGAAAGAAGTCTTAGACTTGTTAGTCGTACACAGTGACCGTGATTGACTTGAATTTTTTCTGTGTTTTTTTTGTTCAGTTTCAAGCTTTTCCTTCATGCTGTCCATCTGGTAGTGTGAGAGTAGGAAAAAAGTGGTTATGTTGCAAGATCTCTTTGGATACAGCATTTAAATAGACTTTGCACATTTCTGTGAGGTGCAGTGACAGAGTCTTTTACTAGTTTTCCTGCTAGAGCTTTTCCTGGTTGAGCAAAAACATCTTCTGGTTTCATTAAAAAGAGCAATTAAATTGAATAAGTGATGATGCACATGAGCAGTATATTGAAAATGAAGCCAGTTGCTTGTTCGTGAAACAATTCAGTGGTAATTCAGATTCATTTCATATGTTGCTCTGGTATTAGAGGTTCTTATTATGTTGTTCTGTTACAACCAAATTGTTACAAAGCTTTTTACGAAAACTTTGAAAATTATACTTAATCACATCAACTAATGAAAGTGCTTGACAAAAAGTAGTTTTATTATTTGCTGCCCCACAGAGGAACTGAAACAGGAAGGTGAATTGGCTTAAAGTCCCCTGTTGACTCATATACCAGTAAAAGCTGGAAATAGTTGTGACTCTTAGTGACAGTTTTGTTGTAGTCATGCTTTTTAAGTTTAGATGGCCTGTAATGATAGGGTTTTCATGAACATCTTCATGTTTTTCTCCTCTGTTTGACTCGGCTGGCTCGTAGGCCATGAACATTGTTACGTCAGTACTGTTGCTATACTGCAATGAGGAAGAGGCTTTCTGGCTCCTGGTGGCTTTATGTGAGCGGATGTTGCCAGATTACTACAACACAAGAGTAGTGGGTGAGTTTTCGTCAAATTCCTGCTGGAGCCTGGATTTTCAGCTACCAGCATCTCAGTTCCACCAGCATCTCTCAGAAACAATTTGTTGTTCAGAATGAATGAAATGTGATGCCTTTTAAAGATGATGAAGCACAACCCTATTCCCTTTAAAGTTGCAGGTGTGTGATGGAGACGTAGGAAGAGACACTACAGGCTACCAAGGTAGTAGTACTACCTTGTAGTAACAAGGAAGATGAAGTCACTAAAAACTGGTAGCAGGAGGGACCATTAGCAGTAAGGAGGCATATCTAGAAGAAAATTATTGGGTTATTTTTTACCCAATCTGAATGATGTATTAAATCTTTGGAATAGGCTTCCAGGAAAGGTTAGTGAAAGCACTGTTTCATGGCTTTTAAAGTTGGTCTGTATAAAAGAGTAAATTTTGATGTAAATACCATAATATCAGTAATCCTCCACCCCTCCTTTCAGGGAGAATGCAGAGATCGATGAGAGATTCTACTTCTGCATGCTCTGCAATGTAGGAATAGTCTCTATCTTAATATGTTGTTTTTACTGAGAACAGGGAACAAATCTAAATAAATGTGTTGATTTTAGTTCTGATGTTAAGAGGCTTATATGAAATTCAAGTGAACTCACACCGTTTTGTTTAATAATTGATTAGCTTGGGTATAGTACTGTGATACCACCAATTTGAGTTCTACCGTTGGTTTTGTTTATTTTCCCAGGTGCGTTGGTGGACCAAGGCATCTTTGAAGAACTTACACGGGAGTATCTTCCACAGCTGTCAGAAAAGATGCAGGACCTAGGAGTGATTTCCACCATATCCCTTTCCTGGTTTCTCACCCTCTTTCTCAGTGTCATGCCCTTTGAGAGTGCCGTGGTCATTGTTGACTGTTTTTTCTATGAAGGAATCAAGTTTATCTTGCAGGTGTCACTGGCCATACTTGATGCAAACATGGAGAAGCTGTTACAGTGCTGTGATGAAGGCGAAGCCATGACCATTCTGGGCAGGTACCATTCATTGTTCTTATCTATAACTGAATAATAATGGTACTCTTTTAGTCATCATCTCTTTCTACGTAATTCCATTACATAGCAGGTCACAGATAACACTCTAGGAAAAAACATGAGTTCCAGAGAGGTTTCCTGTTGCTTTCTACAACAGCTGAAATTAATTTTTGGCTTAAGTATGGAGGAATCCCATATTTCTGCAGTTGTTTGCTTTTCAGCATAATACATTCCTGCATCTCAGTTTGAATACAAACTCTAAAGGGTTGTTTATGCAAAATTCTCAGAAAAATTATAATTTAGTATTAAGAACACATCCTGGCAGGAATCACCTTCGGTAAACATAAAACTTTATCATGAAGGTATCTCCCAAGTCTAATAAATGTTAGATTTTCTTGTTTGAAATGTGAATCTCTTCTATGTGCAGCAAGATTTTCAGCTTACGATTAAAGCCCACTTTAAAAAAGAGTAGATACCCCCAAAATAGGGTGGAAATCAACTTTACTTCAGTTACATTGAGGGTAGCATTGCAGGTTAGATGGGGAAAATCTTCCTACATATTTAGATTAATGGCACAAAGAAATTGGGAATGATGCATTTAGAATATTACTTCTTTTCCTGAACACTAATCCTGAAGTCTTGCATCTGTACTGTTATTTCCCCACAGATATTTGGACAATGTAGTTAACAGACAGAGTGTCTCTCCCCCTATCCCCCACTTGCACGCCTTACTGACAAGTGGAGATGACCCACCACTTGAAATCGACATCTTTGAACTCATCAAAACATCTTATGAGGTAAGGTTCTGGCTTAGCTTTTGCCCAAGAAATTTTTTCTCTACTAACATCCAGTTTTATACTTTGTGCAGCCAAAATTTGAACAGTTTTCATAGCTTGAGGTGCTTAAGGAGTGCAGGCTCAAGTCATTAATCCACCTGTTTGGTATGAGTAGAGCCTAATACTGTTGGCTATTGCAGAGAGTCTCTCCAACACCAGTGGATACGAAAATGAAGACTGCAAATAATTACAAACCAGAGATTCTTTCCTGCTTTGTCAAAACAGTCTTCATTCTTACTCCTATTTGAGGATTGTCAGTGCTAGGGAGTTGGGGACGGAAATTTGGGGTAAAAATTGAGGTGTACTGCAGAAACATGGAAGCATGCCAGTTCATGTGCCCCCGGAATCCTGTTCTGTGATCCACATTGCAGTAATAGGAAGGTGACCCGAGAATGGTGCCAGTGCTGTTGAAATACCTCTGCACTGGTGGAGGTGTACCTCATTATTCATATTGAGAACAAACTCAGAAGAAATGGGTACCTGAATGATGGAAAAAACACAGGCAAGAGAACTGGTGTTTGACAGTTCTGCTCTGCTCTGCTGGGGTGAATGTGGATTCGTTTCACTTTTTATCTCCTGTTTTTCATCCTGTCCTCCTCCAAGGTACTTACAGTCAGGCAGCTATCATTTTGCTGGGTATTTTGTTTGTTTCTTCAAATCTGCCATCTCTGTTCTTGGTTTCTTCTACAAGAGAATGTGACCAAATTCATCTTGCTTGTCTGACTTAGAAGAAATGCCTCTTAGCTTTGGTGTTTCTATCTGAATCTCATACAGGTCCTAGAGAAAAACAGGGCTGGAAGGAATGACAACCTGTCTATTCCCTTATCTCTGCCACAGTACAGGATCTGTATTTCTGTCAGTCCTGACAGATGCTTTTTCAGCTGTTCTTTAGAAACCTCTGATGTTGGATTTCTCATGAATTCTGCATGACTTGTCTTGCAGGACAGGAGTGAATTGGGAATAGAGCTCAAGTTTTTTCTCATCTTCATGCTGCTGATAAAAGGCTTCTAGGGGTTTTAGATCATCTCTGAGGGGATAGTACACTTGTTAAAGAACATGTAATTGAATGGGGGTTGTTCTTTCTTTAGGAGATGATGTTGACCTGGTCTGCTTCCTTTCTTGTAGAAATTTAGCAATCTGAAGGCAGATGACATTGAACAAATGCGTTTTAAACAAAGGCTGAAAGTGATCCAGTCTCTGGAGGATACAGCCAAGAAGAGTGTGGTATGTGACTCCCAGATGGAATGAGCCACCAAATGGCGTATTAATGGAATGTGTTTTGCTATGAGCATCTAGAAAGGTGGTGCTGTAGCAGACCCAGTTTTAAAGAACTGCAGTTCATGTGAAAAGGATTTACTGACTGGAATAATTGTTTTCCTGCTATTCAGGGAGTATGCTAGCACATTAGGGAATTTTACAGAAGGATTCATGGTCGAAGGGGAGTATCCATATCTATTGCAGTTATCTCCCATGTCCTAGGTAGAGAACCTCATCCATGTGTTTCTTTCGCTGTTGTTTTTCAATGCATCTTAGTCAAGCATCTGCAGATAAAAACAAGAGGGAGGGGCTGCACAGTCAGGTCTGCACAAACAGGAAATAAGTGGCATAGTTTTTTCTAGCTGATCAAAATGTCCACAGTTTCTGTTGACCAGAAACTGTTCCTCTGACCCGTAATCCATAGCACAATGGGAAGTATTAGAATGGTTATGTTTTCCCTCCCATCCTGTGTCATATCTCCTTGCACTTCTCTTCCATGTTACATAGATTTTTCAGTGAGTTGTATTTAATTTTTCTAGCTCTGAAACAATTTTTTCACTCTATTTTCTCCCTAACTGTAGGTCCGAGCTGTGTCTGGTGACATTGGTTTCTCTATTGAAGAACTAGAAGAGCTGTACGTAGTGTTCAAGGTAAGAAACTAGAACAAGGAAGACTGTCTTCTGACACAGAGGAAACAAATATCAAAATAAATTGAAATGGAAGCAATGGCTTTGCTCTGATTCTTAATCCAACCTGTCAGAAACAGATGTGGCATTCTTTTATACATGGTGCCAGTAAGACTGGCTCCATTACTGTCAGATTTATTAATCTTTCTTCTCCCAAAGACAGCCAAAACACGTTCACACTATTTGAATGATACTTTTTCAGAAAGAGATTGTGGAGTCAATGGGAAGGAATGTCACATAGCACATAGAACGGGGACCTAGGGTAGACTGTACCTCAGGTTTTATTTTCAAATTTGCCACTGACTTGTACTTAAGTGCTTCTGTCAATGTATGTATTTTTAAAAGAGTGATGTTACCCAGCTGCATTCACCAGCATCACTGCAATCTCAGTTGCACTGTGTTGTAGACCCAGAAGCAGAGGCTTAGTTCTAAAACCTGCAAGTTCACTTTGCAGTAAAGCCTGAGTGTCATTTCATTCAAACCTGAAATCATGTTTTTTGTATTTTTCACTTGAAATTGTCCTTTGTGCTTTTAGTGAAATTCCTGTCTCTTCGTTCATTTCATATTATTTTGTAATGAAGTAATGCTAGGAATAATGGGGGAGGTAAACAGTGTGTCCTGAAATATCTTTTCTTTGCTTATTCGATGTTGTTCTTGAGCTATGACAATGTCTCCACTCCGGTGGATTGTTGTAGTGCAGTATAATATGACCTGTTAATCCTTTCCCTCCAAAGGCAAAGTATCTGATGAGCTGCTACTGGGGAAACAACCGTGCTGCTGCTGCCCGCCGAGACCAGAGTTTACCCTACCTGGAGCAGTACCGCATAGACATGGAGCAGTTCAGAGAGCTGTTCATCAGCCTGACCCCCTGGTCCTGTGGCGCACACACGCCTGTGCTAGCAGGGCGTTTGTTCCGGCTTCTGGATGAGAACAGGGATTCTCTCATTAACTTCAAGGAGTTTGTGACAGGGATGAGTAAGTGCTGCTATGGGAGATGGTGGAATACTGCAAAAAATGTTTCTGTTGTTTTCCGAGCAGAGAACTGAAAGGAGATAGTGGTGTTTGTGCTACCATGAGGGGAGGGTGCCAGCTTTACAGGAAGCCTCAGGCAGAACAGAAAATGTCTTTATGCTGCCAGGCAGTCTTCTGTTGTGGGAAACGATAGGTGGCAAACCAACAAGATGCAGCTTTGCTGTGGATATCCTTACTGCTTCTGCGTGCAGTTAGCGTTTCCTCATCGCATGTGAACTCATTCTGTTTTGAGCCTGTAAGCAGAGGGTGATTTTTTTATCCTAAGTGCAATTATTCTTAATAATTCTTGTTTCTTCACAGGTGGGATGTACCATGGTGACCTCACTGAAAAACTCAAAGTACTTTACAAACTGCATCTGCCTCCCGGTGAGTGATTGCTTCTGCGTACCGCTACTATTGAGCTGGTGGTCTGTTCTGACGTGATTGAAAAGGAATGCCTCATGAATTTTTCTAATGAAGTGGGTGATACTGCTGTTCAGGTAGCTTAGAGATGTTAACACTTGCTTTTTTGTAAATACAGCTCTGAATCCAGAGGAGACAGAGTCTGCTTTGGAGGCCACAAGTTATTTCACAGAGGATGTTACAACAGAAGGTAATGCAACACTGCTGCCTTTACCTCTCAGTTTAGGCAGGAATTGCAGCATAAATCCATGTGCTGTGAACAGTGACTTTGTGCAAGGCATGGTCTCATGCTGGCAGCATTTTAAGATTTCCAGTGTGTTTGAGTTCACAGTTTTTGTTGCATAATTGGAAGGAAGTTTGGAGTTTAATCTCCTTGGTGTCCATTTCATGGAGGACACGGCATGGTCTGAAGCACAGTCACAGACTGCTGAGGAGGAGCAGTGTACTTTTACCAGCCCCTGTCTCCCACCATGATTTAGGTTTTTCATACAAGTCTCATTGTCTCTCTCTTGTTTTTGTTTCCTTCTCTGTGTCTGTGTATGTCTGGCCTTTTCTTCTGTTCTATCTGGGATATTGTCTCCTCAACCCCTTTTTCTGCTGCCCAAGTATCTCCTTTTGTCTCAGAGCTGGATTTCTGCCTGCACTGTGAGTCTCAAGGTCAGTCCATGGATTATGTGCATGCATTGAGCATGGCCATAATGCTGGTATCTGCCAGCACCAGTGTGCTGTTTTAAATACTCTGAAGTTGTTGCTGCTGCTCCTCTGTCATAACACTCCCACCATGAATGAAGTGATATCTTTCATTATATTTTACCTATTGAGTTTCAGCCTTGATCAAAATAGGTTTTGTCCAGCTTCTCTCTGTGTAATTTATCTCATCCTAGAAACTGGTGGGCAGAAAATATGCTCAGGGCAGAGCATGGGGGGTGCTGGGCTTCCTGGCCTGGGTAGATGATACCTGTGCCTACTCCACAGTTCTTCTAATTTAAAGGAATAAGGATGCATACCACCAAATTGCAAAGCTGTTAGTAGCCTAATGTACTGTATTTCTTAAACCACTATTTTAGGGATTGTAAAATAGGAGGTCAAAGTATGTCAACTGTGCTAAATGTTTACCAAAATGTAGTAATGCTCAAAAAAAAAAAATCCGAGTAAGTACAAGGGGTAGTTGTGCTGTTTGGTGCTACGTGGCTGATTTAGCAGTCTAAGTTGAACCAAGACTTCCTACATAGTCTATAGGGAACCAGAAGTGAAGTCTGTAGTTAGACTCTGCAAATTACTCTTAAAGTGTCAGTTCAGTCAGTGAGTGTAGATAATAATCACGTATGTGCTCAGCAGTGGTTTGGGTTTTTTCCCATTCATTATCTTGCTTTGGATAACTGAACTTCTTTGTCTTTAAGCCATCACATTGCTTAACTGTCTTTCATATCTGTGTCTCACCCTTTCTTTTAAGAGTTCTGCCCTCTACCTTAGCTCTTGAACCCCCTTTTTCACTGTGGCTTTTTATCCAGTTCATCCCATCAGTCTCTTGCTTCCATCCTGTTCTGCTCATTCCTCCAAACATGACATGGGAGTGTGAGATCTAACTTCTATTAAATATATTCTTGTAAGATTTTAATTTGTGTATGAGTTGCCTTAGGTTCATCATGTGTTGATTGCTGAAAATCAGCTAATTATTATTCTTCCCATAATTTTTTAGAAACCCAAGAAGATAAAGGAAGGAGAAATGAGAATGGTCCAGAAAAAGGTAATTTCATCATAAATAGACCACATTCTAGTCTTGTCTCTCTCATATTCTGAACTGTTCATTGTCTGTTGCTGTATGAAGGAGACCTTTCAAAGTGTCCCTTGTGGACAGAGGTAAAGTGGGATATGAGCTGGGAAATCGAGCTCTTATGCCTCACTGTTGTGACTCTTTTACGTACCAGATCATAACATTTGTAAATCATATTTGGTAAGTTGTTAACTTGTAGAGTTCATTTATGAGAAGTCAAGCTGATGCAGAAGTATTAAAATCTTTGCTCTGCTGAGCTGGATCATAAACCAGCGGAAAACAATGCAGCCTCCCTGGTGGATGCTTTCCTGAACTGTCAATAAAATCTGCTTCCAGCATGATTTTTGTTGGCACAGCATTCACTTTTTCAGTGAACTGCCTGACAGCAGTGGCTTGTTCTTACCTTGCAGAGGAGAAAGGTACTAGTCCACAGGACTACAGATACTACCTAAGAATGTGGGCCAAGGAAAAAGAGTCCAAGAAGGAAACCATTAAAGATCTCCCCAAAATGAGCCAGGTAAGAAGTGAATCTGAAGGTTTCCAGTTAGATGACTGACAGTTTAATGGGAATTCAGCAGTATGTGCAGCTCTTTTGACAGCATATTCAGTCCTTGCCTGTAGATTGCCCTGCTGTTCTGGTCTGGTAAGCTTTAGAAGCCTCTAATTCTGCATGTTTGTGTTGAATTCCTCAGTGGACATGGACAAACTGTTTTGTTTCCACCAGTTAAATCTATTCGATTCTCTCTGCCTCTCAGACCAGTTTTTCCTATAAGAACTACAACCTGTGTTTTCTCTCCAGAGCAGTATGTTTCAAATATGACATCAGTCATATAAACTTGTTTGGCTTTTTCGGTTTTGCACTGCCTCAAGTTACAGTTGCTTGGTGGAGAGCAAAGAATGTGGTTGCAGGAAGGAGAGTCTGATGACTGGTGTGATCTTTTCTGTCTCTAATTTCCTTGATGGGTGCTACTTAAACTAGTTTGGAAATGCTTAGAAGCTGACCACAGAAGAGTAGCAGGACAGAAGTAAAACTTTAGGTGTTCTCAGATGTGAATATGGGACTACTTTCTTCATCTGTCAGCAAAAAACCCTCACCACTGTTAAATTGCTAGCTGTGTCTCAGTTTATCCACTATGGCAGAGAGAGGAGATTTTGCCTGTATTGAACTGTTCCGAATTAGTACAATAAGTTGGCACTTGGTGGGGAGGCAGATAAACAAGGAGTCAGTCAACATGGTGCCTGTTGCTTCATCTCAAGGAGCATCTGGATGATGCTCTTAGTCATACGTTTTGTTTTTAAGTAGTCCTACAAGGAGCAGGGAGTTGGACTCAGTCCTTATGGGTCCCTTCCAACTTGAGATATTCTGTGATCTGCCACTGTCAATTTTTTTCAGCGTGAAATATGATTTTTTTGGTCTTTGCATTTTAAAGGAACAATTCATAGAGTTATGCAAGACCCTTTACAACATGTTCAGTGAGGACCCAGTGGAGCAAGAGCTGTACCATGCAATTGCCACTGTAGCCAGTCTCCTTCTGCGAATTGGGGAGGTTGGAAAAAAATTCTCCAGCAAGCCCATGAGGAAGTCTGAGGACTACAAAGCAAACAATACCCAAGATCCTGTGAGTGAAGAGGAGTCACCAACATCTGAACAGAGTCAGAATTCAGCAGTGGAGCAGCAACCCCAAGCTGACCATGAGGAGAAAACCTGCGGAGATGCTCAGCCTGAAAAAACACAGCAGGAGAACCAAACTCCAGGAGATGTGTCAGGGGAAGGACAAGGCTCTCCTTTACAGCTGCTATCAGATGATGAAACCAAAGATGATATGTCCATGTCTTCCTACTCCATGGTCAGCACAGGCTCCCTGCAGTGTGAAGACATTGCAGACGACACGGTCCTGGTTGGTTGTGAAGGCAGTAGTTCAGCTGCCAGGTATGGTAGTACCATTGACACTGACTGGTCTATCTCCTTTGAGCAGATCCTAGCTTCCATGCTGACGGAAACAGCCCTTGTCAACTACTTTGAGAAAAAGGTCGACATTCTGCAGAAGATCAAAGATCAGAAGAAGGTAGAGAGGCAGTTCAGTTCATCCAGTGACTATGAACTTTCCTCTGTGTCAGGGTGAACTCAAGAAAGCAGGAATTGTCTTTGGAAGATAAAACAGGGAGATAACATGGCAGATAGCAGGATGGGTTGGTATTTTGTATTTGGGGGGGGGTGTTTAATCAGAGACCAGTAACTACACAATTACAATAGTTTCGAGTCATTAAGGGGCTTCTGACAGTGACTGTTTTGTGTAGGTGCTTCTTTGGCCACTCTGGCTGACAGAATTAGATTTACATTCTCAAGAGCAACTAGAACCTAATAGCCCCTGACATAGAATTACCACCGTAAATTATGCATGTCTGCCTTTTGCTCTCTTTTATTTTAATGAAGTTTTATTTCAGACGGTAACTGCTCCTTGCCTACCCTTGTTTGCTGTAGGTTCCTGGGTAACTTGCACAGCAGATGCAGCCTGGCTTGAAACCATTTTTCACCTCTGGCTGCTCAATCTGAGAGCTAATGCAGTGTAGTCAAGTGCTATAGGACCCCGACCTATAAATAGTCTCGTAAGTTCTTCAGTGCTGTTCTGTGACTCAGCAGCTATGATGCAAATGTGCCCCACTGCTCCCAGCACCCTAAGATCTAAACACAGCCATTTTGCAGATCTGCAGGTTTCTTTCAGATGTGATTTGGCATTTTTAAAGTGTATCATCACTTTCTTTCTCCTTCAGCATTCAGACAAATCTGATTTTCTAGCATTTGCTTTTCTGATTATTTGAAAGCCATTGTTTTTAGTTTGTCTGGGAAGCCACAAGCTCCTTGACTTCAGTGCAGAAGTAATACTAAGTCAATCAATGGGCTCAGGATGGTTATAATGAGGGAATAAGTTCCTAAATTAGAAGTTGGTGAGTCAGCCTCAGCATTACAGGGCAGTGGCACACTGGTCTGCTGGACTTTCCCTGTCAGTAAACATTCATTTTCTCTTGCTGACTCTCCGTTTTTAGTAAAGAGTCTGATTTTTAGGAGGGCTCCTAAGAATACTCTAATCAGTCAGCCCTCACAAATTCTTGGGGCAGGAAGATGTGCAGGAGTGTTGTGCCACCTGCAGCTGCTCAGTGTGTCCTTTCTGAACATCTCCTGTACCAAGAGTCTACCAGTGGATGTGCTCCTAGAAAGTACCACACATCGAAGGGCATTTATACCTAAAGAGGAAGAATTCAAAGCAGTGTGACCCTCTGCCATCAGCCCATTATGGGAAACCTCAATAGACTAGATCTCTTTCCAGTTAGAGACAAAATAACTGGGAGACCAAGTGACTTCTCTTTTAAATCAATTAAGACCAGAAGAAACTAAGAGTTAGCTTTCTGGTAGCAGGGCCTGCGTGCCAAGGAAGGAGAATGAATGCTGTTCCTACAGATAACTTCATCTCACTATGCAGGCATCTGCCCTGCAGGGCCGGAGCGAGAGCTGCTGCTGTTTGGCAAGAGCAGACCTCATGCTGAAGGCGAGGTTTGCTACAGCTTTTGGCTGGCATTTGGACTGTAAAGGACGGGAAGCGGGCCGGGCCGGGCCGGGGAGCGGGCGGCGGGCCCTGCCTGACCCTCTCTGCGCCCTCCTAGGCCAAGCGGAGCGGGAAGTGGAGCTGCAGCGTGTGCGGCCAGCGGCAGACGGTGCAGAAGGTCAGTGGCCGGCGCGGCCTGGGCCGGGGGGGCGACCCGCGGCGTCTCTGACACCGCTGCCGGGCCGGGCCGGGGAGGAGCCGTGCGGTGGCAATGGGAAGCCCGGCGTGGTGCTGGAGAGCCCTGTAGGGTGTCAGTGGGGAGCGCAGTGTGGCACCTAGCCTACCCAGGACATCGCACGCTCAGCCATATGTGCTAACTTGAGTTAGCACTTCAGTATTACCCGGGGTGCAGCCGCACTTTGTGCTATTCCCTTCTGCCTTGTTTTATTACTTTTTTACAGGTTTACGGCCAAGGGTCTGGTCTGGACTGTAGGCGCCATGTCCAGAAATTAAACTTGCTGCAGGGTGAGGCAGAGGAAGCAATTAGTTGGACATCTCGGTAGAGTGTTTAATCTTTATCTGCTTTTTTCTTTTGTTGTGCTACAGTTGATGACTGTCTTCACGCACTAGTTGCCTCTTACCTGGTTTGAGCTCACAGGAGGGTTTTCTGTCCTGTTGTAAAGCCATGACACATTTAAGTTTTGTCATCACCTCATAGAACAAGCTATTTCTTGGGTTTAGTGTCCCGGCATGTTTCTTTTGACAAGGATTTTTTTCAGATAAGTTTAGTTGATCAATAGTATGGGTTGGTCAGACCTTTACCTATTAAAATATATGTAATAGGGTTGTTGAGGGTTTTTTTAAATTGGTCTTGTTTACTGTTTGACAAGCTGACTGTGGAGATGTCCATCTTGCAGACTGACAAGCCATGCAGAGGTGCATCCTCCCCTCTAAGCTGTTGCTACCCAACTGCTGGTATTCAGGGATTTCTGTGAATCTGTTGAGCAATCACTGCTGCTGTTGATGAAAAGACTTGTTTAGTGCAAATATTTGGGTGTAATTCCTGCTGGTCTGGAGAATCTGAGTAGCACTTTCCTGTTTATTTCATTCCTGAATTGGTTTACAAATCACCTCATCTTGAACTGATCTTGAACTCGTCCAGCTTCCTTTTTATTCAAGGTTATTTTCAGAAATCAAAGTCAGATAACTTAGTCATGTATATGCAGTGCTTCACTGTTAAGCTTTGGGAAGAAAACTGATTGTTTGTTCACTTTATTGAAAAGGGTTGCTATTTCTGTTCTCAAAACATTGTGAAATTCAAAACATTGTGAAATAACTTCCCTTTTTCCTTGGTTGCTTGGGATATAATCAGTGGGTTTAAGCTGTTGTCCCAAAGACACACATATCCCTAGTTATGATAAGTTAGAATTTATCATTTCATGATTAGTGGCTTTAGATCAAACTCACTACTCTTATTTGTACTGAAAGGAGGGCTATCCTTTAACTAGATTTTTTTCAAGTATTTGGAGATATGTCTTGCCAAGCCTTCATTTGACATCTGCTTTCCTATAGATCTTTTTTTTTTTTCTGACGTGCCTTCTGTCTGGTGTTCCTATCCGTGCTTTCTATACAGTCCCTTGTGCTATGACTAGGCGATCTGAAAACTGTGAATCAACGAACAGAAGTGTGCTCTAGAAACTCAAGTTTAAACCTCTATTTTAGGTGCACAGAAGACTCTATAAATGACAGAAGAAAAATAGCAGCCCAACATGAAGACAGTTTGTTCCAACAGGTAAGAAACCTACAAAGCTGAGGTGAATACCAAGCCGTACTGACCTCAGTGAATCAAAGTGAAACCAGTGATCCCTTTATATGGACTCAGACAGCTGAAAGAGCATACAGAGAGAGCATAAAGAGAGGTTCCAGCAGAGAGAATGAGATGTACCAGAAACTCTGCTCCACCAGGATACTGAACCTGGGAACAGGAACATGTCCTAAACTGACTTGTGATTTGAGGCATTCAGCACCTACATAACAGTGCCAGAAATGAGAAGCCTGTATTTTGCTGTTTCAGTAATTCTTCAGTGTTGTAGGAGGGAAGGGCAGAAGTCAGTCGCTGGAGTAAATATCTGGACAAGGACAGTGAAGATCAGGAAGATGAGGAGGAGGCAGCAGGTGCAGAAAGGCAATGGTTCTGTTCCCGGAGGAGGAACACCGTGGAAGAAGAAAGGTACAGAAAGAACTTTTTTTTTTTGTAATTCCTGTCCAGTGGTGACATTTGGTTTGGAGGTAGTTTATCTCTGATAGCTGCACAAAGTACAGGTTGCAATGTACAACCTGAGCTGTGCAGGGATTTGTTTTCTGGGGGTAGAACTTCTCTTATTGCTAGAGCATTTTATGAAAATTTCTGGTGATTTGTGGGAAAAATACACAGTGGAGCTAATCTGTCCTCTTTTATGAATGGTTTTTTTTGGCCAGGAAACACCAGAGGAGCTCCCTCTCCAGTGATATTCAGGAGTATGCAGAAGAAAATGGAGTTTTCCAGCTTGCCTACCAAGCCAAAAAGGTTAGAACTGCTGATGTATTATAGAAGATGCTTCCTACCAGTAAACCAAGAGTGTTCTCTTGACCTCTTTTGTGTTGTCATAATTTTGAATTTTTATGAGTCTTCCTCTGCTCTTCTGTTTGAATGACTGGGGAGGAGATGAAAATTATGTCCAGAGTTTCTGTCTGAAGGGTTCTCATCAGGCAAAACAATGCCACTTTGTGTAGGCTGAGTGGTTGAGCTGGATTCCTCCGTGGGCACAGCTGGGATCTGTGCCACTTTGCTTGTAGAGCGTGTGATCGTTGAGGTCACTGGGATCACCTGCAGTCCCACTGAGGTTGGCCTGAGTCTCCACAGCCCAGAGATCACAGGCACACCCACTGCATCAGCCTCAGTTCTGCCTCAAGAGGGCTGGTGAGAATTAAAGTGCATTTGAAGGATCTGAGTGTTCTTTGCCTGTTTCTGTGCAGCTTGGCCACATGTGCTGCATTTATAACCAAGTTCTCTTTTTACAGCGCAGGAAATGTTTAGTAGCATCGCCCAATGAAGATGATGGAGATGCTGTTTCTGGAGACAGTGTGGTTCCTGCTGTCTGTGAGTCTGTAGTGCCTGAGGCGAACACACCAACCCCAACTGCTCATACCAAACCCTCAAAGTGGGAAAAATTTCTCTCATGTTCGGACAGTTGTAGTGAAAACAGTGCCAGGGTCACCTTGTCACCACAGGAGGGCAGTGGAAGGTTGGGGCTACACAGCACCACTGCGGCAGATGCTGGTATGGCCAGTAGCTGCTCAGAACAGGCTGGAAGAACTCTACCTCAAGGTACAAGTTTTAAATTTAAAAAGTGTGCTGCTAGCACGGAGCAGCTTGCCTCGAAGCTGCCTGGCACCACAATGCCCAGCACCAGGCGCTCAGCTGAGGAGGATGTGGTGTTCAAAGAACCTCAAAGCCACTTGCTAAGGGCAGGATCTGGTGGGGTAGAGACCACTGCAGGAAGGTGCCAT
This sequence comes from Athene cunicularia, assembly GCF_003259725.1. Classification (NCBI taxonomy): domain Eukaryota; kingdom Metazoa; phylum Chordata; class Aves; order Strigiformes; family Strigidae; genus Athene; species Athene cunicularia. The sequence continues at coordinate 6,140,275 of NW_020799117.1, read as the reverse complement.
TTGGTCAGCACAAGGCAGGCGAACACCCTTCCTAACTGTAACACTGGGCTAAAGCCTAGCAACATTTCTTTTGAACAGCTCTTCTGCACAGGTGAAGAGTTTGATGATGATCTCTGGTAAGTTCAGGTGTATTTGGCATTGCTTTCTTGTTTGTCTCTACAATGTATTTGGCAAGATTTTGAACTGAAAGTGGCTTTACTCAAGTCTTACAGAACTGCACTAATAAAGCTCTCACCTTGCTTTGTGGCTGTGTTTGGGGGAAGGGTACAAGGGTGGAAGAGAGTGTTGCAGTGGACAAGTACTAGGGTTATGCAGTGTTGTCTAGCAACCTTGTCAGCTAAAAGAATGGAAGTAGGTCAGCTTGGGGGGAGGAAGCTTCCAGGCTCTAAGGAGTCCTGGCCAATACAATTAAATTCTGTGATTACCTCCCCCTTATGAACTACAGCTTTTTTCCCCTGCACTACCTCTTTGTTTAGATCTCCCATGGCAACCCCTTTCTTCCAGAGCTGCAGAGCAGGCTAAAAGCCAGCATAGCATTAGGTTTCTCTTCAGAAGCATAGCCCTAAGGGTTCACCAAGGTATGTGCAAGAAGGCAGGCCTGCCTCCCTCACAGAGGGAGCTGCTTGAAGTCACCTGCCCTTCACCTAGTCCTGACTGAGTTACAGCAAACAGAAATAATACATCTATGATACTTAAATACACACACAGACCCATCACAGAAAGTGTTCTTTATTTGTCCTCCATTCTACAAGCACTTAGGAACATGAGACAGAAACCCTTAGCAGGAAGAAAGGTGAACCGCTGAGTGAGTTGTACTGCATGGTCTGCTTTCGGTTAGAAGGAAAGTGCTTTTTGTTACACAGACTACAAGTGAGGTGGCTGTTTGGAATATTGGATGGCATCTAGTGCTGCCCCAATGTCGCAGTTCTTTGTCTGCAGGAGTCGAGTGAGCCATCCACCCTCATCAGAGAAGCCCATAGAGAGCATCTGGGACAGAGATTCAATGAGGCGAGGGTCTGCTTCTGTTAAAAAGGAGAACAGTTTAAAGTTGAAGTATTTCATGTAATTGGCAAACCAGCCAAGGGTGTTAATACCACAGTAGGTAGGGTTAACACCAATCCTAGTAAATCTAGCATAGCTGATTAAAAGCTAGAAGACATGCTTTCCTTTGTCTCCCAGGAGAGCAGATGTTCGAGATAGAAGATACATAACTAGCTAAGAAAACTGCTGAGTCAGACTCAGCTGGCCTTGTTGTAAGACTCTGCTGTTGATCTCCCTTAAGTGGCCTTGTATACTGGTATTTGTTCCCACCAGAAAAATGCTCTCTTAAAGCCACAGATGTACTGGTCTGCATTCAGCATTAAAAGGCTCTCAGAGCACAGAGTAAGCACAGGATTCAGGACACCACCTTCCTTCACATTGCTCAAATGGCCTGTTAGTCTAAGGTGTGAAAGTCCTGTTCAGACTTAGCTGCCCACATTCAAGAGGAGAACCACCTGTCTGTCTCTACCAGGGTGCAAGAGCTGCCATACCTGCTAATGAAGTTATGGACAAGTTCAGCTGTAACTTGCAACCTTGTTTCTACCATCTCTAAAAGCAGGTTTACTTATGTCAAGCAAGCTGGCAGTTCCTGAGTGAAAACTACTCTCAGCTATGGAACCTGGGCACATTCTCATACCTGGTGGGAGATGTGGGTAGAGTGCAGCTTCTCTCAGTCCTGTAGGTCCTGGTTGGGGAGGATCCTGAGATACATCCAGGGAGCTGGGACCCTCTGGCATCTGCAGAGACTGCAGTTCACCTGTGGAAGGATCCACTTCTTTGGAAGATAGGTGGGTCCAGTCCTCCTCACCCCCTGATGAACTGCTGGACTCACTCGGTTCCTGAAATGGAAAGAAAAAGGGTCCATGTGCTGCAGTGCTCTCCAGGTAGGAGACATGCTCCTATCTGCCTTTAATACAAAGAGTTACATCCACACGATGTCCCATCACTTTTGTTGTAAGCCCGTAGACCAAAGGTGCTGTATACCACTTAATCTGCTGACATCTTAATATTCAATCCCACAATGCATGCTAAACTATTATCTTCCTTTTTAGTAAAGCTGCAGCAAGCATTATTAACTAAATTAGTGTCACTGTTCTTGTACCTGGGACTGGAGGCTGCCATCTTCCATTTGTGTAGGCACAGGATCTATCACCATCTCTTGTATCTGCTCTGCAACAGCATTTACTTCTGTAGCAGAATCTGTGTTACTCCAGTCTGGTTTGGTCTGAACATTCTGGTTAAGAGTACTGCTGTTTGACTCAGCACTGTTCTCTTGACTGGAAGAAGCAGGAGTCACTTTGCTTCTCTGTCCTCCATGTTCCACATCAATGTCAACTTCAATACCTAGAGGTGCATTTGAGATGGAGAAGGTCTTAGAGAATTTTCCAAAGCACAGTCCTGAATGAGCATGGATCAATCCTGGTCTAAATGCTGTAAGGTTTCTGTAATCCTACAGTTTGACATTAACATGTAGAATTAAAATGCAAAGCATTCTTTAAACAAAGAATAGTTAAGCACCAAATAGTCATCTTCCTCTAGACAAGCTGTACATTTAGAGGGCCCAGGCAGAAGTTATCTAGGTCCGTGTAAGCCAGGCAAAATCCCGAGTCACCACTGACTTTTGTTACAGTAGTGAAACGTTAATGAAATCTTTCATCATTCCCACCCAAAGGAGGGCTCTGGAAAGGTACCGAGTGGCTGTTCTAAGCCTAGGCATTAATAGTAGTACCAGGAGTAAATTAAGCCTTCTATGCCTGGTAGCATGAAGTGGTTGTGGTATCCGTCACAACAGCTGAGTGCTGTTCCTGTTAGAAGGACCAGTCTCAGGGATTGGAGTAACAAAGTCAGTCACTTACCCAGGGGGCTCAGAAAAGCTGCAACACTCTCCCCAACATTCTTTAAGAAGGCGACGTTGGGGTCCTGAGGTGGGCTGTTAGTAGAAGCTTCTAGAAAAACAATTTCTGTTAGCACACATAGCTCAGAGGGAGAGAGCACCTACAGAGCGTATCCCCACGAGATCTTGGTGCTCATTTCCTGTCACTCACATACACTGCACAACAAAGGCAGTATAGAGACAAAAACTGGAACAGAAAAACAGTGGCATTAGCATTGTTAAGGCTCATTAGCCATGCTGAAAGGCAGATCTGGAGTAGAGTAGCAACATGCTTGACCTAACAGCTTGGCTTGGTTTGCTTCCAGATACTCTCTGCATCCTCATCAATTGCATGGGCCCAAGCATGCCTTAAAATAATCCTGTTCTGTGCTGAAAGGTGCTAATTAGTTCAAGCAAGTTAGATTAGTTCCTATGTGTTTTATCCACCCTGATTCTATCCTGTGCTGCAGAATCTCAGCTATGCTGGCTCCACCACCACCTTGTTTACCAGAGCATCTCCTCTTACCTTCCGCAGTGGGTGGACTGGAGGGTGCAGCACTGGCCTGGGCTTGTTCGGCGTTTTGGCACGGAGCTGCAGGGCCGGGATATCCCCAGCAGTGCATCCATGGGAAGGGTGGCACACCATGCCGCATCTTCCGGAGCCAGCGTCCTCGGGGAAGCCACTGCAAAGGGTAACACTCATGTGACACTGTTCACGCAGCCGGAGTCCCAGTAACTGAAACTCAGGACAATTTGAAGAATATCCCATTCATTAGTTCCCCTCCATAGATTTTGCTCACCTCAAATGGGTTTAGCAGTGGACTTTGAAACATCACCATGTTGTGCTCCTTGTGGATGCCTTTACCCTCGCAGGTGCTGCACAGGTCATAGTCTGGACAGACCGTGCACTTGAACCTGGCACCCACCACCGGTCCTTCGCAGCCATCACAGATCACATTGGGGTGCACCATGTCGCGAGGAGGCTCCTGGTTGCACTGCCCGCGATGTTCCCGCTTGCACTCCTTTTTCTCTATTATGGAAAGGAAACTTTGCATCAAGAACAAAGTTACTATTTAAAGGCTGGAAATCAGGCAGAGAAGGAAGTACAAACAGCCCCTGTCAGAGCAGTATTCATAGAATACCAGGTTGGAAGGGGCCTCAATGATCATAACCTTTCTTGGCAAAAGCACCGTTTAGGTATTGACTTACTAGGTCAGTTTATTTTTACACTGGCTGCCAAACCATGGCCATGCTGGGGGCATGTAAGAGAGCTTAAACCAAGTGTGAAGGGGTTTCGTAAAGATACCTGCTCCTCAAACTGGGCATGCCTCATCCTTAACAGTCTCTTAGAGTGTTTATTTTAGATTAGTACTTGCACTACCCCATTTGGCTTCTCGTCCTACCTTCCTAAGCACTGCAAGAACAAAATGTTTCTGGAGAGTGAGTTAGGAATAAATGCCAGGAGGCATAACAGATGAGAACACGGACAACAGCCACTGGCTTGTGTGACTCATTAGATGGACTGTGGATAAAGCTTTGCAGGTATCTACCTGAACAGGAGGGATGAGGGAGCAACTATGCACTGAATAAGCTGGAACTAAGGCTTCCTAACATACTGCATTAAAAATACCGGTGGCAGGGTAGTGTTTCCAGGGAGCCAGCACAACAACAGTGGGCCCGCTGAGATGACATTGCTAAGAAGAAACTGTCACCCCTTCACCACACCTCAGCAGGGAGGGTTCCCGTTCTGGCACTACCCTGCCCTTTATTTCTCTCCCCCCCCCGCCCCCCTGAAGGCCGCATGTTACATCAGGCCCTTGAGGACAAGGGGAAGGGCCGGGGCTCGCTTCTCCCATGTTCGGCGGCCTGCCAGCGAGCACACAGGGCAAACCCCGCTACCGCCCCTGGGAGCCGTGCGGTGTTACCTTTGATGTAAACACGGAAGACGCCGTTCTGCACGTAAGGCATCGCCATCTCCAGCTCCTCGTCGCTGGAAAAAGCGATCAGGTCGCCGTCTTCATCTGGAGGGGGCAGAGCGCAGGGTTAGGCACCCGGCCAGGTGTCACGGGGGCCCGGGGGAGGAGGAAGGCAGAGAGACAGCCCCGTGCCCTGAGCCTTCCCACCCCCGGGGCACCGATCGCGGGGCCTGACCCCCAGCGGGCCCCCCCGCCGCCCCTCACCCTTGTAGTGCATGCGGCAGGCGGGCGGCGGCCCGGCCCGCAGCAGCCCCTGGAAGAGCTCGGCGACGCGGTCGTAGATGGCCTGGTAGCGGGCGGGCGTTGGCAGGGAGAAGCGGCGGATCTCTCGGGCCGCCCCCTCCTTGCCCAGCAGGTAGGCTTTCACCGTCAGGGCCGCCCGGCAATTCCTGCTGCG
>NW_020799117.1:6129107-6134938 GCF_003259725.1 Athene cunicularia | reverse complement strand
CCGCTCTGCGCCCTGCTCGCCCGCCGTGAGCGGTACCTGCGCCCCCGGCTGCGGCCGGAGCCCGGCAGTTCGGCGGTGCGGGGCCGTGCTGGTCACAGAAGCATCAGCGGTGCCCGGTACCTTCTGGGTGGCCACGTGGCCTCCGAGACCCGCCGGTGGGGGGACACGACGGCAGGTCTGCGGGGCAGAGCTGGGCCCATCGCCGCCTGGCAGTAGCCACCAGCGTTAGCCAGGGCACGTGTAACGCAGCCCTCGGCCGCCCCGGTCCTGCTCCTTCGTCATCTCTTTTGGGGTGAGCACGGTCAACCCGGCCAGGTGACGGAGGTGGGGAGCCGTGTCCCTGCCCCGCTCCCGCCAGCGTGGCAGTTCCCATCGGAGAGGTTTGCGTGCTCAGCATGACAGGAGTAAATAACTCCTCGGCTAATGCCCTTCCCCGAACCCAATGTTTCGGAAGGGGGGGCCTAAAAATAAAGATACTGCTATAAACACAACTGACATTAAGGAGGATGTTCTGGGGACTTTCCAAGTTGGCTGGCAGCAGTATTTTTTTACAGATCAGATACAGTTGACAGGCCTCTTAATCTGGCCACAGGAGTGTCCAGCTGGCAGAACACGCTGTCTGTGCCATCCAAGTGTAATTAAATAAAGATGGATCAATGATTATTAGGTTCCTCGTTGGTGTTAATTTCCTCTCACCCAAGGGCCTGACCACGCTGACTCTTAGTGATGTATTTCTTGGTTTAAGATAATAAAAACTTAGGAGAAACTGTCATGCTTTATCATCTTCTGCAATCAAGAGAAGGATAAGTTTTAATTTCCATGATGAGGAGGTAGTTTATTTCTTGACCTGTATGTCTGTTAAAACACTTGGCCTTCCATACAGATACATTTTTGGCATATGTGTGGCAATTTTGAAATCATAACACTTTGCTGGAAGACAATATTTACAGTGGAAAGGGTTGCCATTTTTAACTTTAAAAGCTTTCTAAGAATTTTGATTTCTAGGTATGACACAACCAATATTCCACCGTGAAGTGTTGAGTTAAAGTTTAAACATAAGCAGATTGAGGTTTAAGCACGAATGATGCTGTGCAGAGAATGATTCACCAGCTTTTACAGCACGAGGTATTGAAAGGTTTGGGCATGCAGCAAAAGTGTGTTGCACTCATCTGCCCTTTTGCCTCTGTGTGTATCCTTGTTTCTGAAAATGTCAGTGAAAGTTGCCGGCTTGACATCATTGAATTCTTTTTTTTTTTTTTCCATAAGATCAGAATTGGGACCAGCAGTAGCAGGGTGTGCAGTACAGGACGCTCTGCCAGTGTTGTACCTGCCCTGCCAAGCATCACCTCCAGCATGCCCAACCTATGACCTATTTCTGAGGAGCCCAATGGCCACTTCTGATCTCATTTACAGAGCCAAAGACTTGTATTTTGAGGAACCAACCCCAGCACATTCATTCCTTCGGCAGCGAGTTGCTGCCATCCCAAGCAGGACCGATTCCTTTATTCCCCTCTCCATCACTGCCTGGGTGTTTGAGGCACAGGGGGTTGTTCTCAAGTTGCCGTCTCTTTTCAAGCCATTTGTGTCTCCAGATTAATTAATGCATTTATAATTATCAGGTGATGCACCAAATTAAAACCAGAAATCTAAGTCTTCCTCTGTGCGAACTTTAATCCAATTGGCAAATATGGAAGGGGCTAAAAGCCAGAGGGAATTTCCCTTCTCCTGGTGGGGCATGCTGAGTCACGCGCGGATTTCTGGTCCTGACATCATGCACTTTTACAAAACATAAGGAAAACAAGGCTTTCACCAGCCTGCTCTTAGCTTAGCTCACCGATCACGGGACAGGGTGACTCAGTGAGATGTTCCCGCCTCCTCCTCCTCCTCCTCCTCCTCCTCCTCCTCGAGGTCGGGGATTTCCTTCCAGCGAGCCCTTCTCCAGCCCAGACCTTGGACCTCGCTCTCACAGCATTGCCTATTGCCCCCAGCCCTGGGTTGTGCCTCTGGGCGGTTTCTCAGCCCCCTGGAGAGGCCGTGTGAGAAGCTGTGCTGTATTCCCACATATATTAACTTCAGATGGTTTTTTCCCTCTGTTTGCTGGAGGATCTGGGTTTTGGCGTTCTCAGCATGCAGCATTGGCTGTGCGGATGTTTTCTTACAGTTGTTCAGGAATCCCACAGCATCGCAGAAACCCCTGACCAAGAAGTGGTTTGTCAGCCCTAACTGCTGAACAGCCAGCTCCGCAGATGGATGTAGCAAAGGGGATGGGGGAAAAAAAAAAAAAAAAAAAAAAATTCGAGTTTAAAATTTCAAAGTTACAGAGGAAAAGCTCAAAAAGGAGCAATTAACATCTCTGCAGCACTCTGCTTTCTCTCTACACCCACTTTCTGCTGGGAAGTGTTTAAAAATATTTAGTGAGATTCTTGCTCTGAGGGCACTATCACCAGAAATACTCTTTATGTCCAAACTTTTCATGTTCACAGTGAAGTCCTGGTGGGATGAAGGGGAGGAGGGTGTCTCAGGCTTTTCCCTGCTTGCAAACCACAACAGAGGCTGATAATGATTTTCCAGAGGGAATTCTTCCCCAAATCATCCCTCCAGCCTGAGGCCCCCTCCACTGCCCCAGACTCCCAGCAAAGGGGGGGAAGGTTTGCCCCCCGTGCCCGGCTCTGGCAGGATGGTCTGTGGTGATGGAGGGATGGCACAGAGCCGCAGCGGGCAGGTTCTCACCAGGCTGGACCCGGTGCCACACGCTCCTTCCAGAGGCTTCTGGAGAGATGCAGGATCGTCTGGACGCGCCAGGTCAGACGCTGGTGACTCAGCCAGGTCCTGTGACAGCTTCCTTCCTCTGCCAGCCCAGTGAAAACACAGAAACCCTCTTCATCAGCAGCGCAGGCAGAAAGGAAGGTTGACCGTTTGGGGTTTGGGGTTTTTTTTCTGTCTCATTTTAGGGGTTGAGTTGTCCTGAAGGTTATCCCTGCCGCGTCAGGTGTTTACACAGGCTCAGCATCATTGCACGTCGGTGTGACATGAAGCTTTTAAGGGCAGAAAACTCTAGGTCAGTGTTTTCATTGAGACGGAGGAGCAGATAAGGAAAATGGGTGGAGAGCAGGCACGCTGCAGGTATCTGGGTGTGCTGCAAATAGGTAAGTATTTTGTGTTCCCAAAGGTGAGGAGAAACTTTTTGCGAGGTAAACAACTTGCTGGGGGGGGGTGTTGCTCTGAGAACCTGACTTGTAGCTTTTGCTCTGAGTTAAAGCAGCAACGTGTCAACACACAGGAGGTAAGCACCCTGTTGGGATCTTCATCTCTGGTGGCTAAGGAGAATTTACAGACATTTGTACTGCACTGAAACAAGTCCTGGTGATGTTTGAACACAGCCACGTGTAAAGCACGTAGTAAATGAAGTTACTTTGTTTTATGAGAAAAGCAGCAAGTGCTCTTTGCTTAAAGCAGCCCAGGAAGGACAGAGCCTGACCTGTTCACAGATGGGCCAAACGCCAGAGCCAAACTCTTTTAGAGAGCTAGATAAATCAGCTATAAATCTGGATTACATTTTATATCTAGACCTAATAAATGTTTTCTCTTTCTCATTTTTGTAATGGCCTCGGGACCTGTGGATGGCTGTCGGAGTCCTTTCCGTGGAAGGCCCTCATTTCTGCAGCGTGCTCAGTACTGCCAACATCAGCTGGTCAAAGATCATGAGGTGACCTTAAAAAAAAAAATCTCTGTTTGTTTGCTGCTGGGGTTTTGAGTCTCTGCAGTTCATATTAGAAACTTTGCTCTGCAAAAGGACCAAGGCTCAAAACCTGCTTGTTAAAAACAGAACAAAAGCCAAAACTGGGATAAGAGGGAGGGACTACAAGAATAAAAGGGAACTCTGTAGGTCTGATATAAAAATCACAAGTGCTGGCAGTTTTGCTTACTCCCTCATTTTTTCCAGGAGAGCCCAAGGTTTTTGTCATGCGAGGGTGGTATAAAGCTTATTCATTTCTTCAGACTTTTATGAAGACAAAGTATAACAGCAGAAATTAGATTAAGCTTTATCCTTGGGAAAGAGTCTAATTAATTGTATTGGAGAAATTATTAATGTTACTTTGTTCTCTTCTGCTGCAGACACGCCACATATCCTGAGCAGTAGGAGTGTTTTGCACATCTGAAAATAAACAGTCAGTATCTAAGGCACTAAAACGTGTCATGTTATTTCTCTAAACTCTTTAACAGCAGTAGGATTTCACACGCCTTTCCCACAGGCAGCTCTTACTTGTCTGCCACCTCTGGAGGACTTTTGCCATTAATTCCTGCGAACCCTCTGTTGGCTCCTGGGTTTAACACGTGGGTTTAAGGCGAGAAAGCAGGCAGGCTGGGTGGGACAGAGCTTCTGGGGCTTGTTTTCTTTGGTCTAGTGATGAAAATGCTCTTGTTGGTGTGGTTGAGGCTTCATCTGCAGCTGGGGGAGTGAGTTATGGGTGGGTGTGCTGGCTTGGGCTCTGAGCCTGGGGACGTGGCTGCTCTCCATGGAGCCGATCAAGCACCCGAGGGCTGGGCTGCTCTGGGACACGGGACATGCTGCTGACTGCAGGTGACAGTCGCCTGGGCAGTGCCTTGCAAAATCCAGGCGAGGAAGCACAGCTTCAGCTTCCCTCGGGTTTTTTTTAGTATTCCCAAGAGTGATGTTCAGTGCATTTCCCTACTCAGGGATGTGCCGGGTGTGAGCATCGCTGGGGCCGTGGCAGCAAAGGCATAAACTGCTGGTGCTGTCCAAAGGGCTCCCTCTGCCGATTTCCTTCCTGGATTTTCTAATCACCAGGAGTGGCCATTTCAAGATGGGAAAAATGTGGTTTATTTTATAAACTAGAGACTAGGGACACAGGTAGGCAAGACCATCTCCTGCAGAAGTGGGCGATCTGTGCTTTTCCTCATGCATGTGCATGGCTTTCAGCGAGGCACGTGTATCCCCCAGGGCGCCTGGAGGCAGCGCCTGCCCCTGGGTGCTGAGCTCCCCCCCTCGCCATTCCAGAAGGGAACAGAGCGGAGGCCCGAGGGCCCGCTCGCTGGGTTTCCCCATTTCAGAAGGATTCCCGCCGCGGCCGAGCATCGCCCCGCGCCTGCGTGGCCGCTCCTGCCTCTGGCACGGGCACACGCTTTGCTTTACATCCCTCTCTAATCGATCCAAACATTTCAAAGAACAGACTTGGATCGCTGGAAGCCAGTCCTACAATATTTACACGCCTGAGAAATATTTACTGACTGAAAGAGCTCCGGGGAACGGAAGATGACAACTTTAGCTGGAGGAATTATGTACCCACATACAGGGCACACGAGCTGCCGCCTCCTGTTCGACCTCACCAACAACCGCAGAAGCGAGTTCGGGCGATGGTGGGATGTAAACTCGACTTTTCACACCCGACCTCGCTGCGCAGCTCCTCCTGGTCTATAAGGAAATAAAGCCGGACCCCTTAACAGAAGAAAACACGAGCAAAATAATTTTTAAATCTGTTTTATTCTGTCCTTCATGCAGGCAAACAGCTTGGGGCCGTGACCCCGGAATGCCAGGCCCTGCGGAAGAGCGATGCGGTCCCTCCAGGCGGCAGCTGCCATTGGCCGTTTTCCTCCGGCATTGATCTGCTCTCAAGCCACGTTAGATGCTGTGGCCTTCACCAAGAGGAAACGCTTCTGTGGAAATGGCAGCGAAGACGCACGGCACCGCCTCGGGGGCTGCTGGCCCCGACCCCGTCCTGCCCCCCCGGCTGTGCCGGCCCTGACCGCGGGGCCACGGGCACAGCCCGGCCACAGGGGCTGAGCCCGCGTCCACGGGCACCCTGCGCGCC
>NW_020799117.1:6041932-6129057 GCF_003259725.1 Athene cunicularia | reverse complement strand
GGGGAGGGTCGGGGGGCCGCGGGGTGACGGGTGCGCTGCCGTGCTGGTCGGTTTTCACTTCGCGTTCATGGTGAACCCCTTCGTGGGCGATGGGAACCCCACGGGTGGAGAGACGGTGATGCCAGCACCGGGGGGGACCTTCGGGTGCTGGGGGAGGGCTGTCCGGGCAAACCGGAGGCGAGGGGAGGTCCGAGCAGCCCTGCCCTCGCCGCACCGCACCCGGCTCGCGGTGCCGAGTCCCGTAACTTAAGCGCACGTGGGACGGGTGCGAGGGCCGCCGGCCCCGGCGCTCCCACCTCGGTGCTGCCTTTGCACCGAGCAGGTGCCTGCAGAGCCGGGGTGCAGGGGTGCAGGGCCCCGTCCCGGCCAGGCTGCGGGGGAATCCCGCGCAGGTATCGCAGAGGTGCTCGTCGCTGGTTTTTCCTGACAGCAGAATAGTTGCTTTTCCCTGTCTTGTCGCTCACTGAAGCAGCGATCTGGATTTATCCTGGCCTGAAGGACGATTCTGGTAGTTGCTTCTGAATTGTGTGTCTGTCTCGTCTGTGGGTGTGCAGTGGCTCACGCCCGTGCTGGTCACTCAGCTCTTGCAGCTCCTGCAGTTTTAGAGGTCATTAAAGGTGGGTGCTCTGCCCGTCCAGCCCTTGACGCTCTCTTCCCACTCTACAGGTGAGAACTGAGCATAAGATGTGACTCGATGGCTTTGAGCCCCCCCGCCCCTGCACACCACGCACAGTCGCAAGATGCAGCTCGTACGTGGTGCGAGGCCGGGGTCAGGGTGGAGGCAGCACCGGGGGGGACCATTTTTTGGCCCTGATGGGCAGGATGACATGAGCTCGTGTGCGTGCCTGCCCACCCAGCCCCTTCCCTGGCAGCAGGGCAGGAGCGCCTGGGATGTCCCATCTTCTCCTGGCTGCTGCAGCTGCTTGGGCTCCTCTGCCTCGTTCATCAGCTGAAGGGCTCTCCTGGCACGCTGCTAACGTGGTTTAAATCCCACCAGAGCTGCCTCCCCGCAGAGGTTTGGGTGATGGGTGTTTGTAACGCAGGGGTACTGCCAGTGGATCGCTTGGCTTCAGCAGGTGGGATTTTTAGCTGAACAAAATGTTTGCACAACCAGGTGCTGTTGTATGTGCCTTCAGCCAGAAATGCTAGACCATGGTAAGTCGTGGAGGGGCAGAGGAGCACTCTGACAGCTGCTTTCTTGTGGTTACCTCTGAGCAGTTGCTTTGCTTGCGGCTCCCTCCCATAAATGAAGTGAAACCAGCGTGTGGTGCTGCACGGGCTGTGAGCAGTCGCTCCTGGCTTCTGAAGCAGGGTGGCCAGCCCCGCTAGGGAGTCTGGGCTGTTCGAACTGTGTTGTTCTTTGACTCACTTTTATTTTTTAACAAGTAGCTTTTCCCCGTTGCTCATTCAAGTGCCAAAGTAACAACCTTGGGTACCGCTGTCCCTGGCCTTCTTGGTAGGACCTGCCCTGGGATACGCGTTTTCCTCTGACAGCAACAGATTGGCGCTGGCAGACAGCAATCACCGCAACAGGTCACAAATAACGTGGGTCAGGCTGTGTCAGCACAGCAGGTTTCCGGCTATTATGGTCATTTACGTATCAGGCCGTTACTCGGTACAGAGCTGGAGAAGACCTTGAGAGGTCACTCAGTCCATCTCCTGCCCCTCCGCAGGATCAGTGATAACCAGCCCCTTCCTGACAGATGTTTATCATATTCATTCTTAAAAACCTCCGATGACGGTGGTGCCTAAGCTCCCTGGACAGTCTGTTTGACATTTAGCAGCCCTGCTATTAGATTTTTTTTCTTATGATTGGAACAGAAATGTCTTTTCCTTCAGCTTGGTTTTGTGATTACTCTTCCCTTTTATTGGGCACAGGTAGAAAAATCTCCTTCCTTCTTTCTTTGCAGGAGTGTGTTAGATATTTGGAAGTTGCTAACATGTCTCCCCTTAATCCCTGCTAATACAGGTTAAACCACACTGGTTTCTTTGAATCTTTTTTGCTTATGTATTCTTGGTCTGCAGTTGCTCTTGTTACTCTCTTCTGGACCATCATCTGTTGTAAAGAGTGATGCTTAACCTGTGATACAGGATTGAAGTCGCTGCCTTATTTTTGCTCAGAAGAACACAGGATTACTTCAGGTCTTTTACATACAATGATCCTGTTTATACATCCCAGTGTGTTTGCTTTTTACTTTTGCCACAGATGGCTTGTTTTTAATTTTTTTTTTATCCCATTGACCCTTCAGCCACTCTTCTCCAGAACTATTTCCTGCTTTTCAATCCTCATCTTGTATTTGCCTGGCTAATTATTCTTACCAAATTACATTACCTGACGCTTGTCCTTGCTGAACTGCGTCCTTTTTTTTTTTTTTTCAGACTGCTTCTTCTAAAGTGTCAGGATTGTTTTGAATTCTGATCTTGTCCTCCTGCCTGTTTGCAGTCCTGCTCAGCTTGGTGTAGCCTTCAGAGCCAATCAGCATGTTTTCTCTGCCACTGGCCGAGCTGTGGATGAAAGCACCACACGATATCAGATCTGGGATGGGTTCTCCTGGAACCTGCTTTGGTAAGGTCCTCCCAGTCTGTGCTCAGAGACCAACAACCAGGTCACCGGTGCTCTCCTCAGCTGTGATGGCTCAGTCCAGCCCTTGTGTCCCTAGTTCTGTTAGGGGCTTGTTCCGTGAGACACTGTCAGAGGTGTCTCTGAAATCTTTGTTTCTTCTCCCTTTCCTACAAGTCCTGGCACCCTGTTGCAGAAAGAAATATGATAGATTTGATGTGCTTTGTTCCTGATAAACAGAGGTTAGCTCTCGCTCAAATTCTCCTTGTCTTCTAAGCCTTCAACTGAAGTTAAGGTGATTATTCTATAATTTCCTGCATCTTCCTTATCCCCATCCCCTTATTTTTCAAAGTCAGGCTTCACGTTTGCCAGTCCTCTGTAACATCAGCCATCCTCCCTGAGTGACTGGAGGCAATTCCCAGTGATCCTGAGCTGCTCATGTTGTTGCGTTCTCAGGAAGGCTGGCAAGGTATCTGCATTGCCTTTGATGGGGAATAAAATCATATTAAAAGACATGTAAAGCATCGCAGAGCCTGCTTGCCTTCCCACTCTGTATTGGGAGGACAAAACAATTAGTTGGAAGAAAATAAACCAGGTCAAAATAGCTCTAGAGCTGCTTTTCTGTGACCGATGCAGGGTTTGTTTACCCGCTCATGGTGCTTTGCTGTGCTGTGGTTATTAGTGAAGTTTTGACCTCATGATCTGCAAAAACAGATGCTGTCTCTTTCCAATTATAAACAAGGTTTGAAATAGTCTGCAGGAGTAGGAAGAGAAGGGCAGCCTCAAACAGCACAACCAGTCACCCAGTCAGCCAATGTCCAGCATCGTGGGGTGGTTTGGAGGTGGACCATGTGCTGTGAATCATGGTGGTGGGTGTCTTGGCCAAGTTTTAATGTTCTCTCTTTGCCGATTTTAGGCTGAAGTATGGTTAAACTTGCAAAAAACAACAGCTGCCTTGGAAGAAGCTCTTCCGTAACCTGTTGTCATCAGGTGGACTGCAGGGTTTAACTGTGGAGGGTGACCTGCAGTCAGAGGATCGAGCCTTCGGGAAGGCACAGGCAGGCTCGGGCATTAGTGTGCCCGGCTTGGGGGTTACAGGGGGTGTTTTACTGAGGACTCAGTAAAACTAAGCTTTCATGATTTTAGATAAGTCACAGATGCAGATGGGACAAAGGTGAACAAATTTAACCTACCTGCAGTTAAATTGTTGTGATTTTTTTTTTATCTTTCAACAAGGAAAACTTCAGTTCTCATCCATAACGTTTGTTCTTACCTTGACTGACCGACCAGCCACGCGCTCTCTGTCCAGCTCTTCTCTTTGCCCCTGGCAGCTTATTCCAGAGCCATAAATACTGCAGTTTTTAAGGGTTTTGGTTGTATGTTATTTTTTAATTGAATAGGAAATTCTAAACATTGTGTGAACCTATTAGGAGACTCCTGACATGCTGCCCCTTGGAAATGCTGTGTTTTGAGGTTGGGATTCCACCTCCAGGGTGTGGCTGCATAGCTCAGGGTGGACTCTCTACCCACGCTGCCTGTGCAGGCTTCCCCCAGCAAGTTTTTTTCTCCTTCAAATTTTAATAATTTATAGTTACCCGGTACCAGCCAGCTCCAGGTTTCCATTGCAAAACCACAACTGCAGGCACCCCCAAACCTGTAGATGTGCCTGCAGAGTGGGGTTGCCCTTTGAATAGATGCTTCACACCCCTCAGGTGAGTTTTGACTGTGCAGTGTTTTGGGTGCTGTGGGAACTGTTCCTCCCACGGGTGTTTTGAAAACCCTTCAGAATAGGTGTGCACAGCTCCTCGAAGGGCTCACCACTCGCATCCTGGGTGGGTATCTCGGTGCAGGGCTGAGCACGGGGTCTCTCTCTTTGGCTTGTGATGTGGGGAGCGGGATGCTGGGGTGTGGGTGATTGTGGGGCACCAGCTGCAGCATGGATGTTGCTCCGGTGCCTGTTGCAACGGGGCCCGCAGCATGTCCGTAAAGAAATATTGCTTGTTCGGTGCCACGCACGGCGGGATGCTCCGCTCGCTCGGGGTGTCCTTTGTGGGAAGCAGACTGTCCCGGAGGGCCGTTCCTCTGAGCATGTTTACAAAGTCGTCTTATATAATGCATAAAAGCCGTGAACGCTAATCCGCTCTAGAAGCGGCAGAGTCAAAGCTTGTGATAGTGCTAAATACAAGCTGTATCTTGAGGCATGCAGGGTTTCCCACTGCTTTTTCATTTCTGTTACCTGCACCAGTTTGACTTCAGGTTTTTGTAGTTTCTTTGAGGTCTTGGGCACAGGCTGCAGCCGGATGAGTGTGAGTGAAAGCTCTGGTCTGAGCTGGGCTTATTTCACTGCAACCCTTGGAAGCATTTACCAGGAGGGGAGATGCCAGCAGCAGACCCAGCGTGTGCTTCTGATGGCTGAGGAGGTGCAGGCAGGGGCCTGCTTGAGGAACCCTCGTGTTTAGCAGCCTATCATTGCATGGCATGGTGAATAAAAAGATGTGTAGGAGCATTTCTGAGAGGCTTTACTTGGCCTCTGGTGCTCAGCAAACGTTGTGTGGAATTGGTGGCTGGAATGCAGCTGCATTTGTAAAATTGTCCGGCATATGATTTGACCAAACTCATCCAAAGTGTGAGGGACACCATACAATCGATATGCATTTATCAAAATAAATCTTGCATTGTCTGGAGTCACCTGTATTTCTGTTTTTATTTCTTTGCTGGTTTTGTTAGGTCTTTAGGCTGGGCTCTTGACTTGGACTGCATGTAAACTTGTCCGTGTCCCATTGCTGCTCCAGCAATAAGAGTTGCAGGTGCGTGATGGAACTGAAGTTACTGGAAGTAGAGACTTAGTTTCAGGTCCCTGCCATGAGGTATCCCACCCAGTCTTGGGAAAGTCAGTCGGCTGGTTTCTTGTCTCAGTTCCCATCTGCTCTCTGGGGATGGTGATACCTCTTGTCATGGGTTTGGACCACACAGTCACGCTTCCGTGACAGCAGGGTCTGTGTCAGTGCGTAGGAGAGGAGCAGGCAGAGGAGGTTAACACACACAGACCCAAATACATCAAGTACTTATCTTGGTTTGCTTCTGTTACAGAACAAAACTGTTTATAATTTGTGATTCCCTTTGATTCATCCAAAACAAATCATTGATTTGTGCTTATATCCTGAATGTTCATTGATTATTCACTTAGTGTTTAATGTAAAACACATCTGTAGCTGGCTAGTTTAAGTGAAGCTGCCAGTCATCTCCAGAAAGCTTTGAAGCTTGCTAAGTGATGGAGAAATTGCTTTAGTGATAGATTGGGCAAGGCTGCTAGCAGGCTACTGCAGGTAAACTTGGCTTATCTGCAGTTCTCCCTGTTCACAAAACCCAAACCACTTCCCAAAGTACCAGTTTCTCAGTTCATGATATAAGGAAACACAAATACCTATCCTGGGGTGCCTGGCTCGGCACAGGCGTCTACAGCCACCCGGCTCTTTGCAGGAAACCTTGGCAGAGGTAGGGCTGAGCCACCTGCCCAAAAGTATTTGGAGATAAAGCTTTTGTGTTCCACATGAAGATTTTCCATATCATTATCGTGCCAATTCCAATGTTGATGGTTTGTTTTTCACGAGACAAAGCCCAAGAGATCAGCCGGGCTTGGTGGGTGAAGAGGGCTGCCGTGGCAGCAGAAGTCACTGGTCAAATTAAAGGATTATGGAAACTATTAAAATAAACAAAGGGCTTCAGCGGGGGCTGGCAGGTTAATGCTGTTAGGAGGAGAGGCTTTTCGGGGAGTGCTGATTAAGCATCTGCTTAACAGCTTCCTGATTCAGGGAGAGGATTGTTGTCTTTGATGGAGAAAAATGCATTTTTTCTGCCTTTTTTTATTTGAATTGGAGTGTGGGGGGCTTTTTATTCAGCGATGTCCTTGGGTTTGTTTTTGAGCTCACATCAGGCTTCTCTTGCAAAGCGAGAAAATCTGGGAGGGGCAGATTTCTGGTTTAAATCATCTCTTTCAGTGTTAATTGTGGCACTGGCTGCTGCTGCTTCTGTTTCTGTCCCGGTGTCAAGTCACATTTGAGTCTCCAGGATCCGTGCATTAGCATGGACACGTCTCTGATGCACAGAGACAGCTCTGTAACTCCATCGTCACTCCTGCCTGCCCCTGCCTTGGCGTGACTCCCCTAATATTTAAATATTCCTGCCCTCTTGTGCTACATACAGGACGAATACTTACCAAAAGGTTAATCTGTATTTTGAAGTGACTAGGCCCTAGTTTCTGCAAGATGTTTTCATTTCTGCTTGTATTAAAGTGGACAGCAGTAGTATTAAAATGCAAATAGTTAGGCTTTAAAGAAGGTTGTGTGCAAAAATTAATCTCTACCTGTCTTTTATTTTCATTATGAGTTTTGTTGAGTTTCAGTGTCCCTTTATTTGTAAATACCATTGTCACACTGGTGGTTTAGGACTTGTTAGGGGAATGGATGCTGAACTGGGGAAACAGCACAGTGTTGGCTTGTGTCAGTGCTGCTACCTGGTCCACAGCTATTCCCCAGTGACGTTTTTAGACCATCCTGATCACATTTTCAAGACTGTCTTATAGAACATAGGTGTTTCTTCTCTCCCTGTGATGACAAGAACGTTCTGGAAATAAGGTTTAACCTGGAAGACCCTTTTTTGTCACTCAGTGCATGTACATGGGCAGCAATAAATCCTCTATTTATTGTCACTGCTCCGAGGAATTTCATGGCTTACATAGGAGGCCTATGGTACCAAAAAAGTTGTGTAGCCTTCAAAAGCCCTTGTAAATAATCAAAGAAACACTTCCAATACTGAGATATGAGCTACTTAAGATACATGTAATAGCACTGCATGTTTGTATAGCCTGTTCTATTGAAAACGTGGTAGCAGCACTAACCCTGCCCAACAAATTCACACAGAAGAAGCTGGAGAAGTTTTCTGAGTGAGGACTAAATTGCTGTATTCTGCCTCAAAAGACGGGCAGTTAGGGGAGCAGGACTGCTGTGCGGTGTCCCCATCCTGGATGTGAAAAAGAAGAACAATATTTGACTTCATGGGTTGCCCGGGGGATGGATGGACCTGGACGGTGTTGGACTCTCTGAGACTCAGCGACTGCCATAGACAAGTACCTGTCAAATTAATTATTCAGTTAATGCTGGCAAAAGCAGTATGGCACTCTTCCCCTCCCTCCTTTCTGTGCCCAGACTGTGATCTTTTGCATTTGTTTGATCTTGCCTTTCGTGTTTTAACTATTCCTTTTTTGTGCCATGTCTCATTGTGCTCTCTCTGGAGCTGGCTTTGATATCTTTTCTCTTTGTCTTCCATTTCCCTCAGTTTCCTCCCTTCCTTTGATGTTGCAGAAAATGACCAGAATGGACATCTTCCCACACCTCTCCCCCTCTCTAAATCTTGTCCAGTTCAAGTAACCCACCAGATGAGGAACTTTACCAGATGCTTACCTAGTAACGTGGCTTTGTTAACTCCAAGCAATGAGTTTGGGTAGAGGCTGGTAGAGGCTGAGCTGCCCGGGGAGGAGGTTGTGCTGGTCCTTGCACCGCGTGTCAGGGGCCGATGAACCACGTGCTGGGTCCCAGCAGAGACGGCGAGGCAGGACACGGACCCCAGGACAAACCCTCCCAGTTCCAGAGCGGGGACGTGCCGTGGGGATGTTCATCCCGCGCCTCATGGATGGAGCTTAAACTAAATTACAGGCGTGTTTAAAAGCAGATTAATTTGCCAACTTCGAGCAGCAAGAAGTGTTTAGAAAAAAAAAAAAAATTGGAAATGCGAATTCTAGCTGAGCACAAACTTTGTCATTCGATGGGTCAAATTCTCTGCTGTCTTGTGCCAGCGAATCTGCATGAAACGTGTATTTTGTCTGAGCTAAGGAGCTGACCTGGGTGGGGGAGGTAAGTACCCAGAATGGTGGATGAGCATAATTAGGGCATGGATTGTGGGTTGGCTCCATATAGATCAGTTTGTGTTTCATTAATGTCTGGTTCCACCCTGTCTGTCTGTTTTATTAGATTAATTTATTACTTTCTGAAAGTGCCTCTCCAGTGAGCTAAAATATCTATTTACTGGAAGTATTTGGTTACCATGAGAAAGTGTATTTGGCTTGTTTGGCAAATATTAACTACTTTCTTCTGTTTCCTTTGTGATTTATTTGTCTACTTATCTTGGGTATTGATTGCTGAAGGCCTTGGTAATTATTTGTTGATTTTGCAAATAGTGATTTTAAAGGCTTGGATTACTTTTGTAATATTAATCATTACCTTGGTGTATTTGCCTCAAAGGGTGGGACCTCTCCGATGGCTGCAGTTGCAATGTGGACATTTACTGTCTGAAACTATGCCGCCGTCTTAAAATAACAAAATCGTTACTGGCATTTTGTTCCTGAAACAGCAGATATTTGCAGAGACACAAACCTGGCTGTCACAATTAGCTCACAAATTTGCTGTTGCTGTTGGTGGGAGAAGTGGCCGGATTCTGGAGTCAAATAGAAAGATAATTTTATTTACTTTCTGCTGTTTCACTCTTTCCAAATTAATTTCATGCTATCTTGGTCTCAACTCTGGTGCAGGGTTGGAGGGGAGGCGGGCGGCCCCTCTCCAGTGGCGGCACAGCAGCGATGCAGCTTTGCTTTGTGGGAGAGAAGCGATGCTCTGAGAGGGTCTTACGCTTGCAAGTAAGTGTGCTGCCGTACAGCGGCACATCTTGCTTTGGGGGAAGGTGAGAAATTGGAAAGTCTCTGCTGGGAGCTGAGTAATTGGCACCTGCTATTATTGTGTCCCTCCTCCCCCTTTTAATAACTTGTTTATAAAGATAACTCTCCTACAGATCTCATTACACAGCAGTAAAGCATGCTTTTTTTAAAAATACACTCATTCCTATTCCTGTCAGGTCTGAATACCTACCTCCTTATGTTTCTGAAAGGAGGAGAGAGAGTTTTTGTGTCGTCCAGGCATCTTTACTCGCTGCTGGGCAGACTCGGAGATGCCCATGGGGAGATGAGCTGTGTCCTCACCATACCTGGAAGGAGATGTAATTCTTTCATTAATACAAAACCTGGCAAGCGGTTAGAGTGGCTGGGAGGGGAATTTTGTCTTCTTGTTGTTTTAGGCCTTGAAGCAAGGGATTGTGTTGGCTGTTTGACTGATGTTGGCTTTATCTCCGTCGGAGCTTGCATAGTGCCATATATTACTAGAGAGCGCGAAACACGACATTTAGCATACGCCCCTGGGATCTCTAGCACAGCGAATCCCACTTCTTCCTCTTGCATCAAACGATTTGTTTAATTGGTTTTAACAGTTTTGTCCTTGTTCCTTTATTAGTGGAGCGTGGCGCAAAAGGAAGCTGGGAGCATTTCTGGATCCTGTCCTGGGTAATTTGATGACTAAGTCTCGTTGAGCTTCATCTCTGTGCAGGTGCACTGGTGCATCTCCTGCAGGGGATGCGGTGGGAAGAGCATCTCCTCCTCCTCCTCCTCCTCCCAAACACATGCACATGGGGAAGGAAGAGGAGGAGAGGGCAAAATCATGTCCGTGACAATTGTTCTCTGATTCTTTTCATTGCCTTTAAAGAATGAAAATCATAAAAGGAACCTCAGAAAAGAGGGCATTGCAGCAAGCCCTGGCAGGGATGTAATCTCTTTTCTTCATACTAAGGTATAAAGATAATTCCAGTCGGGATTGAAACAGCGGATGGCAAATAATTCTTGAACAATCCGCTTATGGTGTTCCAGGATGCGAATGAAAACCACTAATGGGATAAAGAAGGATCTAGATAATTATCTCGGCTGCATTAAATCCTGTCCTTTCAGGAGAGTACTCTTGTGTGGACACTAATTTCATGTGTACGAAATGCTAAAGCTGACTAGACATTTTCAGAAGTTAGCTGCTTCCAAAATAGCCATCACTGCTTGGTGTTCATCTACCTTTTATCTACCTGGTTGGTCTTAATAAATCTGATTTCTGCTCTGTGCTATCCTGTTCCCTTTTTTTCCTCCTCCCTGCAGCAGGTTAAAGCTGCGACACACATTCTCTCCAGGGCGGATTTGAAACCTCCTTCATCCTTTTTTCATTTGGTCTGCTGTTTTGGGAGACTTCCTGGGGTTTTTTTCCGTTTTACAGCTGGCAGTGCTGTTGTTTTAAGTCTGACGGAAGCGCTGTTTGCAGTATTAAGGTATGCAAGATATTTTTTAATTTGATCCATTTTTTTCCCTCAGCAAGAGCTCTGCCTTGCAGTGCGGAGGACGGCATTGTGCTCCAAAACAAACCCAGTTGTACAGTCAGTTAATGAGGCTCTTGTTGTAGGCTCTTTGCTGCCTTTGTGTTTGAACCTAATGGATGCCCTGTGGATGAAGTGGAGGATGGCAGGAAGAGAAAGGAACAGATTTGTATTGACAGCAACCATGACATTTGGATGGGGTCGGATCAGTTAACAGCATTCAAAGATCTGTGTTACGGGATCTCTGTTCTCTACAACCCTGTGGTCAGAGGAAATCTGCTGTTTGGAGGTATGGGCAACAGAAATGCACTTCTTAGAAGTGGCTGATTCTTCGTTATCCCCCATCAGCTGCAGGCAGCTGCATTTGCCAGCTGTCAGAGAGTCGTTTCTCTCCAGCCTCACGCTAAGCCAACCGAGGCATGCCTGAGCTGCCTGCCGCATCCTTCGGTGAGCCAGGCTGTGCATCAGACAAGGGAGCCAGGTCTGGGGACTTCAGCTGAGACGGCTGCCCCGAGCCATCCTCCAGCTGGAAGAGGTGGATGGGCAGTCAGCATCATCCCTTTACACGCTGGAGGACAGATGATGTGCATGGCTGTCTTGCTGGGGAAAGACTCCATCATTCACCACGTGGAGAGTGCCCAAATGTAGTTTCTTAGTGGTAGACCCTCCTGAATCAACAAGGTTCCCATCTTTTCTTGCTGGCATGGCAGTATAGTTAAGGTTCAGATGTATTTTGGAAGTACAGAAGGGCTTCCTTGCTTTGAGTGAGAAGTCAAACAAGAAATGCTGTCCTGTCCAAGGTGGGCTTGCGTTTCCAACCCTTCATGTGGCACAGAGACGTTACAAAGGCTGATCTCGTGCTGAAATCCAAGGAGCTGGTATGTCTGGTGTTGCTGTGGACTGGAAGTTGCTCTTGACACCAGGTTCACCATTCACACCACCATGAGCTCTCACTTGCCTGTCCCAACTGGAGGATGACCTCAGAGGCATATGAAGCACAGCCTTCCGATACCAGGCTTGGATTTGGGACAGGTAGCCTGCAGGAGGGTCTGATAGGAAATTAGGCACATCCAGAGAAGGCACTTGCCTAGTAGGGCTGTGTGTAAAGAGGGTATGTGGGATCCTTGCTGCCTCTGGAAGGCTCTTTTAGGAAATGAATTACATTTAAGAAATGTGGTCACCTTCCATCTTGGTGACATGCTGCTTGTACAGCAGCTCTTAAACTGAATTGCTCACATAGAAGAGTCAGTACCAAGGTTTCTTTGCCGTCTGCTCACAGTTACTAGCCCTGTGGCTCAAGGAATGTAACTGAAATTTAACAGTGGTGCCTGGTGCAGGCTTTTGCCCTAAAACTGCTGACATTCTGCAAGAGGATTCTGGTGAGATCTGGCATTTGACACCTAAAAATTGATCGATTACTGTGTAAGGCAAGATATCCATCTTATCTCTGAGAACACCAGCCCTCCTACATGCTCTTGACTTCCACAAAGATCTTAATGGGGATTTTTACTTGGTTCTTGGTATCACTGCATGCCCTTTGAATGAACTGCTTGCTAAGAAATCTCATTACTTGCTCCTCATTAAAGGTGTCTGGTTAGCTGAGTTGCTAGTTGAAGTCTCCTTTCCTCAACACTGTGCTGTGATGAAGTGGTACCTGGAGCTGTTGTGCCAAGTATTACCTCCATAGAGCACAATAAACTACCTCCTGCTTGTGTGACTTGCACCCAGAGAGAAACTAATGGCTTTTTTCTGGATGTCTGCAGAGCTCTCTGTGTGTGCATCGTTTGAGTTGCTCATCCGTTGTTCCAGAGTGCTGGTCAAATATTCTTAAAGCCTGCAAACCAAAGGTGGCCGTTTCTGCAGCTACCCCTGATGGTGACCCCAGGGTGCTCAGAAGCCCCAGCTGAGAGCAGGATCCTCTCTGGTGTGCCCTGAATGTGCTGGCTGCACGCGGAAGCCTTCCGCATAGCTTCCACATGACAGGCTGGGCCAGAAGTGGGTCTCTCTAGGTGGCAGACGGTAGAATTGTCCATTTAAAATCCACATCTATCATCAGCATCATTTAGTGACCGGCATTGCTGCAGTGCCAGGGACAAGCATGGGGGTCGTTTGCATCAGATTTACGGATTCAGCAGAGAGGAGGAAAGGAGAAGATGTTGACAAGAAAGAGCTCGTGAGTGGGTAAAATTTGGGTTGCCAAACACTGCAGAAAAAGTCAAGAACTTGTTTTGTCTGGTGGTGTGATGTAAGGCATAGGTGAGAAGGTGTGGATTTATTTATGTGCGCACTCGTATTTAGTTTGGCTTCTAGAAGTCCTTATCTCTTCTCCTGCTGCTAGCTTCCTCTCAGTTGCCCTCTTTCCCTCTGCTCTGCCTACGTTTCTTGCTGTGATTTCAATTATTTATAGTATTTCTTTTCCGCTTACACTACTCCGCTGTACGTGCGCTATTTCAGCAGCTGTCGCTTCCCCAGCCCATTCTGCTGATAGGTGAAGAGGCAATCCCTGTGCATACAACTCGTTAAGAGCATTTCAGGGCTCTTCAGTAAGCAACTACGCGAATGTAAAATTGCAATTGGATCTTCTGTTATGGGAGGTTTTGATTGCAGCTGGTGAAATAATGATCTGCTTATTAATGTAGAGAAACGGGAGGAAGCTGCTGAGGGTAACAAGGGGAGAGGATGCCCCCTTTTTTTTGGTGAAACTTAACCAGTCTAAAACAAGAGGCATATTCTCCTCTTGGTTCCATCAGTGTGCATTCGGAAGAACCTCGTTAGAATAATTTAATTTGTTTTTGACACCGGCTGTCACAGGGAGGGGAGTCCTGGGTGAAGCGCAGGCAGTCTGAATTCAGAGCCGAGGCTGGGACAGGCAAGCTTAGCTGTTCAATTTAGTACTCCCTCATTTTTACCTCCGCGCTAGTAAGCTTGGAGAACAAGCAGAAAATGTTTAAATCTCTTTCTTCGTTGCTGCCATGTTCAAACTGAATTAACTCTCATCCAAAGGAAGCCTGTGCTGTAGGAAACATCTGCCGTGGTCCAAATTGTGTTTGAGGTCAGAATTAAAATGTATGTAACTGTTCAGTGGTGAGCAATGAATATACAAATCCTGCTCTTTGCCAACAGTTGTTTTGTGAGACATGATTTGTACGCTTCCCTTGTACCTGTGCAGTTACACGAATGTGTTATTGGAATATGAACCAGCACAACGTGTCTCAGGAAATAATGATTATAAGGTGAAGCGGCTTGCTAGAATGTCAAATAATTTCTTATTTCAAGCTTACATTTATTTATTTGCCTTCTACAAACTGTGTTTCTGGAGTGTACTAGTAATTGATACGAGGATGTAATTGTATTCACGATGTGCAGTGGTTGCTCTGTGAAATATTTGTTCTCCTCTTGGCTCCTTCATTGAATGAGTTGATATAAGATCTCAGGGAAAGTATGAACAATTTTTAGAGCTGTTCTAGATTCACTCCTTACATTTTTTTTGATTGTGTAACCAAAAAGAGCTTTTGAAAAGATAGAATAAGTCTCAAGTATAGGCTGGCCAGGGAAAGGCTGGTGCTTTGCTGTATTTGATGAGTTTTCAGTCTGCTGAATTAAGAAAAACTAAAGCTCCCATTTTATGGAGTATTGTCTGAGGACTGGGAGTCTTGAGGTGTATTTGAGTGCCTAGGCTTCCTTCTGGCTTCTTCTGGGTAAAGACCATTCAAGTTTGAAAAAGGTTGTTCAAGTTCTTTAAATTGTGTCCTGACTTTCAGCGGGAATCGCAAAGATAATTACAAAATAAACTGAGGAGTGACTGACAAAAATGAATAAGGCAGAAGTTTGAGCAGGAGCCGGTGGTGTGTGCTAATGCTGTATTTCTGATGCACAGTGGCAAATGTTGGTACGTATGTATTTCAGAGATTAGTTACATGGTAGCACCAAATTCCCGAGGGATTAATGAACTTTTTGGTTCAGACTGACAGCTCCTGAGGCCCCAGAGCAGCAGGGTGAGGGTGGTGGCACCAGGCTCCTCGACGTGGAATTGGACTGATGAAAAGCAAAGTCCTCTACAAAGTTGGCTGGGTACCGTTCAGCCCATTTCACAGGTGGGAAATCCCTTTGAAACCTCCCTCTGACCGTCCCTCCTGCAGCCCCTCAGACATGGAAACCATGTCTGCAGAAGGATGGGTTTGCGTTTCCCTTGCTGACATGTTTGCTAGCAGAGGAGTGGTGTTTATTGGGTCGTTCCAGGACGTCTACACTTGTACTGGGCTGGAAAGCCTGCGGGGCTCAGGGCAGGGACCTCGAGTGCTGCGGTCGCTGCTGCGAGGACAGCTGGAGAAAACATCCACGCTGCAGCATCTCCCCCTGCTCAGCTCAATGTTCTATAGCAAGACGCCAGTGATAGACAAAATACATGTGTGAGGAGGCAGATGGTGCCAAAGCAGCTCCAGGAAAGCAGCAGTTGGCCATTAATTTGCTCAGAGGTTGGGCGGGTGGATTGGTTCTGCTGCTGTGGAAACCTGGGTGGATGAAGAGGCAGGGGGACAGGGGTGGTGGGTCATACCAGAGTCTGCTGTCAGCGCAGAAGAAAGAGGGAGATTTTTATGTTTTGTGGCGCCTGTTTTCCTACTTTGGAAAAAGCTTCCTTTTTATGTGCCTGTGTAAATGCTTTATAGCCCGAGTACTGAGACTTTGAGTATAGTTCCTTAAAAATTGATGGTGAATTTTGACCATGTACAGCTGGTGTGTTCAAGTTCATGAGGATTCTGCTCTGTTTGTGATGTGGTTTTTTTTACTGCATTTAAATGAGTCATTTTTTTTTTAATATAACTTCTGAGTATTGACAGACTCACCACCATTCTCTCCTACCCCCCTTTTTTTCTGTTTAAGCTTGGTTTTTCTAAGGGCTTGAAGCTACGTCATCCTTCCCAACAGGTTTCAAACTACTAGTCCCACTTTAGCCCAGCTGGGCTATGGTATGGAACTCCCACGGGTGATCTAAGACCCCCCAGGTTCTCTTGAAGGTAGTCAGGAGGGCAGAAGAGAGAAGGTGGCTCTGTTGGTGGATAGTATGAATTCCTCCATCAGGCGTGGATGAATCCCTACAGAAAGCATTATTTTCATAAGGACCCAACCACAAGAAATGCTTTAATCAAAGCTTTTGATTGAGTACAGGACACCCAGATGTTGGGTTCTCCCCTGGGGTGGAGTGTGCTGGGGTGGCCATGGCCAACACCGTTCTCTGTGGTTGGTCAGCAGCTCAGCCAATCCGGCATAAAGTCCTACCAAGTCCTGAAAATAAACAAGACCGAGTTGGGTTTTTTTTTTTCCTTCTTACACCTGTAGTAAGGGTTAGAAGTAACCACAGAGAGAAAAAACTTGTCTTTTTTTGTTGTTGTTTTTTTCCTGGTAATAGGACCATCCATTTCAGTGTTCTTACCTATGGCCAATCCCTCATTCTCTTAATTTTTGTTGCTCTGACTGCTTTGGTTTTTTCTTCATTGCAATCAAGATAATGCAGTACAATATTGCACTGAGAATTTCAGCTATTCAATTACCTTTCAGAAGTTGGCTTAATTGGCTCTTTAAGTGATAGCTCTCTATTGTGTGCAATCAGCACGACTCAAGGAGGGAGCAGGAAGAGGATAAGGACTTTGTTTCTAATCAATAAATAAAGGTCTTTGAAATAATACTGCTTGCAATTTGTATCACCGGTTAAATTACGCCAAAGATGATAGTCTGCGTGTTCCTTGTGGAGCACAGCTATAACAGAGTAATAAGGCTTTGCTATCAGCAAGCATGCAGACTATTTTACTCGGTGTTTCCAGCAAATCCAATATTCTCTCCCCTTGGATTTTCTCCCCCCCCCAAGTATTAGAGGAAAACCAAAACAAAACTGCTGCAGTCTGGTACAGATGGTCTGGGAAAGTCTAATATGTAACAACTAATTTGTTTTGCACCTCATAAAGTATGCAAATGAATGTGATACCTGATGATAAATAATTCAAAATGGTGACGCAAGGCAAGGGGAGATTATAGATGGAATAAATATAGGGTAAAAAACTTTAAAAAAAAAAAATAATCCCAAATGTCTAAGATCTCCTTTCAAGCTACGATCCATAGACAAAGCTGCTTCTTGGTGCAGGTTTGCCTCCAGTGCTTGAATCCAAGGGACTTTTGGCCAGCAGGATTTCTAGAGTTTGCAGTCAGGGTTTGGCCAAAGCTACAAATCTCAGGAGCTGCTGCCCTTGCGCAGCTCTCTTACACCTCAGGTTGTCGCTGAGCTTCTTCCTGCCTTGGTTTAGGCAGCAGGAAAGCTTTGCCAAGCACACCAGGGTTTTTTCAGGTTCCCCTCAGTTAGTCAGATAAAAATGATTGGCTGCTTCATACATTTTTTTTTTAATTAAATCCGAAGTTATTAATTGTAAAAAGATGCTTCTTCCTTTGCTCCCTGCCCCATCCTGGTAAGAAGTGGGTGGTCACCCTTCAGTGTGATGTCCTGGCTCTTCCCCCACTGTTTTTGCCATGGGAGGGAAGCCAGTGGCGATCCAGATTTATAATCCTGCACCAAAGGTCAGCATTCAGGCCATTTCACATGTCGGCTTCTAGGAGTTTTCACAAAACTGTGGAGGTAAATTGAGCTTGCGCTTTTATCAGCTAGAAATGGCGCTGCTGCGGTGTCCTGGTGCAGCTCAGCATTAAACACGCCCTGAAATTGCCAGCAATCTTCTCCTGGCAGCCGCTGGCTGGTGTCAGGCGCCTTCGTGCCCAGACGCCCCGACAAGGCTGCGTTTGTTAGCGGCGGGTTGGTACGGTCTTCTCTCGGGGGAGAAGAGGAACTGAATGGTCATTTTGTGATGACAGTAATTGCAGCATCCATGTAGTTTCACCGTCCAAGTGTTTTCCTGATGATCCCAAGTGCTGGGTTGATTCCATATTGACTTTGCAGAGCATCACGGTGCTGGGTGTGTAGCATCTATTTATAAGATGCAGTAACTGCTGATTTGCTGGTAATTTTGTCTGTATTGGGTTAAGCAATATAGAAGAAGGGCACAAGGAACAACTTTTTTTTTTTGTGTGTGTAGATTTACTGTGTGGCTTCTTTTGGTCCTAGGAGGGGTTGTTATTATAAAGTCAGATATATTTTCACATCTGCCTATGAAGAACGAAGGATTTATCTTTCAAATGAAATTTGCTTTGCACTGCCAGCAGGTTTTTTTGAGTAGCTATTTTTATGAAATATAACCTGAGAATTTGTATTGGCTTAACACTTAAAACGTAGCCAGAGGAAGATGGAATAGTCATCTTTATTGTATTTGTTTCTCCTGTAATGAGACATTACTGTCTGTCGTAAAGGAAGCGGTCCCCGAGCCCAGGGAGCATGCCTAGTTATTTTCTGCTTGCTCCATTAGCTCATGTACAGACCTCTTGATTTTTTTTTTTATGTGCATGTGCTTTTCTACTTGTTTAATCCTGCCAACTGCTCTTCTGGTTGGAAATCCATTTCTATAATGCTGGGTATTACACAAATTTGTGGATGCTCTCAGTGCAGATAACGTGGGGGTGAGACTGCTTTGCACAATCAGGCTGTGCCAACTTTCTGCTTTCCATCAGTCACAGAGAGCTTTACACTGCAGCTCACTGAGGGCATAAAATGCGTGCAGTAAAGAAAAATAAAGTTTAAGGAACAACTAGAGGGCTGTAAACATCACTTCGATTTTGATTTACAAAGTCCAAGCACAGCACAAATTGTATGGCTCACTGTGCCCTGTGGAAATCTCGCTTTGATTTCCTTTTCTGAAAAATTTCCATAACTAGTAATCATGGGATCGTAGCAGAGAGCCTTTCTGTAAATAGCTTTTTGGTCACCACTGCTGTTTACTATTACTCTGTACAGGATGGTAATCGAAGCTCCTCATTCATGGGAGTATTCATAATGAATCGCAGCACGGATGCGGGCGGTGGAGCTTTGCAGCCCTGGATTTGGGGGCTTTGCTGTGTGCATGATGCTTTGGGGACCAGAGCTGGGGTGGGTGAGAGGCATCTTCTCTCTCGGAGCGTTCCATGTGATTTGCAGTTAGCCGTTTCCAGCAGAACTGAGCACATCCCTGCCTGTTGTACTGTTCTGGTTGTTTTAATCTGTTGAATTTATCCATGGCACTTTGCCTGGTGGAGAGTAGTGGGAATGTTGTCAGCAGCGGCAGAGAAGAATGCCAGGCTGCTTTTTTTGTGTGTTTGTAGTGAAGCCATACAAAGTCCATCCAGTGCCTCATGGCAAGGGTTTAAGTAGCTCTCAGGCATGCTTAGTTTAAGCAATGGAGCAGGCAACCTGCTCAAAGTTTAGTGTGAGTTTATATACTTGTGTTAACTTCTGACTTAACTATTCAGTTTTATTAAAAATAAAAGGAACAAAATCATTCCGGCATACTTTGATATCTACAGCATTTGGAAGCTCTTCAGCTTCTCTCTTCTCTTTCCTGGTTTCTTCCCAAGAATAGTTGCAACACTTCTCTTTTTTAGGACTTTGCCTTAATAATGACATCTGTGAAGATCCGCTGGGGTGGGTTATCCCACAGACAGGATTATGTCCTTAAATGGAAAATAAGATGCTGCAACAGCCAAAGTTTGGGAAAAAAATATTATTGTGGGAAAAGGAACTTGCTGGATGTATTATTCCATGTTGTAGAGCTGCATGGTCAGGAAATACTTGTTAGTGGGGAGAGGAAATGCTCAGGTCTTCTAAATGCTTGTTGCATTCTCTTTTTAATTGATGTTAAAATAGGAAAACATTCTTCTAGTAAAATACCAGCTAATACATCCTCTGTAAAATGGACAGGAGGCGTAAGAAAACATTAGAGGGAGATGGGGAGGCCAGTCGTGTTTTATGAACTCTTTAATTTATTTGCTGGCTCATGTTTCCTCCCTTTCCCCCGCAAGTCGGTGGTGGTGCAGGTCCTCTCCAGGCTGCCCGGCCGATTCCCCGGCCCCGCTGCTTCTCGGCCAACGATTTGGACTAAATAATCCAATTAAGCTTTGCAGCTTATATAACTCTCTTGGCTTGAGGCAGCAGCCGGACTGACAGGGATACAAAACACATCTGGAAATAGTGTACTAAGCATACTACTGCGGCCAGAGCCAAAACGATTTGGACAAATTTACTCATATGCACAAGATGTCCTTTGAGCAGCAAGACGTGTGTGTACACTCTCCTCGCTGAAGAAGTTGAAGTTAGAAAATGCTTCTATCCATAAATTGTTGCCCTGGCTGGGAAACTTCGCTGGCTTCTCCTCTCCCTTTGCTTCTGGAAGATCATCTGGCTCTTACTCTTCAGCTCCGGAGGATCAGCCAGTCCCTGTAGTATGCTGATCATAAATAAGGTGTATGTTTATGTATTTCAAAGATGGGAAGGACCTCCAGCATCATTTTAGACTTTCTTATCTGATACCCATCACTGGAGTTGCTTTTTATTTAAACTGAAATATAACTTTGGGTATAACTGGATCATAGCTCCAAAGAACCAGTGGAGAGTTTTTTTCTGAGAATTCATTATAACCTTGGTAATTTATGCTAACAGTTAATCACACTTACTATTAAAATGTGGGCATTTTACATCAGCTTGAGGGTTGGGGAGAAAGAAGAGCTCAGTGATTCTGGATTTCAAGTAGTGTGCCCAGCACAAGCGTAGAAAAAAAACAGTGCACGTTTTAGCACTCTCAGATGTCTGTTCTCCTGTTGATATCCATTACTCTCAGTAGGGAAGTTATGGGCATTAGCAGCAGAATGAATTTCCCTTCATGTGCAGTGTTACGCTCTTATAGCTTCATTTTATAGTCTACTGTCTGATGTTAAAGTAAAAAATTTATTTGTCTTTGCAGGTGTGCGAGGCTGGTTTAGCACTTGCGTCCTGCCCGTTCCTGGGTGCTTGCGTGGCTGCCTGCCTGACACCTTCCAAATCTGTGCTGGGGAAGGGGTGTAGAAATGCCATCCCCTGAAATCTGATATGCCACACACATACAGAGCTGCCAGGCTTGTCCTTGGGAAAATGTATACAGGGAATTAGCTACAGTCAGCATGCACTGGCTGGGTTGCAAATGAGCAGTGCCAGAGCTGCAGGGGTGCTGGAGGTGGTTTGGCAGAGGGTGCGTTTTGGTCTCAGGAGGGGATGTCACTGGGGCACAGCGATGCTGCAGCAGCACTCTGTGGCATCCTGACCCCACTTTGGTTTTTGAAGTGGGTGGTGCCTAAGGATATGCACCCATGGAAAGCCCAGGGTGCTGGGGAGGTGGTGCAGCTCTGCTTGGGGCAGCTTTGGCCTGCACCAGTGTAGGTCTAATAAATGCTTGCCCTGCACTGACAGCATCCAGGATCTCTTTGGTATCTTTGCACTGGCAGGGGCCTGCCTCTGATTTGTTATGGAAAACTTAAGATATTTCTTCCAATGTACAATTTAAAAGATTCTCAAAATGCCCGCGATCTCACCATGCTTTGGAAATGGCCATGGGAGTCTTCTAGGAGTATCTTCATAAATACATACATACAAAGTTATGATCTTAACAGTTTATACACTTAGTTTTATGACCATGGGGAAAAAAAAAAAAAAGTAATGCATTCACAAAAATGGGCTGTTTATTTTGAACCTCCCAGCCCATGACAGCGTTGGGGCTCACCCATCTGCATGGCTCTTCTTCAGACACGGGTTTGCTGGAGATGATGACACAGCTCTGCCTCTACTTCTTCCACATTGCTACTGTGTCTGACAAACTGACTACCCTCTTTTGATGTTTTATCCCTAAAGAAGAAGAAAATTGGATTAGAGTTTTTGCAGCAACACACAGCGGTGATCCTGGGTAACAAAGCTGATCTATGCACGGGAAGCTCTGGGAAGCTCAGTGCGAGGGTAAGTTATTAACAGGAGACTCACCCAGGGTGATTTGCTTTACGGACATCTCATAAAGGCACTCCAAAGGATGAACGGATCGCTAAACATTTCTTCATGTGCTCAAATGACAGCTTTTAGTACTCGAAGAGGTGCTGAGCAGCCTGGGTGGCCGGTGGTGTTCGGATGCATCGGGGTACCTAAAGCACCCGAGTACAGAAACGGCCTCCCCAGGCACCGCAGTCCAACAGTAAACCTCTTTGTAGAGAGGGAACAGGGGCTTGAATTGAGCTTTAAATACTTGTGCTGTGAGTTTTAAGGGCAGTTTCCACTGGATTGGGTCACACTGCTTGTTTTCCCTGTGCTGTGCTGAGCCTGGCTCCCCTGCAGTGGGATTTTCCCTGGGTTTTGACCTCCTGGCACCCCTGGGACAGCCAGGGTCAGGCCCTGCACTCTGTCACTCCCACTGGTGTAGTTTGCAGTGATTTTGTGCAGTTTAACTCCTTCAGCACAAGCTGTGGCTTTGCTCAGCTGTGCTTGGGGTTTGGCTTGTGCAAAAGCCCTCTCCCTCCTGTGCCTCTGTCGAGCAGCCCCGACCCCTCCAGAGCTCTGTGCTCTCTCTTGTCTTCCCCTCACGCCTTCCCAAGTTTAAAAATGTTTGAGCATCTCAGCAAATCCTCCTGACCCAGTATAAAACTGATTGATTGATTGATTGATTGATTGATTGATTGATTGATTGATTTCACCCCAAGGAGCGGATGGGGACGGCAGGGCGCTGCGGGGGGAGCCGTGGCTGGATGCCGCAGCACTCTGCTCTCTGGACAGCCCAGTTCAGCATGGCACATGCTCCTGTGCTGGTGCTTTCTGGGCTGCATAAGACACAGCTGTTTAGTTGTGGAAAATTCCCTCCACGGGCTCTAACACTGTTTGCTGGGTGCAGCTCGTGGATTCCCACAGGAGATGGAGGCTCTTCTCCTTTCAGCAGACAGCCCGTCCATCTTGCATTCTTGCAGCACTTAGACACGACAAATGGAATCCCTTTGGGTGGAAAGTCTGGAGCCACAGCAGCCCACATGGCAATTAGTGTTACCTTATATATGCCACTGGTAAAGGTAACGGTGTGTGAAATACTGAAAACCTAAATGTATTTAAATAGACACGTTGGAAGGAAATGAGAAGTGTGAACTGTGCGTCTCCGCTAACAGGGAGCGTGAGGTGTCCTCTGCCAGGGCTAAACAGCACTTCAGTGATAGTTGTGAAATTAAGCATAGATACCATGGTCTTGTGGTCCCAGGCTACAGGGAGCATACCAATTTTTGGAGGTGGTAAGCAGCATACTGTAAGGCTCGGTGCGTTGCCTTTAAGCTATTAGGTTAACCTGACATTGCAAGAAAGCAAAAGCTCGAGGGATGTTGTTTCACAAACTGTTTAAACTGCTCTCCATTTGGGCTGTTGTCCAGAAGGGCATCCTAGTTCCCATGTGCTTCCTTTGCACAGCTGACTTGGTCGGTGGGGATGATCTGGTTGAAAATTAAACCCTCAGTGAGGATGCTTAATTCTCCAGCCAGATGAGCCCATGGATACAGTGGACCACAGGGCTGCACGGGTGTTGGTGCCACCTGAAGAGGCACAGCACAGGGAGCACCCTGCGCATCATTTTGGCTTGAGATTGCCAAAAGCCACTTGTGACACCCTCCCCGGGGCTCAGCACAGGGGAGTGGGAGCTGCCAGTAACATTTCGGAGCAGCAGCTTGCTGAGAAGCTTTCGGGCATCATTTAATAAGCAACCAAAGGTCTTAGCGGTAGGATACCCATGTAGTCAGCATCTCCTCCTCCCCCAGCTGTTTATTTTCTACCCTTGAAACGTCCTGCAACCCCCACCTTGTGCGGTGCCACCGCCAGCATCTGTCCTGCCTCGCAGCAGAGCCGATCTGCTGGAATAACGTTGCTGCTGCTGGCATGGGGCTGGCAGGCAGCTCCGCAGCTGACCTGTAGCGGGATGTAGAACCAAGGCCTCCTAGCTCTGGGTTAGTCTCTGCATTTTCAAATAGGGAAAAGTTAAATTACCGCAGGTTGCTGTTGCAGGCAAGTTGGGAACTCCATCTTGTTTGTCCTTCCAGTGATGCGTTTTCTGCTAGGGGAAGCAATAAGGGGTTTTTTGCACTCTAAAACAGGGTGGTGTGGTTTTGTGGGAGGGGGTGTCGCCATTATTTGATAACCCTTTTTCATGTTTTCTTGGCTGCTGAATGAGAAAAGGGAGAAGTGGGTCTTCCTACTCCCTTAGCAGTATGTTTGTCTTCCCAGGAATTATCTTAGTATATAAAATGAAACAAGAGCCTCAGATAGCATCCACACTTATAGTTGGTCTAAGTGGCTATTTAATGGCAATGTCTTGTTTTTTCTCTGGAGAGAAGAAAATGTACCCCATTAAGTGCTCATGTTACAAGCCTGCACCCTGGGGGATAAATATTTCAAATACTAATACTGAGTAATTTTTAAAAGGTTTGGTATGCATTTTATTTTAAGCATTCTGCAAATTATTGAAGACTACTAAACCAAAATGCAATTCAGATCAGCTCATCCCATAATCAGTGTGTGGTGATTTAAAAATCTGCTTCTACCCACCAGCACGGTCGTGCATCCGATCGGGCAGTGGTGCAATAGGGAAATTGTAATCTGTTTGCTGCTGCGGATCTGCAGGTAGACAAGATGTACAATTTACATAGACAGTGGAGTGCAGGGAACACTCTAAATATCCTTTCACTCTAATACAGCCGCATGCATTGCAAATGAGTTACTCTTTTGGAAAAAGAAGTCAAACCTGACTTGCATTGAAGTTCTCAGCTATTGACATCAGCGGAGCCAGGGACGCCGGCCAGAACTTCTGTGATTTCCTTGATATCCCTCTGACTTAGTACATCACTCTAACTTTTCCATATGTGTTCTCTGATTTATAACACAGCAATACTTTATTTTACTGTTGTAAAATACTTTCATACACTTATCTGTGCCAAAAGCTTCATATGTTATTGATTAAACAGATTCCCTCTGTTCCAGGATTTTGACTGTTCGGAGTCTGGTGGTAACTTAAGTGGAACGATGAGTGCGATGGTCGATCGTACAGGGAGGTGCAGAAATACAATGTCCCGGCGCTTATTGCTGCTAATCAATAAACTATCCTTCAATGTGCAAAGTGGAACTTGCCTTTTTTCACCTGCCCATGCCGCATCTCTCCCGAGATGGGTTGAGCTCGTCCATCAGCTGCAAAGTGCCAGTGGCTCGTGGTCATTTGTAGGGGAGGGATGATGATGATGTTGGACTTTAGTAATGTTGGGAGGAGGATTAACAAGACTTTGATTTCGACTCCTTCACAGGCAATTAGTGACAGCTGCTGCTAGAAAAAGGGCGTGATGATTAACACAGTGACCTTTGCAAAGATCGGCTTCCCTTCTTGGAAGGATTCCTTCCCGATGGACTCGCGAGCCATTAGCGCTAGGCACAGAGTGGGATGCGTGAGTGCTTTGGGGTTTGGTGGAACCGGGTCTCTGTTTCACTATTAATGTAGTTAGGTTGTAATAAAAAGGGGGTTCCTGTTAGACTGTGAGGTATTTGCTCTGCTTCAGGATTTTCTGATTCTTTAAAGCTCAGAGTTGGGCCTTGCCAGCACCCATGGGAACGTGGTCCCGCACACTCCAGACATCAGCTGTTTCTTTGGGATTGTTTCGCTTCATGAGATTTTATTCACTAGCTTTGGTACTTGTTGTGAGAAAAAGGTGAAAGGGAAAGAAATCTAGTCTGGAACTTTGCAAGTGGTAAGAGCCAAGCAAATCTGATCTGGGCTTCTACTGCATGTGGTGGTTTGCAATCCAGCACGAAGCTGATGGCCACAAGTGGCAAGTAAAACAACCTGTGGCACAGCAGCGCCGAGACCCATATGCCTGGACCTCGATAATATGCAGACAGGGGTGCTGCAGGTTCCTGCAAATGCATTTTCAGTGCCGGAGAGCAACGTGCTTTCCACTGTGAGTCTGTTCCTGCTGCCCTGAGGTGCATCCGACAGCATTTTCCCTGCATGTGCCATGGAAGGACAGTGCGTTAGACAAATGCATCTTCTTTTAAACCATGCCCAGCTTTGCTTGGTCAGGACTGACCGTGTGTGCAAGCTCCCAGCCTTTCCCATTCCCCTTTTTCCCCCTTTCTTTCCACTCCTCGCCCAGGTTTTCCTGTGTGATGTCCCCACTAAAAATCCTGTAGAGCTGCAATTATTTCGAGGTTTAATGACCCATGATTTCGGTAATGCTTTATTTTGTTCACTTTCAGCATGTTTTTATTCCCCAGTCAAATAAAGAGTATTAAAAAACCCACCAAGAACAAAGTCTTCACTTTCCATTTAAGAGAAAAATGCTTGGAAAGCTGTATTCATGCTACACAGGTAAATAATTAGGTTGCTAATGAATTAGTTTCACTTTAAAGACAAAAGCTGCAGTGTTCCTAATTAAGTTGTGAGGAGAGAGACAGAATTTTGGGGTCTTTCTCCCAAGAAATGGGGGAAAGGAGGACTGCCAACCCGGAGGATGCTAGGGCCCACTGGCAGGGCAGTGCTTTACCCACCTTGGTCTCAGCCCCATCTCGTAGTGCCTCTGCACCTTCCAGCTCTTCGATGTCCTTTAAATTCCTCTTTTCAGTGTTTTTCCATGGCAGTGAATTCAGAGAAATAATACACTTTCTCTGTGCAACACATTTCTTTTTATCAGTTTCAAATTAATATTTGATTTGAATGGTTACTTACTCCTATATTTTGAGACAAGGCAAACGGAAGTCTGTGATATATTTTCATTATATCACTCTATTTTATATGCTTTTCATCATGAACCCTATTATTATGCCCATCCTAAAATGAATAATCTCTTTTTTTTTCCTTTCCTCATAGAGCAGGGTTTTTTTCTTTCAGGCCTTTGATCATTCTCATCACCCTCTTCTAAAGCCCCTTTTAAGGCTGTAATAACACTCTTTCAGATGAGGTGAAAACTATTCTGGGAATAGGTAGCATCATTTTAATAATGTTATAATTTTCATACTATCATTCTCCATCCCGTTTGCTAAGCAGACTAACATCCTGTTTGCCTCCCTCTCCATCCTTCAGGTTGTTTTTTTTTCCTGGATTGCTGCTGCTTGCAGAGCAGTATCAGGACACCCTGATGCTCTGGTCTCCTTCCTAGTTAATATTGTTAATTAAGAACCATGTGAAAAATACCTTGATTCCCCTCCGATTAATTTCCATCGATCAGCTTTGTAGTTAATGTCTTTTCTCCTGGTCATTTGCTGCTTTTCTGGTTTTGACAAACTTATCTCTGTGTCAGCTCTGTATCTGGCTACTTCACAAATTCATCTCCTTCTCCAGATCCTCGCTATATCTATTAGATGGGGGTTTAATACCAATCTGTATGCTTCCTCTTGATAGTTAACCTTTTGCTATGATGAAAATTCACTGTTAAATTCTGTCTTCTTTCTCTTTAGATCAATGACAGTATTTGCCCTCTTCCCTTCTCCTCCTTAGCTGTTTTGCAGCAAAATGAATTGCCGACTGATTTCTCCATCTCGTTAAATTGCTTGGAGTTGATAAAACTCCAGGAAAAATCAGGACTCGTTTCTTTTGTAGAAGCTGATGGTGCTTTATACCTACCAGGGATTTCCCCACCCACCAGAGCTTTTGTTTGCAGCACAGTAAAACCCAGGGGATTCACAGTGATCTTGGAGCTCTTTGTATCGTTCCTCGTGATTCACCCACGGAGCTGGGCTGCAGAAAGGGCTCTCAAACCTGCTCTGCAGGTACCTGAGAGTGGTCTGACAGCTTCTGCTGCCTCCTCTGCCCTGATCCAAGGCATTTTAGGTATAGGCGATGAGCATCACGGGGTTTTTTTCCTAATTTCTGAGTTTTTACATCCTTGCTTTGGAGCCTGCATCCCTCCTGTGGTTCCCTGGGGAGCTTTTTGGGTCTGTGTGCACGCACCCCAGCAACCTGCTCACTTCTTGGAAGGGGAGTTAAAATGTTCAAGATCTGTGTTGTGGTTCACCACCCCCTTAATGGGAAATCCACTCAGTTCATGAAAACTTACTACTTGGGACTTTAAAAGCAAAAAGAAAGCTTCTTTTTGGAAGAATCTGTGTGAATATTGTCTGAACTGGATCTCAAATGCAAACAGTTGCTCCGACTTTGGAATAATAGGACGTGGGGGATACATATTTTCCTCTCTCCCTCTGAGGATGTATGTGCTGAGACAATATTAAATTCCAGCGAGGAGATGTGAAACAGGACTATGATCAAAACCTACTGCTGCAAAGAGGAGAAATGGTGATTTAAGGGTGCCCATGTTCCCTGGGTAGAGATGGTCAGGGGAGACATGCGTTGCATTTCTATCTCATTACGCAGAGCTGTCGAAGGTTGAAATGCTGTTAAATATACCACAGGCTCTTATTAAACAGCTATATTAAAAAACACACACACACCAGATTGCAGCCAGTAGAAGTACTTTCTTTACTTGAGGATTTTCAGACAGACTGACTTTTAATAAGCCTCCTGTGCCAGCTGATGTGTTAGCTCAGCATGATGGTGGCGTGGTGGGATGCTCAAACCCAGCAGCTGACCCGGGGCCAGCGCGAGAGCCTCTGGCACTGGGCTGAGCGACTGGGTGGGCGCTGGCTGCCATCGCCCACCCGGGCAGACGGTGCCTTTTACTGGGAATGGAGATTGGTTACTGGTTTTTGTAACATGCCATAGACCCTGATGCTGCAGAATGGTGCTGTGTCCCCTCAGGATGGAGCTTGAGCAGAGGCTCTAAGTTGAGGCGTAGCGATGGCACCGAGATGTGCGTTGGGGTGGTGGTGGCATCAAAATACATTATTCAGCCCTGATTCAGGACAGCACATGCTGTAGGTAGTGACTGAACTGAAACAAAATGTAAATAAAGGGCAGCGGAGAACGTAAGGAACTAAACCCTGGCTGCTATTTTTGATGGCTGCTTTGGCCGCCTGTGGCTGTAATGGTGACTCTGGGGCTTGTCCTATCAGTGCCAGCACCATCGTAACACAGCCCCTTTGCTTTGAGCTGGGAAACCCACGTGCTGCCCTCTTCTTTCCCTCTCTCCTGCCCTGCCTCCGCACATACAGCTGTTTTCCCAATAATAATGAGCTTTCCAGTGATAGTAAAGACTCTACTTTCCATGTTACTTTCTGTCTTGGTGTTAACCACAAATTATAACATAATAAAGAAACTTGAGAACTTTCTTAAAATCTTTTTTTTCTTTAAAAAAAGTTAAAAGAAACTTATAATGAAGTGTATTTTTATAAGCAGAGTCTAGAAAATATCTGTTTTGATTCAGTGTCCGTGGGTTTGGGACACAGTGGAGCTGTAAATGTCACATAATGTTTACTGAATAAAGCATCTGTGTTTGCTGATGATGGCACTGCTGAAATGCTCCTTCTTTCTACGGGGATGAATCAGCCCCCAGCAGCGTCGTTGCAACTGCTGGAGCCTTTTGCGAGGTCCACCCTGCCAGATAACGAACGCGCCCTGGAATCTGGCCTTGATTCTGTTTGATTTGTGGCTCGGCATGTCTTGGTGCTCAGTTCCTTAAGGCAAACCGAGTTCTCACTGGCTCCATATATCCTAAGCTGCCAAAATATTTATGATTTTAAAAGATAAGTCTAAGTCTGGGAACAATGGTCTGCTGGCTCATGGAAAAGGAGATGATGTATCTCACATCTTCCTCATCTTACAGGAGCATAGCTAGTGTTTCTTTAGATTTGAAGGAAAAGACCTGCTGAATCTTCATCCTGGCAAGGGCAGTGACTTTTGAGGAGTATTTTGGATGCTGAACTATCCTCTCTTTTCTTTCTGCTACTTAAGACAGTACTTTTACTGTCACAACTTACCTGTAGCTCCACGTGCCCCAGCAGAGTCACTTCCCTGTTGATTTTTGGGGGGTGCTTTGGGGTTTTGTTTTTCTTGAGTCTAAAGCTGGTCTCTTCCTTCTACAGCTAAGTAAGCAAAGGGCAGTGTTTTGCTTGTAATGGTATAAAATGTTTATTGTAGAATTACTGCCAATTCCTGTGTACCTGTGTGTAGTGCCGAACATCTGTGTGCTACACTAGCCATCAGATTTCCAAGTAAAGCAGAACTAACCTTTTTTGCATCTCAGGAGCTGAATTTAATTCACTGATATGTCATGGTAACTCCGTTTTAATGGTCCGGTGAAATTCTGTTAGCAAAATACCTAATGAATGTTGCGATTCAATCAGGGCAATCTAGAGTGTAACGTGTGGAGTGGTGCCAGCATTATATAAATCATTAAACATCAAAACATTAAAAAAAAATAATCTAACTCCAAGAGCTCCTGTAAATGGCTGGGGACAAAGCCAGGCGTGGGCAGCTCAGGCGCCTGGCTGGGATGGGGACGGTGGCGAGCTGGGGTGGGATGGCTGGCCAGCCTGGCTCCCCGTGCTTCACTGGTTGCATTTTTGGGTAACATTGATGCTGTAGTGTGGGGAGGGGGTTGTTTGTGTGCTCAGGAGTCCCCCCTGGCCCTTGCAAGTCCTGGAGGGAGAACAGTCATTTACTAAAGGGATGCTTTAAATAAAACAAAGGGGAATAGTCATTGCAAAGAAATTTTCTATAGGCAGTTTATTTTTCTGGTCCAACTCCATTTGCGTGGTGAACTAGGAACTGCACTTTTTTTCAGCTCTTTTGGCACTGGGAACTCTTGCAGCAGATGGGTCAAAAGGTGCAGTTGTGCTCTTGAAGCCAAGATTTTATAAAGATAAATGGTTTAGAGGTTTGGGGTTTTTTTTTTTTTAGTTTTTAAACAAAGTCTCTTGAAAGTCTTCCTAATGAGAAGCAAATCCAGCTAGCAAAGACTTTGCATTTGCTTTTGAAAAGACTGAATTGGAGGGAAATCTCTGTCTTTGGCCATGGGTCCACTCTGCTGGGAGAGGTTATCTGTGGAGAACAAAACCAAAAGTAATTGGTCCTGAAATACGGACATGTTTAAAATGCACCACAGGCTCCCTGGGAGGTTGGACTGTGATTTGAAAGACTGATGCAGAATACAGAATTACAACATTCCTGACTGTATGTGTAGAGATAGATATAGATATATAGATATATATATATGGATGACTGTGTGAGATTTCAGAGTGGGGATTGTATCAGTACTGGTCTGATTTTGTGCCCATCTGCTGGTTTAGGATCAGATTAGGTATTTTGCTTTCACTCAAAAACTGAAAATGGATAAACAGTGGACGCAGATGTCCCAGCCCTCACCTCTGCTAGCAAGAATGGTTTGCACTTAATAGTCACTTAAATAAGAATGAAACCACAGAATTCTCCATCACAGAGAAATACTTTTTATTAAATGGATGCTGTCTTGGGTGGAGGAAAGCCTTTGGGCAGGCTGCAGGAGCTGAGCTGGGCAGCCTCCGCCTGAGGCTGGTGGGGAGCAGCCCGTGAGCCCGTCCTCTGTGCACCACTGCATCCCGGCTGCCAGGAAGGGAGCCTGGGCACGCCACCACTTCGTGTCATTGCTCACTAAACCCAGCGCAGGGATCTCAGCTGGAGGCCCCCAGCTAAAAAACCAAGGCTGGGCAGCTGCGCCCGGGCACAGCCAGGCCGAGAGAAGCGAGCGGGGAGGGGAGTTGTCCGTGGGTGAACGATGCTCAGCCAGATGCTTCCTACAGCCACTGTCCCTCGGCCGCAGGCTGCTCCCCCCTCCAGGGATGCACCCCCAGATCTGCTCGGTGAGTGCCGGCGTGGACAGATGGCGGCCGGCGCGCAGCTGTGCCCAGCGCTGCCTTCCCTGGGCTGGCGAGAGCCGGGGGGTGAGGCTGCTCCATGCACGCGTGGAGCCTTACGGCCAGCCTGTTTCCAAAGACAGCTCACCAAGGACGGTGGAGTGCAAAGATGAGGCAAGGCAAGGTGTGAAGCGTGCTATTTGCAGGGCACTGGGTATGCACAACGCGTGCTGCAAATACTGCAAGTCCCTCTTCAAGCGTTTTTTTTGGTCTCCCAGGTCCGTCCTGTAGACTGTCATCTAACACTGACTTTCTTTATTAAACCAGTGTATTTTAAGCCTGAAGCAATGTGTTATCTCTCAAGAAAAAGTAAGCTGAGGGTTTTTTTAATATAGTTATAGCTAGGAGTTTTTGTCCTGAAGTGCTTGAGTCTGGGGATATTTTAAGAGCTCTGCTGTCTTGTGCTGGGAGGGAATACAATAAATATGTAGATAGGGAGTGCTGCCTCTTTGAAAGGTAAGTAAAGGATCTGTGCTGAACTGACACTAGCTGAAAAAATTGTTCAGCCTAATTAGCAGCAATTCACTTCTGTGTTCAACCTTGCTTTTAGAGATGGGAGCCATATCCCCCCCCTGCCTTATCTGCTGCTGCCCTTCGTGGCTTTTCAGAGCCCTCCCTGGCTGAGCGGTGGAGGGGTTTGGCAGATCTGCATCCATGTGTCATTGCAGACTGACGAGTGCAAAATGGCATTACTGGAAATTCATGGGAAACTGTACTCCCATCTTGGGCTTTGTCTCAGACTGTTCAAGCTGTCACCAGAACCGGTCACGATCGATCAGCTTTTAAATTTCATGAAATTTTAATTAAAGAATGGAAAGCCTACGAAGACATCATAGGACAAGAGCCCTGGAAACAAATACAATTTCACTTCCAACCATTAGCCAGAAAAGCAGCAAATGGTTGACTGCACATCACCATTGCAGTCTAATGAAAAGTACAGCTCTTGGCTTTGGCGGGCGGGTCATTAGTGACTGAATAATCAGTGACATTTCCCTTCTAAATCTGACACAAATGAAGTGCAGTGCTCTGGAAAAAGCCATTAAGTGCAAAGACTTGCCTTTACTCTGCTCCAGGTATTGCAGAACAAGATCTAATGGCAGCCTTTAGCTGTGATTTGGCTTTGTTAGCGTTCACGGGATAGTAACCTCCTGGTATGCCGAGAGCCAAATGCTTCCAGCCTTGCACAAGCACGGGTCCTGCCATCGTGTCATGCAAAACCAGAAAGTGAGATTTGTTCCTTGCTGGTATTCACAGATTCAGCTCATAAAATGTACAGGTAGGAAAACTTACAATCTAGAGCACTGGGAAGCTGGAAGGTTTATTCTTGTGTCTGAGAGGTACCAGCAGGTAGAGGTCTAGCTCATCGTGGTGTCGATTTAAAGCCTGACATCCTCCTGTGAATTCCCATGGCAGCTCCCAAAGCTGGGTGTGTTAACCTGTTTTTCTGCTAGTTTTAAAATGTTTTCTCAATGGGAGTGGAAAGCAAGCGGCACTG
Organism: Athene cunicularia; assembly: GCF_003259725.1. NCBI lineage: Eukaryota > Metazoa > Chordata > Aves > Strigiformes > Strigidae > Athene > Athene cunicularia. Next base: position 6,096,060 of record NW_020799117.1, on the reverse strand, counting down.
CACAGGAAAAAGGAAGGACTGATCTTGTTTATGTCTATCCCTCAACTTTCTCTGAATAACGTGTTGTCAGATGGACGGAGTAATCAAATGGGTGTAACTTCCTCTGCTCCCTCCACATGTGCCAGTGGCTTTGAAAATAATGCTGAAAGGTTAATAGGAGCCAGACTGCCTTGGGGAGGTCCCTCATGTTGAAGCAGTGAGTCTTTAAGAAGGTTTTCTTGGGATAAGAGACCCCATGGGGAAAACTTTTCCTCAGCAAAAGCAGTCCTGGGAGCTGGACTGGGAAGCACTGTTGTCTTGGAAACTCTGTGCTTTGGAGCTGGATATGTCTGATCTTCAGAATTCCTTTTTCTTTATGGACCCCAAAATAGAAGTTGTCGATGCAGTCAGTGCACCTGTGTTAGGACGTTCCAGTTCAGTATTTTTGGTCACTGACTCCTTCCTGGTCGTGTTTGCGCTAAGGGTCTTCTCTTGAGTGGATAAATCTGGTTTGGGTGTAGTCCTGTGAGTTATAGCCTTAACTGAAAACACATGAGTGATCACAGATAAAAGTGTATTTTTAATGAATAGTTTCATTAATAATGGGGTAAAAAACAGCCTGGGAAAGTTCATTAATGGCTAACCAATTCCACTCCTAGCTATTGTATAGTTAGTTCTGACTGAAGGCTCTCAATAGTTTTATTGCTTAAAAAGGGCACAGTGATGTTATTTCAAAATAAAAAGCTTTATTACCTTATCAAAAGTTTCTTTTTTATATATTGCATTTATAATGCATCCTTAAGGTGTGTATCCAAACACTTGCATTTATATAAGCATCCATGCAGCTATTTGCATGTGATATTCTTCATCCTGCCGTGTTTTGGAGAGGTTAGATTCCCCAAATCCCTTTGGCCATTAGAATTTGGGAGACTCTTCCAGGAGAAGGCCTTCGAGATGCTGTCTGGGGTTTCTCTGAAATTACCCACTTGAACACCCTTTGACATGTGCTCTCAGAACTTTCCTCTGTGTGCCACAAGGAAACCAAAGCAAGGAGCAAGGCGACTGAAAATGTTGCTATTCCTTGGGTTTGTCATGGCTTTAACAGGCCATCAGCACCAGAGCTTTCAGTTCTTTTTTACTTGACTCGGGTTCCCTGCTGCTCATTCCAGTGATCACACACCTAAACATCTGGAGCTAGAGGGAGATGCAGAATATTGCTTGTAAAATTAATGCCAGCAGCTGACTCTCCTTTTACAAGTCTTTAGCAAAGAAGAGCTGCCATGCAACTTATTTTTTGCTGTGTGCTTTGGTCACAGAGAACCAGGTCATATTTCTGTATGACCTGGAAACCCAAATTAAAATGAAAAATGGGAGTAGCTTTTTGATTGTAGTTCTGCAACTTGAACTCCAGCCCTCTCACCGATGGGTGCGTGCTGGACCACGGCTCCCTAAATCCATTTTTTAAGGATTGTGGAGGTAAGAGTGGTTATGCATGATGGGCATGGCTTTTGCGACTTGAAACCCTTCATTGCGCAGAGGAGAAAGGTTCTCCCTCTTCCATCTGCAGGTGACGTTGTGGACATCTACCAGCGGGAGTTTCTTGCCCTCCGGGACCGACTGCACGCAGCCGAGCAGGAGAGCCTGAAGCGCTCGAAGGAGCTCAACCTGGTCCTGGAGGAGATCAAGAGAGCAATCTCGGAGAAGCAGGCCCTGCGGGATATAAACCGGACCTGGAGCAGCTTATCTGGTGAATAAACAGAGAAGTTGAGGATCTCGGGCTGTTTTGAAGCAGTTGCTAATGAGGAGGTAGAGAGGCGTGCGTGTGTGTGCGTGTGTGCAGGGCTGCGGACAGGACGTGCTCTTCTCTCCCCCGGCGCAAGCAGATTGTAGAGTTCAGAGGGACTTGGGAACTCTTAAACTCCTGTTTAATTAGGGGTGCTTCTGCATCATTAAACAATGAGATTTGCCTCTGCTGAGGCTATTTGCCAATTTGCTTGCTTACAAGTTTGGGGGTTTTGTTTCTTGCAAGTCATACATGCCTTTTCCTATGGCTGTATTGAATCCATATGGAAAATGGGTATCTGAAGAGAGGGGGGGAGGAAGGAGTTAGGCTGGCTGAGCACCCCCTGCCAATTTATTTGTTCGTTTTGTTTTGTTTTTAAGTTTCTCAGTTGAAGAAAATTGGATCTCTACAAAAAGATCCGATTTGACCTTCATTTGATCTTCATTCTCCCTGCTCCTTCCCAAATATTTTGGGACTTCTTTAAGGCCCTCATGGCTCCTGCTGAACTTTAATTGGGTTTGTCGTAGCATGTTAAAGGTTGGCCTGATTTTTTATAACCCAGCAGTAGTCTCGGGTGGCCAGGCTGCTCTAAAAAGGCTTTTCGCCTTGCAGTCTCTTTGTATCTACCATGCCCTCCAATTGATTCCCTTTTCCTTTTTAAGACGAAACCAAGTTAAAACTCTGGAATATCACCAACAAGAATGTGCTGCACCTTCCCACCATCTTCCATCATTTGCCACATTTGCTGTCAAAGGAGAACAGTCTGCAGCCAGCTGTGCATGTGGGACAGGGGCGCACTGGAGGTAAATGGGAATTAGTGCTGCTTCTGGTGCTCTTCCTCACTTTGGTGCCTGTCCCTCCCCTTTCCTCCGGGCCTGGCTGTGGTATGCATATGAACAGGGCTGGAGGAACGGCTGCATGCCTCATGCAAGCTTCCTTGGTGTTGTGACACTTGGGTGGGTAAGCCATGTCACGTCTGCGAGTCTATGGGGGAGTGCTGTCTGTGCTCTTGACTAGCACTAAAATGTTCTTGATGCTTCTGCCAGATGTTTTTTGCTGCTTTCCATCTCCAGAGTGCTCTAGACTTTGCCTGGAAGGTGGTCAGGTGAAAGCATAGTTTTCAGGGCACTTCATGGAGACTCTAACCCATTTTAGGAGACAAATCTCATCTAGAATAGACTTTGGTTACTAGCCAATTCCCCCCCTGCTCCCAGATCCCAACCCAAAGCCAAAGACCTAACCTGACCCTCCTAAACTGAGATGGTTTGGGCCATTGGAAGGGTCTGGAGAAAATTGTGGTCTGGAAGTTGCTGTTCACAGGCTGAAAAGGCCCTTAGGAGGAGGAGAGGGTTTGGGTGTTTCCCTGGACATCAGTCTTTCAGGGAGACAGGAAAGAGCCCATCTGACTGCCATGGGTGCCCTGCCAGCCTAGCGCACTGGGGTGCTGCTGGTTGGTACTGGGCTGGGGGACAGGAGGATGGGAACCCTATGTAGCCCAGGAACCCACCAACCAGCTGGTCACTTCTGGCTTTTAATGACGGAGTGTGGCACCGAGCAGGTGAACCATGAGGCGGTTGTGGGAGTGAAGTGACTTGTCCCAGCACACCCCCTCTCTAAAATCTCTCCATGGCCCTGGGCAGTGTCCGTCGTGATGGGAATCCCCAGCGTGAAGCGGGAGGTGCATTCCTACCTCACCGACACCCTCAACTCCCTCATCTCAGAGCTCACTCAGCAGGAGAAGGAGGACTCCGTCATCGTCGTCCTCATCGCTGAGGTAAGCCTGTTTACACCATTTCCCTGGCCCCCATCCCATCTCAGTCTCTGCCAGAATCGGTGCCACAGGACAGCTGCTCATCTGGAGGCCAACTCTGCCACTTGCTAAGGCAGATAAGCCCAGCCCTTGGGCTGCCATCCAACCAGGATCATCACAGAATCATAGAATCATTGAGGTTGGAAAAGACCTTTAAGATCATCAGGTCTGACTGTAAACCTAACACTGCCAAGTCCACCACTAAATATGTCCCTAACTCTTTTAAATAACTCCAGGGGTGGTGACTCAACCACTTCCCTGGGCAGCCTCTTCCAGTGCTTTATAATCCTTTCAGTGAAGAAATTTTGTCTAATACCCAATCTAAACCTCCCCTGGCACAACTTGAGGCTGATGGCTCTCATCCTGTCACTTGTTACTTGGGAAAAGAGACTGACACCCACCTCATCAGGTGCATCCTGCCCAGAATCAAACACCAGTTGGGCCAGAGAGCATCAGGATGCAAGCAAACGTGCAGCACATGCAGTTGTGTTTCTGATGTAAATTGTGATGGCTCTTGTTGAGTGGTTATTCCCAAAATGTGCTGGAGCAGCCCATGGCCATGTCTAGGGGAACTCTGAGACCTGCTCCTGAAGCAGTTTTCTTTCTCCCCATACCTGTGAGACAGCACTAACGCCCTCTCAAAACCCAGGAGCCCGCTGATTTGGGACTGAGACTAATATGCCTCTTCCTCCTGGTGTCTGGAGCCCAAAATCAGTTGCTGAATCCAAGGGCTAAAAATCCTTGATACATTAATCCTCAGGAGCTGCTTTTATCTATGGGTTTAGATGGTTATTTTTCTCCGTGGCTTTCCCCTCAGGATTATTTTCTTGAGCCTGAAGTGCATTTGTCTTAATTTCCAGAAATCCAGTGAGAAAGATAAACCTCAGTAGCATGTTACTGGGAGGAGAACAAAGATAAATGTCTGAGTTTGATGCCTGTTTACCCACAGTTTGACATTTTGAGTAGCATTTGGCCTTCAGGACTGTGGCTGGTATTTTGTACAAGGAGATGCTGGGCACAGATGGGTGCAGCCAGAAGTGCCCAGGACGGGGTTCGGTCCTGGCTGTCGTTTCCCTTTGAGCCAGAACAAGTTTGATGGCTGTTTTCACAGTGGGTCAGTTAAAGCATGAGAGGTTTTAAGCAACTTGACCAAAACCACTTCTTGTTTTGGACTGTAGTAATATCTCTTTTAGCTGACTTGAAAATAGGGTGCATGCTGTGATGGCAGCTCCTGACTTTCCATGTGCACCATTGGCGAAGGGAACTGAACAACAAATAAATTAATTCTGATACCATGAAGCAGGAGCACACATGCCATATCCCAGTAACAGCAGTGGTAGCTGTTGCAGATCGCTGCCATCACTGTCCTCTCTTGCCAAGCTTGCTCTTGTAGCTACACAACATCCCGCTTCCGTGCAAGTGTCAGCCGCTGCTGTGCCTGCTCTGCCTCTTCCCAGAGAGTTTCTGGGTGTATTGCCCATGGCGTTGCTGCTCCTCAGGCACGGGATAGAGTGAAAATAGTGGAGAGGGTGGTTATGAACCCAGAGCTGGGTAATCTGGAGACTCAGGACAACAGTGGAGCAACTGAATGTCCTTTTTGGGATGGGGACTTCTCATTTCCGAGTGCCACCGCTAGCCACCACGGGTGTGTCCACAGCGGCTGGGCTGCCTGGGAATGCCGGGGCACCTTGGCTGGTGGAGGGGAGCCCCGGGGCGAGCTGCCTGGCTTGGCTGTCACCAACATTTTGGTGGCAGCCAGGCGCTTGGATCGGAGCTGCATGTTTGCTCCCAAAGCCAGGAGCATCTTTCCTGCCTTTGTTTTTTCCGTTGCTGTTTTCTTGGCAGCGTCAGGGTAAGAAATCGGTCCAGCACCGGGAGCCTGAGCCCTGTTTGGGAAAGGGACCTTTTTCCTGTTGAGAAAACCCTGCCTTGTCACCGTTCCAGCATGGGAGCACTGTCCTCAACTTGTGACACACATTCCCAGCATCTCACTTCTCACCTCTGCCTGGCACTGAGCACAGCGACAGCCAGTCCCGGCTTCTGTGATTCTGCGTCTGCAGATCCACCGGGGACACGCGGTTCCATGATCTGTACATCCACCCAAAACAATGTTACCACCAGGAAACAGGCGGAGTTTTTAATCCTGGGTCTCCTGCCCTTTGTTCTTGGATTCTGTTTTCCCGGTCACTGTGCAGATGCCTTCTGGCCGGTGCCTGTCCCCGTGTTTGCACTTATCTTGCCTGCAGATAGCAGCGTGAAGCACTGCTGACCTTGGCCTCCCAACTGTTACGGGTAGTCAGGTTGATTATGGGAACAAACTATTTTTTTTAGGAAGAAAAGCATTGAAATGAACCTGAAATGAAAAATACACGCTTATAAATAGACCCCTCTTTTTCACAAAGGGGTGGAGATCCTTTTCTGCCAAGAGTAATCACTTGGATGAAAGCCAACGTGTTTAGAGGAAAAAAAATAAATAGCCCAGAAGTTAACACTTTATGCAAATGCTTGGTGCTGGCAGGGACAAAAGTGCCAGGAGAGCATGTGGGGAAGACACGCAGGGTCTTGAGTCCTTTGGGGTGGAGTTTGGTGTGTGATGCCTTTGGTTAACACTGACCACAGAAAGAGGGTTCTAGGGGTCTGTCAGAATGGGGAGGGCGGTTAAACTGGATAAAAGGAGACATGAAGGAGACAGCACCCCTGGGGTGTGTTCAAGGTGATTTTTGAGCACAGGGAGCACAGGCTGAGGCTGAAGGATCTAACCCTGTTTATCTTTTGTTTTCAGACAGATCCGCAGTACACAGCTGGAGTGGCAGAAAATATCAAAAACTTGTAAGCACTTCCAAATGACTACGGTGGTATGGTCTGTGCCTGCAGTGAGGCCAGCAAATGGCTTCATTAAGGAAAAAATACACACTTTTCTGCTTCTCTTTTGGGTTTTTTTGTTTGTTTGTTTGTTTGTTTTTCTGGTCCTAAACTCTGGGCTGTCTTTGCCGTTTCCACTTTCTGCTTGTTCTAAAATGCGTCCCATATGTAGCTTCCAGTAGGCGCCTTTGTGCTCGCAGTATTTAACACACACAGTCAGGCCGTTTCATTTTGCTCTTTCTGTCCTGTGGTGTTGTGAGAAGATGGATTATTTAGACTTCCAGCGATCCTGGCAATTGTTTCTGTATCTAGTGCAGCCCTCTACCTGTTCTGCGGAGTCAGAGCAACTGGGCAGCGTGGTAATCACACCCAAATTCTCCTGCCTTATTTTGCTTGAAAAGCTGTGATCCATTTTTCTTCCTGCTCCAGCCTGTTTGTTTTTCCGTTGTTCTAGGCGCTAGTTACATTTGTCTCTCATGCTAGCTGCTATTTATGTCCTGGAGTCTTAGTGGCTTTTGCAGCTTCATCTGTGGCTGTTTAAGCAGAAGCCGGTGATGGATTATTAACCATGAGCCAGTCCCGGCGTTAACAGCATCAGAGCTCGGAGGCAAAAGAAAAAGGTGGTGAGAGAAGAGGCTGTGACTCCCATCCAGCTCCTGCGATTGCACATTTCCAGAGGACCGCCGTCGCCATAAGGAGATGTGAAAGGGCAGCACATCCTCCCGGCGCCCCACGTCCCCGAGCCAATGATGGGAGAGGGGCTGGGACGTGTGCGGGGAGCGTTGTGTTCCCGGGCACTTGCAGAAGAGCTCAAACAGAGCCCTCCATCTTGCTGTGCAGGAGCTGGCAGAGCTCCCCTCCTTCTGCCTGCTGGCAGGAGGACGCACTTATCGGGGGATAATGGACTGATTGTCCGATGGCTCCTGATGAAATTACTGGGCGCTGCCGCAGAGAGTGCCTCTGCGTAGAAGGCTTGAAACTTTAATTGACTTAAATGATTTGATTTCTCGCTGTCCCCCTCTCCAGTGCCTCCTGCCCTTCCCTGATTCACTGAAATTATTTTTCTTCCAAATTGAATTGAGGTGGTGTGGGGCCAGGGCAGGCAGAGCTCATATCGCAGGAGCTGCTTCAGTACAGGTTTTGTCAGCTTAGTGAGAAGCTTCTGTTTCACTGCTGCCTGAGGAGGGGAAGATTTGAAAATGTTAGCTGAAAATCTTTGCAAGTCCCAAGGAGGGAATAAATAAAGGGAAAATGAGAAGTTTTTGGCAATTTCATGGCTTTGTCTCCCTCTGCCCCATCTCCAGTCCTCCAGGCTCTGCACAAACAAAGGAAATCAGCCTTGCACCAAATGTTCTCAAAAAGGCAGTATAAAAATAACTGGTTTTCCCGCTTATCTCTCACAGTTACAGTAATCTCTGGGTATTGCTTGCAAGGCTGTTGTAGGTACCTATTTTTCATATGGGTGACATTTTTTTTCTGTTTGACTCTTTAAAGGGTTCTTAACCACATTATAGCAAAAATAGATGCTGATTTTATCAGTGTAAGGGAACTAGGTAGAATTCCTGCTGGCTGACCTAACTACAGCACAGCAGTGTTTTAAGTAACTTATCAGAAATGCATAACATAATCTCCGCAAAATGGCTTTTAATTACTGATGCATTTGGAAAATCTCTAAATGCCAGTAATACCACCAAGTCCTTTCTTTGGTGCGCCAGTCTGCTGGTCCATTTAATCCTGGAGAGGACGTGGTGCTCACAGCTGGTCTTTCAAGCTGACCTGTGTGTGCGTGCGGGAAGGAGGAGGGATGCTGGGGGAGAGCATGTGAACGTGGAGCTATCAGAGACTGTGGGAGGGAAAGAGCAGCTTTAAAACTCCATGTCAGTCCCTGCTGATACCCTTTGATGAGGCCTGGAAGTGCGTTAGCTGCTGGGGAAGTTTTATCTTAGAGGATGTATTTTTTTGTTTGGTTCTGAGGCTCAGTGTTTACCCAGTAATTTGGTCTATGAAATGGTATGTCAGACGTGGAGGTATTTGTTTACTGCTGCTTTTCTCCCTCAGATTCCCAAAGGAAATACGCTCAGGTCTCCTGGAGGTAATTTCCCCGTCTCCGCATTTCTATCCTGATTTCTCCCACCTACGGGAATCCTTTGGGGACCCCAAGGAAAGAGTCAGGTAAGAATCAATGAAAAACAAGCCAGCCCTGATTTAAGTAACTGCAGCATCTCCCCAGCTGACTCCAGCAGGGAAAGCTCTTCTGCAGGGCCAGGTATGACCCTTAAACTTGCTTTATCCAAGATCTGGAAGGATGTGGCAGGGGAGTATGAACCGGCACCAGCTTTGCAGGGCTTGCCTTGTGCTGTGGCGTTTCCATCACCAAGCGAGGGGCTCATTTTAACCCAAAAGATGTTCATTTTGGAAGTCCCTAAGTTTTCCAGTAACTCTTAGCTGACCAGTTTGAGACCAAAAGAGAGAGGCTGTATGCCGTGCCCCTTCTCCAAGAGCTGCATCACCTTCCTGGCTTTAACCCAGCCTTGGCTGGATCCCCTGAGCAGCCTGGTATTCCAGGAGAGATCAGCACTCCCATTGTGTTTCTCTTTTGCAGGTGGAGGACAAAGCAGAACCTCGACTACTGCTTTTTAATGATGTATGCCCAGTCCAAAGGCATATATTACGTGCAGGTGGGTTTGGTGCTGGGGGTGGAGGGCAGGTGGGTGAACCTGTGAGTTCACTGTGGCTCATACCCAGCTGAGAGAGGGCAAAGAGCATGTCCAGTTGTGTGATGCAGCAGAGTGGGAGTGGGTTTTGACCACATAGGTTCAAAAGCTAGGTTTCTAAGATGCTTTAGACTTGGAGACCTCCCTCCTAGGAAGAGCAGGAATCCTTGTTTCATTTACCTGTTAGATTGGGTGAGAAAAATCTGCTCGGAGCATCTTCCAAAATAAACTAGTCTGTGCCAAGGCTTTTCTCTGGCCTGCCGCATGATTGCTCTGCACCACGAGACTCTTACTGGAACCTGGATGGGTCATTGTCACTGAGTGTCCTTTCCTCTTGCAGCTGGAGGATGATATTGTGGCCAAACCAAACTATCTCAGCACGATGAAGAACTTTGCCTTGCAGCAGCCCTCCGAGGAGTGGATGATCCTGGAGTTTTCTCAGCTGGGGTTTATTGGTAACATTCTCCCTCGCTCACCCCAGTCCCATCAGGTGGTTCTAGCAAGCACTTATGCTCTTGGCCCAATGAGTTGTGCCCATGAGATGGCAAAATACTTGGACTTGATCCCTCCCTATTTTTGCAGTGACCCTTATGTTTCCACAGGGGAGAAAGATCCTCACAGCTGGTACTGCTGATACTCACTTTTATTAAAAATAAACCTGGTCAGTGGCCCAGCCGACAGCCAAACAGCTTAGACATGACCAGTAGCTGTTAGGCTGGATGAGATCTGGAGTTGCCTAAGAGTGTGCAAAAGGAAGTTTACATCAGCACAGAACTATTTTGGGAACAGCAGTACATGGTTGCAGTAGCAGCTTGATCTGTTATTTTGGATACTGGTTTGACTAGCTTAAAACCTGTAGTTTTCTGGGCAGGAAATGGTCTGTCCTGCAGCTGGCTGAATGTTTTTCATCCTTATTTCTCCCAACTGTATGGAAGAGTTTTAGACCTTTTGATACTGTTGTGACCTGTGAGACACTAATGCTTTCTAATTTCTGTGATGAAGATTAAATCCGGAACTGTATTAGCAATGCCAGCAGTACTGGTACATAAAACAGAGCTGCATGCTATTTCCTTTATGTAGAGAGATGGACACATCCAACCTCCACAGCCCAGTCTCCCAAGTTTTTTCTTCCCAGCTCTGATTCTTGACTGCTTCATACCGTAGCTGCTTTCTCTTCTCTCTTTGTGCTGTAGGAAAAATGTTCAAGTCTCTGGATCTGAGCTTGATCGTGGAGTTCATCCTGATGTTCTATAAGGACAAACCCATTGACTGGCTGCTGGATCACATCCTTTGGGTGAAAGTCTGCAACCCTGAGAAAGATGCAGTACGTAAACAACTTCTGTTGAAAGAAAACCTTCTGTTGTGTGGGGGCAAATTATGCTTGGTCTGTGTCTCCGGAGGATCTTTTCTGTGAGCTCTGGTGCTAAGTGACTTTGCACTGAACCATGGTATCCCTGTGGAGTGTGCCACGGGGTGTCCTTGTGGATTGTGTAAGCAAAGACCTGGGAGTTCAGGCTTTTATACTCTGCAGCTGCAAAAAAAGGCATTATTTCTGCATCTAAGCACTAACAGGGTATTCCTCCTCCAGTCCTCGAGGAGAGTAGCCGTTCCCTATTCTTCTGTGCTGTTTTTCATTCCGGCATGCTTCTCTCCCTGAAGCCATTCCCCGCTCGCTGACTATAACCCCAGAATAACCCTTTGGCTCTGGGCTCGTGTGCCGTACCCGCCCGGAGCACACATGCCGGCTGCCCAGAGAGCTCACCCCAGATGACCCACGAGCAAGCCCGCCACACACAGTGTGCCAAAATGAATCCAGAGCACGCAGAGCTCTTGTCGGGGTTTCTAGGAGGGCGCAGAGAGGTGCAATGGGCTCCGTTTTCATGCTGCCATCTCATTTGTGGAGCCGTGCCTGCACAGATCCTTGCAGACAGCAGCGCAGAAGCCCCTGTGCCCTGCGGAGGTTGTGTTTGACTCCCGTTGGCAGCAGCAGCGGGGGGCTCGAGCGAGTGGGAAGGGCAGAGGAGGAGTGTGTGTGACAGCAAATGCAAGATGAGCTCACCGCCAGATACTCTTCTATCTCCTCTCTGAACATATTGTATTTACTCATACGCTCGCTCGCCCTCCTCCCCCGGCGGAGAATGAGCAGCGGAGTCCCCGTGCAGAGCTTGAAGCCAGTCGCTCAGGACAGACCTCATGGCCACAACTACTTTGTGGCGGCAAATGCCAGCGCAAGTGGTGACACTGGGGATAAATACTGTATTTATGTGTTGGGGGGACAGGGCATCCTCAGGGCTCTGCAGAATTGGGGCAAGGATGTGGTTTAATTTGGCCAGATCCCTGGCAGAGGCCGTGACGTTGGCTCCAGTCCCCCACGAGCAGCAGGACCAGACTCAGTTGATGTCCGTCGTGTCGTGGTGGTTCAAACCGCGTGCTCAGGTGTGACAGAACAGTCCCCAGGCCTGTCCGGCAGCCCCCGGGGTCATCACAGCGAAGCCAGGGAGGCAGAATGCTGGGATGGAGCTGGGAACGGTGCAGCGGTGCTGCTGTCTGTGCCCCCCACCCCCCCTTCAGCTTGAACGTTGATTAAATGCAGATCTTGCTGCGCAGGATCATCTTCTCTTTAGCTCATCTTCACTCATCTTCTCCTACCTGGCAGAGCCAAGGTTTTCCCAGGGGAACCTGCAAACCTCTTAAATGTGTTTCCTTTTTAAAAATTAACCTACTTTCCATGTGGATTTCTGGCTCCTTTCCCCCACTGTTTGCATGATTAACTCTGCACACCGCCCTTTCAAACATGACTTTCCCTTGTAAATCCCACTGTGCAGAATCAAATTGGTAGCGGGGAGGATTTGTCTTTCTGATTGAAAGTTTGTTTGACCTGAGCTTTTGGTAAGTGCTTTGCCTGCTCTGGATATATTCTGCTCTTTCTTTTTTAACTAATTTTAGATTTACCTGGGGTAGAGCTGTGTGAAAGGATGACCTTCTTACCACCAACTGAGCCATTCCCCCTCCTGGCTTGAGCGAGACAACTCTGCTTTCAGCAAGTGCTTCTTTAGCAGAAGGGGAAAAGGGGAGAAAGAGAAATTGGGAGATGCTGTAGCTCCCTCCATTCCCCTTCTTCCTCCCCTCCCCATCCAGAGTGAGATCAGACTGGATGGGGTTGCATCTAGGGTTGCTGGCAATGAGTTGGGTCTCTCCCATTAGCCTGGCTAGTTTTAATTTTCTAATGTAACATGAGCTGGATTAGGGGATTATCTCCTCTGTAGCTTGCAGGGGTCATGCCTGGAATTTCCCAGCTCCCGGCATGGTGGCCCGTGCAGGCAGCCCGTGGTGGGGGCTCGGTGTGGCTGCCTTTCCCCTGGTGCCATGCAGCCGGTGATGCAGCGCCCGGCAGCGGGATTTCTGCTGGGGCTTCTCTTGGGTGGGAGGCTGCAAGAGCAGATGGTGGTAGGGATGTGCGTGCATTTCTTTTCTTGGATAAAGCAAAAGTCAGGAAACAAATACCCTCTCCTTCCATTTTTTAACCCTGTATTTTTGTCCTGCTCCCTCAAACTGAGAGAAACTACTTTTAAAATGTGAGTTCTTGTCTCCATGCTCTCAGTGTTTTTCTCTTTTGTCCTTTATTCCTTCTCCATCATCTCTCTACTGCCACCCCATTGAAAATCACTGCCTGGGTCAGAGTTGCATCCCCAAGTTTATTTACATGTTGAGATGGGCATGAAATGGCCAAACAGCTTTGATACTGGCGTGTGCCATACAAACTGAAAACTCTGCCCATCTGAAAAGAGCCCGCACTTGCTGCCTGTTCACTTGGGCAGTCCCAGGACTTACTGTATCTTCAGACATCAGTGATTCCAAGCTCTGAGTTGTAGGAAAAAGGCTTTCCCCATAAGCCAGGGACAAAAGAAACTAAATTCTCTGGCTGTGCCTACCTGACAGCGCAGAGGTTTGCTCAGTGTTTGCTAAGCTGTGCTTGGCATGGAGAAGTTTGGCACTTGAACCTGGGCACTCTGGCTGCCCAGCAGAGAGTAAGAGAACGGCCAGGAGTCACCATCAGGTTCCTCCAGATTGTGGTTAAAAGCCCTCTTGCCAAATTAAAGCCAAAATAACACAGAAGGGCATAGAGGTGGAGGGGCGGGGATGTTTATCACTCCTCGTGCCCTTGTCCATCCCTCTTGCAGGTCGCAGTGGACCGCAGAGGTTTAACCATGGGGCTCTGCGGGATTGTCTCGTTTCAGAAGCACTGCGACAGGCAGAAGGCAAACCTGAGGATCCGCTTCAAGCCCTCACTCTTCCAGCATGTGGGAACCCACTCCTCCTTGGCTGGGAAGATACAGAAGCTGAAGGTGGGTACTCCCTGCCTGTCCAAGCCACAGATGATCTTTCTGCCAGGCCTGGCCTGCAGGCCCCCCAGGACTGGCTGCTTTTGGGGTGGGAACATCAGTGACAGCAACTGGTGGGACAGGGGCAGCTGGATTTCTGCACAGTGGTTGTGTTTTATTCTGAATTACAGTCTGCTCATGAGATTCTATTTCTCAGAATGACATGTACCAAGAGTCACTGCAAGCTTTTAAGCCTTGGTACTGGTCCTGGCTGCCCATCCTGAGTGTTGAGCCATGGTCTGGGCAAAGTGACTTTGAAGCATTTATTGAAAAGAGAGATGACTCCTGGGTTGGTCTGACTTCCTTCCCACCCATTCTTCCTTCCTGGGATTTGCTGATAGGCAAACTAGAGCTTGCTGTGTACAATCATAAATTATTTCTGTGCGTTTAAACATCAACAAAATGAAGCTTCCCAAAGCTGTATGTGCAGGACACATACAGACACATCCCTGGGCAGTGCTCAGTCCTGTGCCTGTCCGATCCCCAGGTAAATGGATGGTGTAATCCAGTTTGTATCACAGTGCAGCACCTGTCGGGCTGTGTAATCCAGTCATTTTATGGTATCATCAGCCTCCCAGCCACCTTCTTCTGAGGTGTAAGGACTGTTTGCAGGCACGTGTGTTTAGGGATGCTTGGACAATGAAAGGCTCTTTGGTGCTGGGTCAGAGCGCAGAGCAGTGGTGCTTCTCTGTGCTGCCTCTCCTGAAGTTGTGTCCTCCTGGGATCCAGCCACACACTGCCCAGTCTGGTGCCTTCCCCAGATCACTTCCAATCCTCATCCTTCTTCACCATGCACATCAAGAGCTTTTAATTTGCAGTGCCTTGTTGCTGGGACCCCTGTTCCTCACAATCAAGAGCAGCTTATAACCATTTTCTGCCCTTTTACTTTGCACCCCCCAAGGACAAGGATTTTGGCAAGCAGGCCCTGCGGAAAGAGCACGTCAACCCTCCTGCGGAGGTGAGCACCAGCCTGAAAACCTACCAGCACTTCACCTTGGAGAAAGCTTACCTGCGGGAGGACTTCTTCTGGGCCTTCACTCCCACTGCTGGGGACTTCATCAGATTCAGATTCTTCAAGCCACTCCGCATCGAAAGGCCAGTGCTTGGTGGGGGATGGCAGGGGGAGATGTGGGGACACCTTGGGGCACGCAGAAACACTTCCCTTTTGCTCTTCTGGCTCACGTTGAATTTCTTGCCCAACTCCTGCTTGGCTGCCCAGGAGGAGGGAGCAGTGCTCTTCCAGGGGGAGGATAATTTGACCCTTTTTTGGTGGGGCCACATTTGCCAGAGCCCTTTGCTTTCTTGTGCTTGTGAGCAATCCATGATGTAGCTCATCTGGCACAGGTGGTCTCCCAACCCATGTGCCTGTGGGCTTTTTAAGGTGCCTGTTAGGTTGAGCTGTTTGATGGTTCAGCTGGGGTGAAAGCCATCATGTCCCCCCTCGCTCAGCATGGGTTTCCATGGCTTTGGTCTCTGTCACAGGTTCTTCTTCCGCAGCGGGAACATCGAGCACCCAGAAGACAAACTCTTCAATACGACTGTGGAGGTTTTGCCATTTGACGTAAGTGTTTTATTGAGAATTGAGACGGGGGTGGAGTGGGAAGCAAAAGAGGTTCGAGAGAAGGGAACTACTTAAAGCCATCAGGAAAATCTTTACAAGACTCGAGTGCCTTTGAGAGGTGCTGGCTGGGAGCCAGGGGGGGTCACGCCTGGTGTGGTACCACCTCAGGAGCGGGGATGCTGCACTGAGCAGTCGCTGTGGGAGCTGTTCCTGCCTGCACAGGGGATGCTCACATGGGTGGGATGGCTGCAGAGGAGAGACTGGAGCCAGGCTGGTGCAGTGGAAGCAGCAGCATGAAAGCAGCAAATGTCCTTGTTTTGGGGCGTGAGGCTCAGGGAGCCAGGCAGGGGTATGAGGTGCCAGGGGCTGCTGGTGAAGGCAGCTCCAGGGTTGCTGCTGTTGCTTGAGGCTTTTGTTGCTCCTGCCACTGGCCTTGCACAACGCTCCCCTCTCCTTCCCGCAGAGCCTGCAGTCGGATAAGGAAGCCTTGCAGGAGGGAGGAGGCTCAGTCGTCAAATACCGCAGGACGCCGGATGGCTACATCCAGATAGGTACAGCAGGGTGTGCGGTGGTAAACTGCCCTCTGGGTGTAACAGCCCATGTCCTCACCTTCCAGTGAATCAAGACCCATAGTGCTGTTTGCTTGGCAAAGAGTAATTTCTGTTTGCTGGGAACCAGGTTGGAACAGGATTTAATTGTCACTGTCTCCTCCTCTCCCTTGCCCTCTCTCCCCTCTTAGACCAGGTGTTCTCATCAGGTAGTTTTCAGTCCTACATTTTTGCCTGTCTCTGCTGAGAGCTGGGACCAAATTGTTCAGCTTATCCATTTGCTGAACCTGGTGTTAAAAACCTCCGCTGCAGGCGATTTCACCCTCTCCCTACCGAGCGTGTCTTGGTACTCACACCACTTGCAGCTGGACGTTGTCTCCTGCCACCTGAGCTTGTTTTAGTGCTTGTTCTGCCTTAGGACAAGAACAAGTGATCGTAGCCTACAGGGACCCACTGGTGCATGGTAAATCCCTGGTGTCCCTGCTAAGACTTTTTTTTTTTTTTTTTAATAGACAAAAGAAAAAATTTGCACTGTATCGATGTCCACACTGCTGGCTTTCAGCCCATCCCGTGTCGGGGAGCTGTGGGCAGGGGGCTGCCCTGGTCCCCTCAGAGGGGGGGGCTGGACGCCAGGAGACCGTCCCCATGTCACCCGCCTGTTCTCCCCACCAGGCTCCTTCTCCAAGGGCGTCGCGGAGGGCGAGGTGGACCCGTCCTTCGGGCCGCTGGAGGCCATCAGGCTGTCCATCCAGACCGACTCCCCGGTGTGGATCATCCTGAGCGAGGTAAGCTGGGCTTTGTCAGCAGAGGGACAGCCCTGCCCAGCCCTCGGCCCAGGGCGCTCCCCGTTGCCTCCCCCAGCTAATCTCTGATCCCTGCCCTCTCTTCTTTCAGATTTTTATCAAAAAGGCAGAGTGAAACAGGTGTGAGGAAGGGTGGACACACACGTGGAGTCCCCGTCCTGCTCCCTCCTGTCCCGCTCCCTCCTCCCCGCGGCGCCTCGCCCGGGACAAGGACAGCACAGGCCCGGCTGCCGGGAGGCGGCACATGCCGACAGCCTTGGCACACCGGCTGCCAGGCTGGCACCACCACCCCCAGCCCGTGCTGCGGGGCCAGGACATCGTCTTTTCCAGAAGAAGACCGAAAAGCAAAAACGAACATCCCGTGCAGAGGGCTGGCTTTGCTCCCCTCGGCCCTCGTGGGTGCAGGCTGCCCTGCGTGCCGCTCGGGCCACGCTGACACAGGGGACAGTCTGGGGACGGGATGAGCTTTAGCACGCGTGGGGACGACAAGCACCTTCAGCCCAGTTCAGGGCAATCTCTGGCTGTATCTGGGGACAGAGGTGGGGTTTGGTCACGCTGGGTCCTGCTGGCTGACCCCACAGGCGTGCTGGGATGGAGATGGCCAGGGACCGAGGTCTGCCTTGCCTTTGCCCAGGCAACAGCCCTGGCTACAGCTGAGGATTAGGTGAGGGCAAAGACTGACCCTCCTTCAGCAGAGGAGGAACGAATCCGAAGGGGTTGGAGCTACGAGTATGGCAGGGAAAGCAAAAAAATAAAAATATGCCACACTGTGCCTGCCAGCATTGAACACAGCCCCTTAACTCACGGTGAAGTCTCCAGTGTCTTCATGCCTTGAGATTGAGTGCAGAAACCATCTTTTTGAATAACTGTTTCAGTTATTGATTGGTGTGAATTTTTTGGGAGGAAAAAAAAAAAAAAAGCAGAAGTAGCCCAGTTCAAAAATAGTAGGGATTAGTGTAAATCCCAATGTCTCTTCAGCTATACACTGGAATGCATTATACTACTTTAATGTGCTGTATTTTTTATTATTGGATACATTTGATTTTTCAAGTACATCTCTATATATAAATATATTAAATAATGTGCACTGTAATAAAAGCTAAATTTAAACCTTTGGTGCGGCAGTGAGAGTCACTCGCAGCAGGGAGGCACTTGCTCTGCCCGCCGGTTCCCCTCCTCAGGACGGGTGGGTGTCTGTGGGGGCCTGTACCCGAAATTGAGTCGTTCCTCATCGCTCACCAATACCCAGTACTCCCAAAGCATTGCTTAGAGCAGCCCAGTGGGAGACTGGTTATTTTTTGCCCCAGCGCCACAGGAACCTTCACCAGTTACTAAAAAAAGAAAGGGTGGTCAGGTTTTTCTGTGGCAGGGAGCACAGAAAGCACTTGGACAGCTGTACACCTGAGGGTGCAATTGTGGAACAGTTGTCTTTCCTGCAAAATATGTTGCTTTTTTTTTTTAATACCCATGTACAACTTAGCAAGGAGCTGCCTGCTTGATGCCCACTTTTGTTACCTGCAGACCCCAAGTTTGCAGTGGAGGTTGAAATCCGGACAGAGGGCAAAGTCCTACTGGTGGGTGGGTGGTAACTGAAGTGAGGGCCAAGTCAAGATCATTCAAGCCAATGTCAAACACAGACATTAGCATTTGGATTAAAGTCAGGCTTTTCTCCCCAAATTTGGATAGGGTTTTAGACAAGTTCACCCATCCTTTCAAGTTCATTTTAATTGCAGCAGCTATTCCCGTGCAGCGCAGTCCCCTAACCCTTGGATGTTCTCACGCCCAGTCCTCTAGCACGTTTGACAATCACAGGTTACTTCTACTGAGAAAAGAAATTTATTTTTTGTATATCCAGGTTGTGATTCTTCAACACAAATCATTACAGCAGTAAGGAGGAGTGACAACAGCACACAGGACAATCCGTGCTCTGCAAGGCAGAGCCAAGGGTGTTAGAGCAGGCACTGCTACAAAACCTGGCAGTGAAGCCCATCAGCAGGGGCAGAGGCTGGGCAGCATTTGCTTTCTAGGAGAGAAATTACCTCCGGAGAGTGGCGCTTCATGAGCAGGAGTGCCAGCATCTGCCTCCCTTCAGGGGTAAGCACAGAGCTGGGGCGATGCGTGGTCTCTGACCACGCCATGCGACTCCCTCCCCTCGGGGTGAACAGTGGGGTTTGGGGGACCTGCAGCCCCTCTCACCAGGCGCCGAGCAGCTGGAGGGGCTGTGCCAGCGCTGCCATCCACGCAGAGGAGTGGGGCAGCAGAAAGTGTGCCAGGAGCCCGGCCACCGCCAGCCCCAGCAGCAGCCAGAGCACCCGGGCGCTGGTGTACAGTGGCCCCAACCTGCGCGGAGAGAAAACACTTACCAGACAGCGCCAGCTAACCCGGGGCACGAAGCAGGCTGGCGGGGCTTGGTGTCCCTCAACCGCCTTGGAGACAGCCAGGGAGGAGGTGGCATGGCCATGAGCATGGGGGGGCAGGAGGGGGAGGTGGTGGACATGTGCCTGCAGTCGCACCCATGGGAAGCTGCACCCTACACCCAGCGCCCCGGGTTGGTCTGGGGAGCCCCAGGCGGGTACTGACCGTCCCTGCGCAGCCGCGGTGTATCCCTGGAAGTACTGGAAGCGGGTGTAGAGGTACAGCAGCCCGCAGGCCGCAGCCGTGCCTGCAGGGAGAGGGGAGACCAGTGCTGTGGGGCCGGTGGTCCCCGAACGCTGCCGGAGCCGCGGCCCAGCTCGGCCACCCATGTCCCCGCTTCCCACTGCAGATGAGGCACGGCCACAGGGACTAAAGACAGAGCGACTCAGCTTTAAAACGCTGTGGGAGTTTAAATGGGTTTTCTTCCTTTCCTTTTTGTGAGGGATGAACTTCTGTGCCCCCCCAGGTTGCCCTGGGACCTGGGTTTGCAGTGCTCCCCTCCACGGCCCTTCCTTGCGTCTTCCCTGTGGCGGCAGCCAAATCCCCTCAACCAGCGTGGCACAGGGGGGATGGCGGGTGACTAAGTGTTTGGGTTATGGTTTCTCGTTCTGACGTGGCGATTTGGGTATCGTGTTGCAGCTCTGCTTCAGCTTGCTGCTGCCCTGGCACCTCCTGCCAGCCAGACCTTATCCCAGAGAAGCAGCACGGGGGAAGAGCCGGGCTCCAGGAAAGGAGAGGGTGCCAGTGACACCAAACCTCTGCTCTGGGCAGGAGACTGCCTCGGCTGCTACCAGCGGCTTCGTGCACACTGGAGTTGGGGCGCTCCTCAGTCCATCCTGCCAAAGGGGAGCTTTTCTTTCCCCAAGTAGGACACTCACAGGTACAGAGAGGACATGCCTGAGCTGCAATGGGATTTAAATTGGGGTTTTTTTGTTTGTGCACGTGATTTCGGGTTCTCTCCCATCCCCCTTACCTTGATGGAAGAAGATTCCAGCAACCCAGAGGAGCGAGATGAAGATCGGGAAATACTCTGAGCAATTTGCCCTGGTGAGAACCAGAGATGAGAATTAAAACCGCATCCTCATACATCAGAGATCGGTGAACTGAAGCCAGTGAGGCGAGATGGAAATGCACGTCAGAGCAAACTGAAAGGGTCCGTAAGAGACGTTGCTGTAGTGGGGAGAAAAGGCCTTCTCTGTGACCGAGGACACCATTATCTGTATTTTAGAGAAGAAAAGCACCCAAACAAGGCACAGTGTTCACCTTCCCCACATTCACATGGCCCTGGCTGAGATGGAGATTTGTCTTTGCTGGACCCCCAAGAGGCTCCGTCCTCAGCCCCACACACAGCACCATCACAGACACCCAGTGCAGCTACAGCTTAAGAGCTGCATGGGAAGAGGTTCCTTGTTATTATTTAAGGAGCTTTCTCTTCCCCTTGGGTGAGCACAGCCCAAATTTGGGTGTCACACAAGTCATGCTCCAAGAAGGAGCCCCCTCCCAGATCAAATTCAGCAGAAGGTGATCAGATCTGCAGCCAGGTTTTCCTCCTTCCTTTTTCTTTTAGTGACAAAAATACAGATGTTCTGCAAGAAGAGACAGCCTCAATAGCACAGCGGGAGCTCTGCTATTAAAGACAGTGGTTTTGTTTCTCAACTTCTCCTACATTTTACCTTTCCCTAGGCAATTTAATCTTAAATTTGGCCAAAAATTCACCAAGCCCCAGGGAATGGAGCCAGAATGAGAGCTGGAAAAATTCTGAAGAACCTTATGCTGCAAATGCAGGTTGAGTCTCAGCAAGGGGAGGCTGCCAGGTTTCCATGAGTAATAAATCAATACCTTTTTTCCCCTCTTTTTTTTTTTTTTTTTTTTTTATTCATTTGTATCCTCTTCCACAGGGAAACGAACAAAGGAGGGAAAAAAAACACAAGGAAGAAATACCTTCTCAAACCCGAGTTCACTAAGGTCATTTTCTTCACCGAATATAGCAGAGGGCCTCCCGGCACGTCACAGCCCACAGCACGACTCGGTTAACACACAGCCCAGTATTTAATTAAAAGCCACATCAGCAGCTTCCCAGCTAGCGAAGGCTGATGCCTCCCATGTGGGCTGGCCTTTCACTGCATTGCAAAAGGACCAAAGTGTTTTTGTCACTCCACAAATGTTTCCTGCACACTGGCAAGGAAACGCAGCTGCTTTGCTCAGGATATAATGCCATGCTCGAACTACCCTTCAAACCAGCTCAGGCCAATTCCTTTTTTCTGCTTATGAAACAGAATGACTGAGATGAAAGGCAGGATCTGGTTCTTGCTGGAAGCTGAAGGGATCTGTGGACATTTCCAGTTTAGCTCCAGTGTTGCTCTCTCCATAGGAACAGAGCAAAAAGAAACAGCCCTCAGCATGGGCCTGCAAGTGACAACTTTCATAGTACAAGTTAAAAAAAGGAAAAAAAAAATTAAAACATCCTCGTACCTGGTTCTGCCAGCAAGGCCCTTTCCTTCAATTCAATGGCAAAAATTTACCAGCAAATATTGTTATTAATATAGCTTTAGCTACTTCACAATTTGGAGCCAACTTTAATATTAAAGTTAGTTATTCTAATGCATCAACACTCAGCATCGCTTTCATACGTCCACTAATTTGTAATTTGGCTGCCTTTCACAATGCCAGAAGGAGAATTATTGTGGATGGACAGAAACACTCCAGCCAGACCAAAGTGCTCCAATTCAAAACTTGGACCTCTGCATGCAGAGCGATAGAAAATCTAGTATCAGTAGCAATAAGTGAAAAGGTGAGTTGAGGGTGACTTCAGTCTTTCCTGGTAGTGACACTTGACTCAAGTTATATCTAGAGGGAGTCACCACAAAAAAATCAAAAATCTTACTGAGCTCTGAAGATCCTCTCAAATTCAGGGTGACCTGTTGTGTTGGGAGGGGAGATCTTGTACTTCCGCCGGGCGTAGATCACCTGCATCGCAAAATAGGCTGGAAAACAGAACAACACAGGAATGGTAACGTCCGGCAGTGTTTTATTTAACCAAGCTTTATCTAGCTTGGAATCAAACAAGTGGTTAGAGGAAAAGAGCTGATACTGTCTAGGTTCATAGTCCAGGGCTGTCACGGAAGACCTGGAATAAATGTGCCATTTATTTCACATTTGTACTTTAAATTCAGATTTGGTTATGCTGGCAGAGCTCCTGCGCCGCAGCACGGACGTGCTGGCTGGAGCTTTGCATAGTCTCAGGTGCCACAGCAGAGCCCTGGGTGCTGCTCCCCAGCAGACCAGCACGCCCCAGGCCTGCACGAAGGCTGGCAACGACACTCAAACATCACCGAGTCCATACCCAACACAGAATTATTTTTCATCTTAAATCCTGCACTTTGTATTTAGAGTGTTAGTCCACCCTCAGCCATCTGATGGGAATGATGTGTAACACTTTCTGCTATACCTAGCGGGGGCAAAGCTTTTATACAAGGATGGCTCGATGTCACAGAGCAGCATCCAAATTGTGCAGCACTGGGATATGATTAAGTCCATTGGAGATACTCGTAATCACGGCAACAGAAGGAAATGGGGAAAGGGGTGGTTATTGCTTCTACTTCACCCCTGCGGGGTGGCTTCAAGGCTCAAGCAGTTCGAGGAGGGGACACGCTGCCAATGATAATCAGCCTGTGCCATGTTCAGGCTGAGGTACAGCTTGGTGTCTGCTACATCGCTCCTTTGTACATTTGTAAGGGACATGGAAAGTCACTTCAAAATGATGAAAACCTGTTAACATGAAGATTCAGACTGTTTCACTATTTGATGAAAGTTCTTACTCCCACGGGTGACTGCTAATGTTTCAAGTGTTTATATTTAGGTGCGCTACTACACTGCTGCCTTTATTGAAAATGAGAATTTTTATATAGGAGAAAACTACATTACGAAAACAATTACTTTGGTGGCAGCGGCAACATGCTGCTAAGCAAGTCACTTAGATTAGCAAGGTCCTAATGTAGCAACATTTCCAGAGCAGTGAGCAGAGACATGGAGCCAGGCTGCAAGGACTGCCTCATGGACTGTCTTATTTTAACATTGAAGATAAAAGCAGAGCAGCAGGATAGAGAAGGGAAAGCAGGGACAGATGTGGCAAGATTAAAGAGAAGACAGATCCATGTGTGCCTGCAGAAGAGCATTAGAACATATGTAGAAGAAAAGGGAAATGGAAATATAAATAATCTGATGCTATGTGACCACTATATTACACAAGATATTATTCATTTAAATAGACATTAATTTTAGAAAACATCTGCGTGTTCTAGCGTTTTCCACAGTGCGTGCAGTGACCCATCCCCAAACAAGAGGTGCTGGGAGAGAAAGGTGGGGAGGAACAAGTTTGCTTTTCTCCTGATTCATGTGTAACATGTCGACATGGTCAAGGGTGAGGATGTCACCCTGGCCCCGAGAGCTGGCAGGATGCAACACAGCTCCCCTCCGTGAAACCAGCCCGCTAGGTCTGCACCACGCTCAGCTGGCGATTCCGAGGTGGCTGGCAGAGCTCTGGGAAAGAGATGATGAAACCATGAACCATTCTGTTACCTCCTCTTCAGATCAGATAAACACTTCTCCTACACAACTATTTAATGCTCTCAGGGTCTCCTCCCAGCCACCTCTCAAGAAATGGGCTGTGCTAAAGTGACTGCACTGTGCACAGCTCTGGCTTGTGGCATAAGACTGACTGTGCTGGGCAACTGTCTTCATCCTGCTTGGTGCCATCAGCACCCTGCTTAACATAGCAGGGTAAGAGTAATTTCAGAGCCAATCTCTCCATCAACTCTATGCTTAACATCTTGCTTGCATACAGGGGCAAATAATTGAGACAAGTCCTACAGTGGACCCTATGCACTTAGGGATGGATAATATATGAAACGACCACCCAAGAGGAGCAAGAGCCCTGTGGAGGATGGCTATCGCTGTGCTCCCAACTGGTGTATGGGCGAGGCGTTAATGCTGCAGAATCACCCTCCAAAAGCACTCCCCAGAATGAGGTGTGGAAAAAAGAGCACACTGCTCAAGCTCAAAGAGCTCGAGGTACTCTGCAGAACCTTTCAAACTAGTTTTTTGTGATTCATGTCTCGAGGTTAAACACCTGTGTGGATTACTACATGGCTTGTAGGGGCTGAGCTCTCCTGGTACTTTGCTCCTCAGAGGAAGTATCAGTCAGACCATCATTCTCTATTTGATTATGTCCACAAACTTGTCAAACCGTATTATAGCTGGTATCTGCCACATTTGAGTGCACATGGCAAACAAGCTCTGTGGGGACTGAAGGGCAGTGACACTGCATAACCTTTATTTCCTTTGAAGCCATTAATAAAAAAAAGAGGCGGGGGGGAAGCTGTAGCAGCATTGTTGTGCTCTCTGGTACAGCATCCAACACGGGGCAGGAGCACGTATCTACAGAACACTAAGCTCGGAGCTTTGCTAAACTGAGCATAAGTAAATTAAACCAGGGAAAGTTATTTGAAAGAATGCAGAAACTGTGGGCTTCCAGAACATTAATGAAAAAATAAAAATTAACCAACACTATACTAAGCTCTGCCATTGAATTACATCTACATCATGATGTGATGGAAAAGTGTTTGTACATATAGTGCACGTCTGTGGTTGGGTGCTCTGCCTTCTCAGAACAAATCTCAGATCTGTAAGTCACCTACAGAACGTCCTTTCAAAATACACAAGAAAAGCTATTGTACAGCTCTGAATGAAGTTGGCATGAGCACATAGATTTCATACTATTAGAGAGAAAGAAAACACGTAGTATTTTGTAATTGCTCCTTGGCATCCCATGCAGACACCCTGAAACTAGGCTACTTTATCCGATTTCACATAGATAAGAGGGTGCCAATGCTTGGTGTTTATCTGCTGGCTTCACACCTACGTATGGTTTGCATAGCATGAAAGTAAAATACGTAAGACTGCAACCTTTAAAAAAAAATAATATTTGAAGCTCTCATAAAACAAATATATTTGAGACAGAACTATCTAAGGATTTGCTACTGAGGGTCTCCCAATGGAAAAGGCTTGGCCATGTTTCCAAAACTCAATTTCAAGTTTTCTTCTTGTCTCCTCTTTGCACTCTAAACACTCCTTTCATCCCCACTCAGATTAATAACAAAAAAAAAAAATCGTAAGACAAAAGTATCTTCCATTTATAGCTGTAGGTATTTCTCTGTAAAATGTTTGAGCGGAAATTACTGATAATTCAGAAATCTTGAACTCTGCTCCTCAAGTAGCATATTTGTGTTTTAAATGATGCTTATGTTAAGAGATTTATTATCAGACGGCTAAACATTCCTCTGTCTGCCCAGAGATTCACATCCATTTGTAAGCAGAGGGCAATAGCTCTCTGGTGAATTAATTCAGTAATTAAAAAAACCCCACAAACATAACTTCCCTCATCAAAATGTGGAGATTTTAGTCAGATGTGGGCTCCGTCCCCACCCCAGACAGGGGGAGTGTCCCCTTCTGTGACCCTCCTGAAGCCCAAGGGGGACAGGCCTTTGCCCAAGGGACCCACAGTTAAACACAAGAGTTAGACAGAACTTGGCAATGCTACTGCTTCTTTCTACAGGGTCTAAATAGATGCCTTTCGTTTAAATTATGAGAAGTCGCTGAGTTTCTTTGAAGATGTCTGTGTCTATTTCTGACCAGAAAGGGCTTGCATTAGTTTCCAAATTACTGTGTGCTGTCAACTCATCATCATCTGCTCTGTGCAGCTTAGCTCTAAGAACACATAATGATACCAGTCACAGAGCAGAAATACACGCATGCATGATGCTCTTCTCTCTACCCGTATGATATATGTTTGTGCACCGAACTCTTAATCAGCATATTTACTAACCTGGCAACCTATTTATTCTAGTTACCTCCAGCCACTCTGTTACAAATTGCCTGCTAAAATTCAATAGCAGAAAACATTTTACTTTAAAAACATCGTTGAAAATGTTTTAAGTTTAAAACTTGATTTCCTTCTAGGATGCTGGCTTTGAGCTTTGCGAATCGTTTTTGTCCCTATGAAATAATGAACCTCCTCAGGCATGACACTCCCACTGTGAATGACCAAACATCATTTTACAATGTTGGAAAAGAGCAACTCTCATTCCATGGAGACTCCAAGCAAAATACAGGAACCAAGTTCCACAAAGTTTTATATAATTAGCTTAACAGTACCTTACATTATATAAAGGATATTTACCTTGCTCCAGGACTCCCAAAACTGTGACAGTGGCCAGCAGGTCTATCTGATTTCTCATGTTGCTGACTGTGGACCAAACCCCTAGCTCGGTGAGATGAGTACAGTGATGAGTACAGCTGCTCGCCAGCCCCCTCTCCCAATAACAGAACGTTCATCAACGTGTTTCCTCCACCACACCTTAACTCTCTCCATGCCACACGATTTTCCAAAGCAGCCAGCCATCAGAAAATATCTGCTCCAAAGTGCCTTTTGCTGAACAATCACAGCAAAAATTGTGCATGTGCAAACTGTGGAGTTCTTGCAATTTATAGATTTTTGTACTATGATTGAATTATATATTGCCAGCAACTGAAAGATGGGATTTTTTCCAGCCCTTTAACTGCTAGTTTGAATCAGCTCTAAAGCATCTAAAATGTGTGCGAGGTTGTAAAATTAACAAGAATTTACAAATTAAAAACTTAACCTTCTGCTCTTATTCCAAGTAGTGGAGTTGACCACATGAAAGATTTACTAGGCTTCAAGCTGGAGTAACAAGTCTGTTACTGGATTCTGAATTTTCAAAAAGAACATTCAGATATTTTATCTTATTCATTAATATTGTAAGTTTACCAAATAAGAGTGATTCTTTACTAGCACTCATTCACTTTCTGTAGTTTTCGGATGTTTTAAAAAAAAAATCTGCAGTACAAATCTTCTGGCTAACATACAAAATAAAAGTTCTCAGTTCAGAATAGAAGGCAGCAGAGAATGTAGAAACATGCAGCACCCTCAGAAATGTTAAGCTGACATCAGAATTATGATTGTAAAATGTCAAATTTGAAAGACAGCAATATTTTAGTCCTGAATAACTTTTCTCCCCGCTCCACAAAAGCAAAGTATACATCAGTTCAAAAAGTTATCCCGTTTTGGAGAAACTTTATATGGAAAGATTGCTCTGACATTAAAGTTTTTAAAACCAAAAAGGAGAAAAAGAAAAAAAAGGTATCATTCATTATCAGCTAAGGCTTTCCCTTGATTTTGGTGAAAAGGGGGGGACAGGATCTGGTTGAGCCATCGCATATCTCTCTGTATAGTCACACACACAAAACCTCAGTACAGAATTTGTGCACCATACCAACAAGAAGTGACCAGACCTACAGTTTCTCCTGAGTGGGATACAGCAAGTTTGTTCTTCTGGTTTGGCTCTTCATCTCCTCAAAACCCCACTGCGACAGCTTATCAGGTTGAAAAATCAATTAATTCAAATATACAATTGTACAATTTAAAAAAAAAAAACATGTACGTAGAATAGCAAACCTGCTCCCTTTCTCTGCAAAACACTCCTATGATGTGACTTTAGACTCTCCAAGCTACTAGCAGACCCAGACTGAAACAAAACAACCTTAACAGAATCTGCTGGTGTCCCAAGATTACATCTGGGGTGTCTAATAAAAAAGTCAGAGGGGAAATGGCACCAGGACTCTACTTCTGCTTACCACATTTCAACAATTTAGACTTTAGAAAACACTTCCATTACAAATTTACATTGGGAAACACACTAACATCAAGTAAAAAAAAAAAAAAGTTTCTGAGCAGATGTTGGTCACAAGCTGCCACTGACTCCTTAAAAATCTTTGGAAAAACATGTACCTGCACGTCACTTCAGTGGGGGATAGTTTGGGAAATTTTCAGTTTACTCAACATTAAATACAATGCAGCACTTCCAATGGGACAATAAAGCACAAATTATTAAATTTCAGCGTTCCCCACAGGATAGAAGCAGCTCATCCTGGTATCGTTACTTATTATTACATTTGGTTCTTTGCAAGCTTCTGAAGTTACAGGTCACCCCCCTGCCCCAAACACAACTCAAACATTGTAGAGTAGGAATATGCTCAGATAAGTCAGGATGCACTTTGTGAGGAAACCTGAAGGCTCCGAGCTGGGGCCTTAAACGCAGTAACTATATAAGACACCAATTTCAATGCTTGAAGCTGATTAAAATTCTTACTACATAGGGGATGCCTGAAATTACAGTAACACGTAAAATGAATAGAGCCTTAGCAAGAAACCCATGTGTCACACTTAGCAAATTCTTTATCACTCTGGCTAGATCTGTGGTTGGAGAGATTCAAGATGTTAGCTTAGAACTTAAGACTAGATATCATCTGTTAAAAGGCATGCTTGACAAACAGGAAATACTACATAAGTAACTGAATTCTTCATTCTGCTGCAAGTGGTATGTGGTATGATTCACTAAGAGAACTGCTTTGAAATGTTCAATTCAGAGTAATTGGTCAAGTAATAACTTGTTAACAAGAACATATTAACATCCAAACAAGCACCACTACAGCTTGGCTCCTCTGGGCACTGGTGGAGCCACAGAGCCTTGTGTTACTTCTAACCAACAGACAGCTAAGTGTCCTCCGTAAGGGGCTCAACAATCCAGCAGGGTCTGAAAGACCTGGTTTTGCCATTATTTTTCACAGCCTCTTCAACCCACCAGCCCCATGCAGTGGCTTAGAGACCTTACCAGCTTTAAGCCAAAGTCTTCATGCAACTTGCTGCCAGTATTTTGTTCCTTTTTCAGAAACATTAACTCACGCTTGCAGTACGTGTTCCTCATTTTGGGTTTGGATTTTTTGGTGTATACCATCTGCCTACAGCAAGCAAACGTAATCTTTGTCTTTTTACAAGTCTCGGGGAAATCAGTTGGAATCTCTAAGGCCTGTTATTTTGAGGGAATCTGAGCATATTTTTGGAACTCTACAATTTTGCACATGTGAGGTCTCGGTAGTTATTAACATCTTTTTCACTAGTAACAACCACCTCTGCAGTCATATTTCCTAGCTTGAGGTCTACAACTGCATTTAAAAAAAAAAAAAAGTCCAGAAGCAGTGGCTGTAGCATAAAGCCTTGTTTTCAAAGCAAAGTCTTCTAAGGCCTTTATCCAGTTCTGGCCTGTTTAAATGGACTTTCTGAAACCATAAGAACTGGTAAGCCACAGCAGAAGAATTTGAGCCCTAGTAACAGGCTGACCAAAATTGTGTGTTGGGAAGAAGGGAACAGTCTCAGTAGGAACAACAATGCTGAACTCTGCTCATCTCACACAAATGTATAAAGTCACACCATGTATGTTTAATACACTAGCAAAATATTTATTTTATAATGATAAAACAGAAGTGAAGGATTTCTTTTTGGTGTGCACCAGTAATTGTAGTAAAAGAATAAGGGGATTAATGGACTCTTTATACATTTCAATGACAAAAATTCATAAAGGTTAGCATCAAATTCAACTGTTCTCCATTTACAAGCATAAAACTTACCATAATACCCCCCAAACACATATATAAAGAATTATAGTTTTAAAATCTATAAAAAGTAAAAAATATACAGTCAGAAGATCTAACTCTTATTCAAATCTTTAATATAAAATTGTAAACATTTATTTACACAAAGGAAATGTGTATAACAAAATTTTGAGCACCCTTTTTAATTGAATCGTGGTTTTTGGAAGGCAGTGGATGTTGCACAGTGACACTCTCACCTTTCCTACCCAACCAAAACCGCAGTTTATAAATAAAGCCATGGGCGGCTGGCCGGGTACAGTTCAGGGGAGATATAATTTTATTGCTCTGAAGCTGCAGCAAATGGAAAGCCCAAGTGCATATATAGACAGCTACATGTTAGAGGGCATCAGGCAAAGCCCAGCCCTACCCATGCACCTATGTACATCTAAACCGTATTTCCATTTCCATTGAACTGTTCCAACTGTGTTACAGTGATTCCGTATTTCCAACAGTCTGCTCGGATTATGCGGACAGGGACCAGAACCGAGGGCTGTTTCTTCTATCAGGTTAAATGCTATTTGGATCCTGCTCACATGTGAAGACCGATGGGCATTTTAAGCCAGTTTGCCTAGGATCACCCTTAATTTTACTTCAACAGTACCATGAAAAGGCCCTGTCATCAAATCTAGATACCTTCCTGAACAAACCCTCTGGTCAAGCAGGGCAATATCCACCTTAGCTTCCAGAAACAGTGGAGGAAAGAGTACATCTGCATTTTTCCTGGACATTTAGCTGGATTGCTTTTTTGGTAGTAATAATGCAAACAGCAGATGTTCTTTTCCTCCAAATAAGAAATCACAACTGGATGGACTGGTTTTGACTTATTCAGAACAAACTCTGTGTGCAAAATCTACTGGAAAACGTAGCAGATTTCACCACAACCTAAACAGGGAAGAAAGAAAAGCTGAATCCTGCTACCCTGTTATTTCTCTCAAGTGTTTGTAAGGGGGAGAAAAAACTAGTGACATTGAAGGATGTCACTTGAAATTATGAGGTCCCAAGCACCCCCAACAGGAAGGGAAGGCACACTGGTGCAAAGTTAACCCTTAAAAATAAAAATACAGCAAACACTCCTTCCCCTGCCATTGCTAGTTTATATCTATACTCTTCTAATGACACTCACCTTGGACCAGTTTTTGGCTTAACAGTAAACCAAACTCACTAGCTCTTTTCTTAGATTGCCAGTATAAGAAAAGTTAGCATCAGTTATTTGCATCTCATCTACTTATTCTAGAAAATATCAGAAGTGTCAACAACCAAAGTCACTAACACCTTCATCTTCCCATCCAAAGACAATCTTTATGTTATCTTTTCAAAAGCTCTACGAGGGATTAAGCCTGCTTCAGTGAAGTTTTATCCACTATTCAACGGTGGGATCCACTGATCAATGCACATCTTTCAGCAACAGTTCAACATGATACAATATCAAATCTGTTCAACAGAGCGTAATTCATCCACACTAGGTAAGTGTGCTGGACAAACCATGTTCCATGCATATTTGGAAAGGGTTAAAGTATTAGTGTTAAAAAGCAGTTTTTAAAAGTGCAAATTGTCTCATAAAGGAGCTGCAGATACAGTAAAATATTTTCCTTCTTTGAAATCAATGTTATCCTTCACTTCCCTTCACCCACTCTGGAAAAAACCCTCTCTCACACACCTCTGCAGTGCAGAAAACTCCTGAAGAAGCCAGTCTGTGTTGAAGGAAATTGCTTTTAAATCACAATGCTGGGTCTGATTCAAAAGTTTAAAGGAGTTTTCCAATAAAGTGGATTTAAAAGGGAAGAGGTATTTGTGCATTTAAAACAAAAGCTTACAACTTTATTTTCATTTTAAAATAAAGGTTAAGGCAAGGTGGTTTGTTGGTGGAAAGGGGATTTTTTTTGGTAGAAAGTAAGGACTTTGGAACACTGGCTGTTCCCATTGTGGTTTTTTGTCCTTTCTGGGACTGACCCCAACATATGGATAAGAGGTCTCCTTGGGCTGAGCTGAAGAACCAGCATCTGCTTCAAGGGGTATTAAAGAAGTAAATCCACCAGTCTATAGAAAGATTATCAAACTTATAACCCAGTACTTAAAAAAAATCCAAACACAACATTATTTAAAGGGGGAGACTTCCATATTGGAGCAACCCTGATACAAGCACTCTCCCAGGCTGCCTGTGCTATTATTGCTGATAAGGACTTTCCACCTCTCAGCCAAACTATTTTTTCCTCATTTTTATCCTGAAGTGACAAAGTCTTGTGCTCATTGTGTCACTGCTAACTTTGGGGAATGAAGTGATCTCAAAAGTTAGTTTTACTTTTTACAACAAAGAAAACTAGATGAGCTGTCATGAAGCAAAGCCTTCATTTAAATACAACTACCTTTGGAAATAAGTTATGAAGAAACAGGTGCAAAGTAAATGGCTTTACAATTCATGTTAAACCTACTATAGTTTAAAAGTTCTCCCATAAGAAATTCCCCCTTTAAACACAGCAAGGTGTAAGCCAAGAACTGTGCCTCTCTACAACAGAGTGCAAACTGCAACTTAAAAGACTACAATCTATTAAGACGACTACCTAGACTAACTGGCCAGGTTTTAATACTTTCTTTCATCTATTACCAGCATCTAGAAATATTTACTGTGAAATATCACTTGCTTATTGAGAGTACAGGCACATGCTTCAGCAATGGGGAAAAGAAACAATTCAAAATATTTTGCAAGCGTACTCAGGTGCATACAGCCTCTTCTCAAATAAGAAGTCAGAAGTTTGGTGGACAGTACTAACAGCATGTCAAGCTATGAACAAATAATGATTGCAAGTAATAGCTGCAGGAGACTAAGCCCTAAACACAATTTGTGCAACTATTTGCTTTCTTTCTGCACTATTTCTGTGGAATTCTGTTTTAATTTTTAAATAATTAAAAAATTTAAATTT
The DNA here is from genome assembly GCF_003259725.1 of Athene cunicularia. Classification (NCBI taxonomy): domain Eukaryota; kingdom Metazoa; phylum Chordata; class Aves; order Strigiformes; family Strigidae; genus Athene; species Athene cunicularia. Next base: position 6,063,719 of record NW_020799117.1, on the reverse strand, counting down.
TAGAACACTGCAAGTGAGATTTCTGAAAGGCTGGCTAGGACACACACACAGAGTATTTTTTTGACCTGTTCAAGTGTGCGACTCCTTAGAGACACCAAGATAAAGCACACTCCTGCAGACCTGCTTGGTGCGCCGTCACCATGTATCAACACTCATTGAGAAGCAGCTCCAGTCCCTTTCCCAACCATTAACCTCTAATGCCTGCAAGTCTCCTCAATGCCACAGGTTTTTTTGGTCCAAGTGTTGTTTATATTTCATGAAATAATTAAAAAAGTAAAACCCCCCACCCCCATTTTAATGAGTTCCTAACAACTCATCCAAATCATTCATCCACTCCTCTGAAGTCCTGTTTTTCAGCAAAGAGTCTATCAGATCTGTGTCACCAGTTAAGTTCTGAAGTCCATTATTGCCCGACTGGCCGCTGTAGGCAAAAGGCAGCTCCTGACTGGTTGTCCTCACAGGGTACCCTTGACTACAGTGCAGATTACCTCTGTTGGGCATTTGCTGATTTGGATTCTGGTTGAAAGCATTCAGATCTGGGACAGTCTGGTTCATGCCAGGCAAGACTTGCTGTGAGGGTACCTGCTGTTGCGTAGGTGGGTTTGTCCGCTGCTGTGCACCTAAAGAGGACGACAACATCTGCCCAGAGACGGCAGCGTTCATGGAGGTCATCGGTCTGCTGGTGCTTAGGCTTACCTGAGGCATTCCTTGGGCAAACTGTTGGTTGGCCATCTTTAGATGAGTTTGCTGCATGTGGAAAGAGGAACTGGCAGTAAATGGTCCTAAGCCACTGTTTGCTTGTGTCTGGTTGTTAATATTAGGGATACCTTGGTGTTGCCAAGATGGGTTTTGAGCCCCCATAGCAGCTGGTACTCTTGCCATCTGTGGCTTAGATAAGGTTGGATTCAGTGCACCTTTATTGTGCTGCTGAGAAATACTTGAGTTTGCTAAGGTATTCTGCCCATACCCAGCAGGAACGGCAGCACCCTGGCCCAAGCTGCCTTGTCTCTGCATCGGTGGCTGTCCATTGGCACTTTGAGTTGCATGCTGGGGAACCATCTGTGTCATACCAGACGCCAAGTTGTATAATCCCCCTCGCTGAATGTTTTGCATATTGGTATACTGAGTCACCCCCCGATCCTGCTGACTGGAGCCTGACTGGAGTGGAGGTACAGAACTGTGTCCAGGTCCCATCTGAATCATGTTCTGGGTCTGAGGAAACATCCGTGGACTACTGGAGCTAGACTGTCCTAAATTACTGACCCCAGGCATGGCTGAAGATGACCCTGAAATACAAAAAATATTTTGTACGTTAAATACCTTGGTTCAACAAGAGCCAAGCTAGGCTTGTAGACACTATAATCAAGAACAGAGGTGCAGCTGCATTTGTATAAACCAGCCTCTGCAACCAACACACAGCAGTACTTTAATTAAAGGGCATCGATCGTTGTTCCAGTTAACACCACCACCTTGATCTCAAACACAGATATGCCAATGTCCTAAAAAATCTGAATACCACTTCTAAGAATTCAGCATCATCAATTTAAAAAAAATTAAGACTTTAAAGGCAGAACTGATATTTCTTTGTGCACAAAGGTATACACACACACTTTGAAGTGCATGCACAATTTGCTAGGTTGTTAAAAAATACCACTTACTGCACACACACATTGTCAGTTATTCCATGCATACACTGTATATTTCTTATTGTACAACTGTAGGGCTTCCGGTCCTCTGTCTTCCCAATTCCAGAAATTTCTTCTATTTATATAACTCTCAGAAATTTTTGGTCAAGTATATTTTTTTAATATATTATGTTAATTTCATATTAATGCTGATAACCAAGCAAGATGATCTGCAAAAATAAGTCTTCTCAGCAAACAGAAGAGTCCTTTGTTCTTGTAAATTCTGAGTAAAAAAAGCTGCTAGCTGTAGAAGAAACAGCCCCCTACTTAATGCAAAAAAAAAAAAAAAAAAAAAAAAAAAACTGAAGTGTAACACATATAATCCCCTCCTGACTACTTACAGTTGACCAAGGGAAACTTACCTACGCTAGTAATTTCTCTACTTTCAAATCAAAAAGCTGCCAAATTCATCTTCTAAGATGGCTGAGAAATATTGGCTCTTCTTTTGTATTAATTCATATTTTATTCAAATATAATTTTATTCAAATATATTCAAATATAATTCAAATTATATCGAATTAATTATCAACAAAGCACACCATAAAACCAACAGTGTTACAGGGGAACACTACAGTGAAAAGGTAGTACACACACCAGGATTTAAGATGCAATCAAGTTACAATCATCATAACAAGGAAGAAAATAATTTTAATAATTCTGATGCTCGTTATAGCAAAACATACTCTAACAGATGTATTAGTGTATTTCTGTAGAAAATTTGCAGGAGAATAGAATGTTTCAGTGCAATATTTGAAGGATGCTACTGACGACTTAAAATACAATCCTTTTGTATTGGTATCAAGTTTTTTCAGCCAAGTAACAAAAGCCAGTCATAGCTCTACTAGACATTGCACAGTCATGAACACCCACACTCTGACAGTATCATATTTCTACTTGCATCTTTTCCCTTCAGTATTTATTTCTATGGGAGCACAGAGTAAGGAAACAAAATTAAGGCAATAAACCTAGAGCACAAAAAAGTGCTTATGAAAAAAGATAGGTGTCTTCTTGATGCCCTGTTAAGTGAGGATTTTTCAGGTAACTGTTCTCTAGTTCTTCCACATTCATGAAGCTATTCCAGCTTAACGGTAACAACATATTTTATTTATCATCATTAACAGACTGAAAAAATACCAAGCTGCTTCTCCTACAAAAACAACGAGATAGGACACTAACATGTTATGAAGAGAATTCAAATTGCATTTCCTTCTAAAGGTAGCAGGGATAAGAATATTAGAGAATTTTAAACTCATTCTAGTAGATGAGAGAAATAATACATCACTTATTTTTCTTTAATGAGGGCCTGTGATAGATACAAGCAGCAGTGATGTTAGGCTTCAGAAAAGCAGCCCTGAATCCTAATACATGAAAATTAAGGAGAATTAACAACCTGTAAAGGACAATGGTAGTATAAAAAGGGCTTTACAAAAATGAAGGTACTTAATTAAGAATTTCCAAAGCAATATTAAGAACCAGAAGCATAAACTGTCCCAGGTATCTGGGACAGGGGAAGCTGTTAATTTGCACCGAATCGGAATATAGGTCTAAAAGTTTTAAGGCACACTGACGTGAGATGTTGTAATAAATTAATTAAAAGCTACCCAATCCAGGAAATCTGAAGACACCTTGGCTTTTATGCCTGGTATTTTTTCTGACATTATTTCAATTGCCATGTTTACTTACCTGTGAACTGTCCAACCTGTTGCTGGTATGGATTCTGCGGTTGATCCTGGTACTGGGGAGGTGGTCGAGTCAGATGCCGCTGCAGCTGCTGCTCTTGCTGCTGCCGCTGTTTCTCCTAAGACATGTCCAATGCAAGACAATTAGAAAACAAGTCAAGCTTTTTCTAAGGCTGACCGTCTTGGATAAAAACAAACTATCAGCATACTTTTATGCAGAGCTGGTAATTAAAGGGGCTTCTGCAGCCTTAAAGTCACTTCAGACGCTTGTTCTCAAGGTTCAAACACAGGTCAATTTAATCTGATGAGTGACTTCGAATTCAGAGACAAGAGGACAACAGCATGCATCACAGGAGTTATTGCAATGCATGTCTGAAACCTTTAAAACATGAAAAACTGTGTTTTTATCAGTAACATAAACAACAAAAAGAGCAAAACCAAGTGCATATAAAAAAAAATTCATACACTTTTTTGCTCTTTACCCCCAGATCAATTTGGTTTAGACCTCTCTTTAGAAATTGAAGTACAAGTCATAAATAACAACATTACACATGTAAATATTTTCTAGCTCTTGTTTTCAAATATGAAAAAAAAAGATACACAAACCCTATCATCCTAGATGATTATGGAAAACTGCAGAACAGTTTATAACAGAAGCTACATAAGTTTTGTAATCATTGTTCCAAAACATTTTCTTAACAATGCACAAATCAATTGAAACAAACTCTACTAATGATTCAAAATAACCTTACCTCTCCTACTTTACAATAAAAAACATTTGAAAAATAAACAAGCAATTTTTCTATTAGAAACTTTTTGAGAAAATTACATTTAAATCCTTGAGGTGAACGTCAAGAGCCTATGTACATGCAGTAATAGAGATCTTGACAACGTGAACAGCCAACAGGCTGCTTCTACCACATGAAACATATCAGGCAAAGTATTTCTGGCTCTTCTTCCACAGGTATCTTCAACTAAAATTCTGCGATAACGAAGTAGTGATACAATGCACAACTACCTACTTACCTGAAAAGTTACACAAAGCACAGAAGGGGACAGAAATTCCCTTTCAAGAGTACTGGGGTGAGGACACAAGCAGTAAGAAGACTGGTGCAAGGTAACAAATAGGGAGCCATGCATTACAACCATCCTTGGAAATGTCTACAACTAAGAAGCTGTTGAGACATGCAGAGGAATGAAGAGGGCAGGCTGCTTGACAGAAAGGACCTGCTGCTTGCAGGACCAGTCAAACCTGAAACAGGCTGACCACAGAAGCCAAGAAGAGATGGCACAGTTCTGAGAGAAACCAAGAGCTGCAGAACCTCGCTCAGAAAAAAAAACATTTAAAGGGGGAAAAAAAAAAAAAAAAATGCAGAATATCAAATGTGAAGACAGCTTTAGGTGGCAGGGAATGGCATGAAGCTACCTGAAACTATAATTCTGCAAAACAGAGATCAACTGATTCAGAAATCTTTTAGTAAAACTACATGCAGTATCACGTGTATCCAAAGAAATAAATATCAAATTAGAATGGTAACAAGAGCTGGCTTGACTGGGCAGCACAAAGCCAAGAAAAGTGGCAAATGCAGTATCTAAGTCTGTTCAGCTCCAAAGCAAAGCTGCTCCTCACTTGGGATCAGACTCCCAGTATCACTATACAAAGCTGTAAGTTGTGTTAGTCGCAGTTACCATAACTAGGACAGAAATAAAATATTTTCAAAATATTTTTATTTACTATAGCAACATGTGCTGACTAAGCAGAAGCAAATAGGTAGGGGAAAAAAAACCACTGTGTTTGAGATATGCTACTTATCACCCTGTTAATGTACCACCCCGGCATTCAGCAGCTACGGAAAACTACTGGGCCACAGCTCTGAGAGCTCCATAGAGTTCTAACAATCCCCATTCACCAGTGGTGCAAAAGTACAAGCAGGATGCCAACACTCCATATTGCCTTTCTCCTCACCTTCTTTCAAAAAGTATCTGTTTACAAACATTTTGGGAGAGTAATGACCAGTAATTTTTGACATTTGGTATTAATGTACAAGTCCTCAAAAACTGAATGATTCACTAAAAAGTAATTTTTTTTTATATATTTTTATAGATCACAGAACTCATACAGAAAATACGGTTTTATTGATGATTTGGGCATTCTTTGTCCTTCAGTCTTTGACAGTATATTTCCACCATGATACTCCTTTAGCCCAAATTGTGTTTTTACCCAAATACCAAAAAAAGTATCTTCAACAACATTCATACAATTTTCTTTAAAACACTGCCAAACAGATTCTTACATTTTATCTAGACTGGGTCAAGAACCAAAGGGTTCAAAGCTTTTCTGTCACCTCAATCCAGTCCTCAATTTTAACAGAAGTCTCCAGGTGATCAAAAAAAGTTATTCGCTAAGACTTCGCACAGCCACAGCTACACAATAGTGCAGATCCTACTACACACTTCCCCTCAAAATGGACTTTCAATATTTTCAGTTCAGAGGAGACTGTATCATTTCCTTCTTTCTTAAATAAAGCTTCTGATGAACAGTTGCTGCAATAAAAAGGGGGTGTGTATGTCCCTCACAATGATTACCTGACCTTTTCTCACCACCTCTATTTTCCAAACTATTATTACAGTGAAAATCCTATCTAGTAGGATAATAACTCCCAGCTTTAAAGTTGAGAACATTGAGATTCATCAGCTTCTAACAGTGCTGAAAACTAAGGATATCACACATTCCCAACTGTTAGTTGAAGGACTCCAGAACATTTACTTTTTTTTTTTTTTATTATTAAATATTCCTTTAAATTTCAGGGATAGATGCAGTTCACCTTTTTTTTTTTTTCCGCATTAAAACACTGGCTCTTTTTTTTTTTTCCCATTATCCTCAAAGACAACCGTTTCTGTGCCTATTCCCTCCCCCCATTATCTTCAAAGACAAAGCTTTTCAGCAGTACAGTTCATTACACTTTTTCCAGAAGATCTGAATACCAGGTTCTCCCTTGGTCTTAAGCCTTCTTTGAAAATTCACCCTCCCCCTCTTCCATACCAGATATTGATAATTTCTCTGTATGTACAGTGCCAGTACCTGGAACACACCTACATGAACATTTAAACATGCAGAAAAACACCAATGACAGGAATAAGGCCCTTTGGGCTGATTCCCAGATGAAGGACTTGGAAAAGGTTTAAAGCTTAGAAAGGTTCACACAAGGAGCCTGTTTCCCAGAGAGAGGTTAAAGCAGCTTTCTGCAGTCTGATGGACAGCAGTTAAACTCTTTTGGCAGGCTAAGATGGATGCAGATGTCTAGTTATTTTCCCCAAATAAAGTGAAAGATGTTTTAAAATTTGAAACATGAACTGCTATGGATCTCACAGGGAAGAAAGGCAGAAAGCACAATGAGCTTACAGAGTACCTTGCTCACTGCTTCCACTTTTAAAGCTCTACAGAACACGTCAATAGTATCCCAACCTTTTATTTTTGCCCTGATTCCATTTGCCTGCTTTCTTTCACAAAGAATTACACCATTTGTGCTATGATACATTCTCTCCATGTAGGTATTGTCTTGTATTTTCTACTACACAATTCTACCTATTTTATTCTTTTCATTCACCACAGTGCCTTTTAACAACAGAGAAAATAAGTCTCAGTAATCAAGTGTTATGTGTTTGGGTTACTTTTGTACAAACACAAAAAAGCAATTATACTTGTGATACCAAAGCACCTTGCAGTTTATATCCTTCTTTTGTACTGCAACAACTGTTCAACAAAATCTCACATTCTGTTTCATCCACCAAAGCAAATCTGTGCAAAGAAGAAAGGACTGCTGGCCCCTCTCACCTGCTCAGCCAGAAGATGTTGCTGCCTCTGCTCCATTAGGAATTGCTGCTTCTGTTGCTCCATGAGCAAGTGCTTTTGTTGCTGCTCTCTCTGCTTCTGCTGGTCCATCAGCATTTGGTGTTGCTTCATCACTGCTGCTTGCTGCTGATTGCTGAGATAAGGTGGGTTGCTGTGGTTACCTGCCATGGAGACGTTGGGAGCCTGGGCACCCACGCCAGGGCCCGGGACAGAAACGGGAACACGAGGAACATTAGGAGAAGGGTTTTGATCCTGCAGAATATAGAAAAAGTGGCATGAGTTACAGAAAGAGGTTAGCCCTCCAAAATTTAGAAACACTAAGTAGTTATACTGATGATCAAAGGCTCTTTCATGGTGATAACCATAATTTGTATTATTTTTCTCATTTTTCAGGATAAGGAAGATATAAACAAAGTTTGCACAGGGAGGGAAATCATAACCCATCTCAAAAAAACAGAAATTGTCAGTTATTGCTTCTCTGTACATTTACACTACCTAATAAAAATTAGATCAGTTCTTTATATTTTGTCATCTTCACGCAACTGCTTCTTCACTTGTGAAGCTTGTAATGAAAAAGGCAAAGTGTGATTATAGTTTCCAGTTCAGCTAATTGCAGACAGTTGAAAATATAAAGTGCCAGACACAGAAGTGACAGTTTGGAGTTAAGGTCAGAAACTCCACAACATTTAGGAAGAGAGGCTTTACCTTCAAAGTACTTCCCAAAGCCCAGCTCAAACAAGTGACTTCTGCTCAGCTAGAGAAACGGTGTTACAAACAGCACTTCAAACACACCAGCTTCAGTGAACTTTGGTAGCAGCTTTTCAAATACTACATTTTAATTTGTCATTATACAAAACATTTATTTAAATCCTGCCTCTTCTGTCAATATTTAATTCAGCAAGTGCCTCTCCAAGTTTTTTTATCATCAAGAGTATTTACAATTTGCAGGTGAAGGGGAAGAGGGCTATCACTGATCAAAATGAGTCTTAACATATTTTTCCAGCAATCCAACCATCACTACATTCCACAAAGAAAACTACTACTACAGAAAAGACTGTTATTATTAGTTTTTCTAAATGCTGGGTTTTTTTAGAGATCGGAACTTGGGACAGGCAACAGTAACATGGAACAATTAACATTCAAGAGATGATACTGTCCTCTTTGTACCAACAAATCCATTTGAAATTTGACAACTTTAATAATTTTTAGGCACAGTTCAGCCTCATCTCTAATTATGCAAACAAATATTACTTTCAAGTTGAAAATTCAGCTGATGGGTTTGGCTGTTGGGTCTCACTCTCTGCAGTTTCATAAGAAATCATGAGCCAAACATAGGTAATGCTGTGCTAAGTTGTTCTATATGCAAGCTTTTGAGAAATTCTCCAGAAGCCTTCATTAGTATTTCTGTTAATTCAGTGCAAGTGTGGCAGCGTAGATGCAAGGTCACCCTCATGTTATTCAGTGAGGAGGGAGATGGTGACATACAGTCCTCTCTACCCTTCTTCTTTCACCAAAATGTTGTTAGATTGTTACTTCTGCTAGCTTTTAAAGAGTTTAATATTTTTTGTGCCTTATAAAGTACACATTGATCTCAGATTTTTCTTGTGTGTATCAGTGTGGTCTTTATCACAGACTAATCAGATCTTTTCGTGGGTTTTTTTGTTTTGTTGAGGAAACACTTGACTAGAGTTGGATCTCCAACAGCTTTTCCTAGAGAAGCTTTAATCCTTATAACAAAGACTCAACAAGCCCTCCAGTATGTGCATTGCAGGCACATGTCAGAGAATCCCAACAAGTCTATACCTTCATTTGCTACATGAATTCTCACCTGCAGCATAACTGTAGTATCAGGTATATGTAAGACAACAAAGCACTACTTAGATTTTTCCTTTACAGAAAAACCTGAAGTATAATTGCTTCATGCAGACGAATATATTTCTCTTATATCCCGTGCTTCCCCAATCATAGAATGGTTTGGGCTGGAAGGGACTTTAAAGTTAAAGACCATCCAGTTCCAACCCCCCTGCCAGGTGCAGGGACAGCCACAGCTTCTCTGGACAACCTGTGCCAGGGCCTCACCACCCTCACAGCAAAGAATTTCTTCCTTACATCTAATCTAAATCTACACTCCTTCAGTTTAAAACCATTACCCCACATCCTATCCCTACAGCCCTGATAACAAGTCCCTCCCCATCTTTCCTGTAGCCCTTTAAGTACTGGGAAGCCGCTCTAAGGTCTCCCCAGAGCCTTCTCTTCTCCAGCTGAACCCCCAACTCTCTCAGCCTGCCCTCACAGGGGGGTGCTTCAGCCCCCTGATCATCTTCGTGGCCTCCTCTGGACCCACCCAAACGGGTCCGTGTCCTTCTGACGTTGGTGCCCCCAGAGCTGGACACAGCACTGCTGGGTCTCATGAGACCAGAGCAGAGGGGCAAAATCCCCTTCCTCGCCCTGCTGCCCACACTGCTCTTGATGCAGCCCACAACACAGTTGGCTTCCTAGGCTGTGAGCTCATGTTGCTGGCTCACAGTCAGTTTTCCATCCACCAATTCCACCAAATCCTTCTCCACAGGGCTGCTCTCTATCCACTCACCACCCAGCTTGCGACCCATGTACAGGACTTGGCCTTGCTGAACTTCATGACGTTCACACAGTCCCACCTTTCCAGCCTGTCCAGGTCCCTCTGGATGACATCCCTTCCCTCCAGCACGTCAACAGCACCACACAGCTTGGCGTTGTCGGCTTACTGAGGGTGCCTCAATCCCACCGTCCAACAGTGCTGGCCGCAACAGCAACCCCTGAGAACGCCACTCGTCACCGCTCTTTGGTATCATGCAGGACAGTGTCAAAAGCTTTCCACAAGTCCAGGTGGAGCCTTAACCAGTAAGTTCTCAGATTTGAAAAATCCCCAAGGAACACCCAAGAATCAGGAATGCAGCCCCCACTTCCAGCTCTCTTCAAAATAGAAGCAACCGAAGGCATGGCTTTTTATAGTAAGCCAACTCTAACACAAGTAGAGACTAAAAAGAAGGTAAAGAAATCAAAGCTTCTTTGAGAACACTGTTTAACACTACAGTTTTGTGTGAGTTATTTTAGGCAAAAATTTACAAAGCATCTATTTATCTCTAAGTAGAAGCTTCTATGAAGCGTGACATAATTTGTTGCCCACAAAGTATATTAAGCTGGAAATCACACATCACCACATGACCTAGAACAGAGTATTAAAAACTCCCCGGTGGAAAACAGAGTTCTTAATTCTTGTCTCAGCTTATTGCACATTATCATTTTTTCTTTAAAATCATGTGACGACTGTTTTGGAAACAATACCAAGTAACCTATACTCTAGCCTCACCTACCCAACACCGTCTTGCAAAACCTTAAATCTGCTGCTAAACAAAGGTAAGAAATCTCAGAACATTCACCTGACTGTGCGGTAGTCGGTAGGCAATGTTTCCAGACTTGGGTTTCAACAGGATCATCCCATTCTGGTCATCGCTCACGTGAGACAGGGGTGGCTGCTGGCGCTGTTGTATGTATGCCAACATGGGAGTCTTGTTCTGACCCGGTACTGTTACCCCCTGTTCACATTCTGCTTTGTAATGTGAAAGAGGTTTGGTGTTCCCATAGTCTAGCATAGAGCCTTGACTATTCACAGGGTTCTGATTCAAGCTGTTTTGCTGATGACCCAAAATGTTCACATGGTAATTGCCTCCAGCTCTTGGTGAGCTTTTATTTCCCATATTAGGCATCATGAGTTTCTGATTGTTGAAGTCTGGCTGGTAAACCGATGGGCTGGTGGGATTTTCCATATTATATGGGACAGCCAGTGGACTATGAGAAGGCCCAGACTGTTGCCACGTAGACATCTGATTTGTTTGGTGGACTTGTGAAGCTTGCTGCTGGTTCTGCAACATCTGGTCTCTCTTCTGCTTAGCAGCAATCTGCTGAAGTTGATGAGCAGAAGACATTTCTTTGGCACTTCCTGCGCCCTTCCCAGGTAACAACACATTGGGGAGAGGCCTCTGGACATTCTGAGAGTGGTTTGATGCCTGCATCATGGGCTGATTAGGATTTTCAGTCATTGACTGACTGGAAGGCTGAAACATAGCCTGAGAACTACCAACTGCTGGAGAAGCAGCACTTACAGGTACAGAAGCAGCACCAATAAATGCTGAACCTGATGAAGCGGATCTCACCTGGGGAGATCCCATCTGCTCCTGTTCAAAGGGTGCTGGGGAAAACTCAGTCTTTATGTTAATATCTTGTGGCAATGGAGTCTGTGCAGCTGAATTTGAAGAATCTGCATCTTTCTTCTCTTCAAAGTCTTCATTAAAGAGATCCTTCATGTCTTCATCAGGCACTGATCTATTAAGCTCCTCGATAAGTTCCTTCCATTCCTGCTCATTAAGATTAAGATCAGGCATCAAGTTATTCTGAGATATAGAACCCCCTGCTCCAGCAATCATACATGGAAGATCATCTACAGGCTCCTGCTTCAGCTCTTTGTTCAAACTCAGAGGAAATGAGTCATCAGCATCACCACCTCCATTCATTTGCAGGCTGGAATCTGGAAGACACTTCTTGGTGATGCCATCTAGCCCCATCGGATGTTTTCCGTTAAGTTGTAAGGTATCTCCGCTGACAGATTTCTTGTCAAGATGATGGAGTGGAGACACTGGAGGCATTCCATTGGAAGAACCACTCACTCCACCAAGACCATCATCACGACGCAGTTTCTTGGACACAGAAAATACATCACCATAGCCATTCTGCTGGTCTCCATTCTGAGGGGAAGCAGCACTATCAAGCTTTCTTTTCACAGTCTCATGGAGCTGCTGAAAAAAAGGAAGGTTTTCGTTATTTAGTTTTATGTTTCATAGATCAGGATTTTTATTTATTACCTGAACATTGTCTAGCTTTGAATAAAATATTTTAGAAAAAAAAGGTTAAAAAAAAAGTTTATGTCTTTGCTTTGATAAGATTTGTTTTACAAGTCATCACATGAGATGACTTCCTCACTATCATCACTTAGGATAAACTTTCAAAAATATGTACTGTATTGAACAGAGCCCCCTCCTTCAAACAAAACCAAAAGCTGCCATATACTTTGACAACAAAAAGTTGAGAAATGGTCATGAATTGGAATATGTAATGATTTTTTCCTATTTAAAATGAAAAATACTATAGCAGGTAAAGATTCAAATTTTAGATGAGAATAAAAACCTGTATTTTATCTGGCCCTTGTATACACAGTATAATCGTTTTGTAGGACTCCTTTATGAAGCAGTCTCACATTTAAATATTTAGAGAAAAAGAGAACCATTTCTCTTGTGATTATAATTTTTGGAAAAGAACTACATATGTAAGTTTTGTACACAATCACATTTCTGGCACTAAAGCAAAACCAGTTTGTCACTAAGTTTCACGCCTATGTAAAATGCAATTCAGAGTTCAGCCAATTCTATCCCAGGCACAGTAAGTTTATTCCTTTCCTCCTTTTTCCTAGATTATTTGCCAGCTGCTCCTCTGCACTATGATCACCAGAGCCCCAACCAGCTCGACAGCTGGCTTCTCACAGCCAGTGAACGCACATATTCTTTTTCTTGTAGTGCCACCTAGAAGCAACCAAAGGGTACAGCAAGTTTTACAAGCAGACTTCGAGAGCCTTTGTTCAACTTCTCTTTCCTGGCAGCATTCTTTCAAATATAAAGTTCTTTCCACTCACCTCAAAAACATCTGAAAACAGAATTCATGCACACATCAAAGCTGACTATAAACTTTTCCTTCCCTCAGGTGCATTCTGTAAAAAAAAGTTGTGCTTTGCTCGTGCTGGAACTCTACACCAACGCAGACAAACCTGTAGGGCAGACCCTGCTCCAACAGAGCAGTCCACTTAAAGAGCAAAAGCTCCCTTCAGGTTCCCTGACCTGTATGTCTCAGCAGGACACACGAGGAGAATCCCCACAAAGAGCCACCCGTCTGAAGCGTGGTTCACTGAACAACAGTTCTCTCAGATGGCAGAGAAGCAGCTCATTAAACCAACCTCAAGACAACTATGCTTATTTTAGTATTACTTGCAGTCTCCACAATGCAGTCCACTCACCCTTGGGGAAAACTGTCTCATCCAAGAACAAACAGGGGAAACCTCAAGATCTCAGCACTCAAGCAAGAGGTTGTATGTAGAGCCAGCATAAATTATCAGAAGAATTTTATAGCACATGCCTGGGCAACAGCATTCTTTGATTTAAGGACAGAAGGACTGGCTCAATTAATTGTTGTAGGGTTTTTTTTAACTGTCTACAGTTAGCAGCTGATCTTTGGGAAAAACACTATTTGTTTAATGCTTGGATAGGTAGCAGCAAAATCTTATTTTTATCCAAGGGATAGACTGCAGCTTCTCTGGTGACTACGATTTTCTAGATGGTTCATGGAAATAGCAGCAAAGTAGCAAGATCAGCAGAAGACCTGGTAGGATGAGGTGAGGTGTACATTTGGAGAGGAGGCTGGAACTTGAATTCTCTTAATTTGAACATCAGGTCTACAGCTTGGAGTAGCAGGTCTGGAGTGAATTTTTCAAATACCAACTTGAAAGAATAATGGAAATACACTTTTTGGTAAAAAGGCAACAACAGAAAGCAAGGAAGCCTCAGCTCAATCACAACATTTGTCTTTCAGCAGGTTTCCTATTGTTTACTTAATATTCCAACAGGGAAAACCGAAGCTCAAGGTGCATAACTTGCCCAAGGTCGTACAATGAGTCAATCTCTCAAAGTTTGGGAATGAATCCTCCCGAATTATAAATCATTAGGGAAAAACACACTCCCTGAAAACTGACATACAAGTAACAACTTAGTTCTGTACACTGAACAAACTCTTCTCATAGTTGAAGCAAATTTATCTGTTGAAACAGAATGTATGCCCACTGGGGTCACTGCTGTAACTGTAATTCATATAAACAACTCGAGGCAACTAGGCTTTCTGTAGCACTAGAGCTGTAATTGCACACAGCTCTTCACAGGCTGCAAAACCCACCTGGGCTGCTGGACAAATATTCCAGAAATTAATCTGCCCTACAATCTTTGCTACTGTACTACACCATTTACCATATCCATCTACGCAGCTAACTAGTCTAAAATTAAATTATCCATGCTTATAAGCTACACTTACTGTAGTCTAGCAAAAGATACAGACCCCCAATATCCACCACAGCCTCCTTCTGTCAGTAAAAACACATAGGAGCTTTCCCATCTATCTGGGTTTTAACAGTCGTAAAACTCAGATATCTGATCCTTAGTGACATCTTGACTTTAGTTGCTCTAAAAAAAGTCCTCCTTACACCTAGAACTACAGTCCTTTGTAAAAAATGAAGATTAAAGAAAAAAACTTTAATAAATTCACTAAGAACATAAAATTTGGGAGTGACTACTTCCAGCCTTGTTTCACATCAGCTAAAGCTAAGATTATTTGAAAGACATCCTACCTGTATATGACAGTCAACAGACACATAGGAAAGAAGAAAATCTACTTATCTTCCATCTGTATCACAAAAGATTGAGCCTAGCTCATAACTGAGACACCTAACTTCCGAGTTTTAGAAGCTATTCACCAACTACACTTGTACCCTAGTTCACTTTTCACATTAAAAATCTCACTTGAATATTGTGGCAGTAAGTCTACACTGAGATTTATACTAATGTAGTTAGCCATCTACAATACAGCCAGCCAAACAGCTTAAAACCACCTAGGAACACTGTTCCATTTTCTACCTCCTTTCCTCTCTCAGAAAAAGACAGCACTGTAAAAATTCGTCAGAGCCAAAAGTTAAAGGTTCCTTCTCCTCTACCATCAGAAACATATACCGATACCTTCTATCTACTCATGTTTAATTTTGAGTAACAGAACCTGAAATTCTCAAATACATTCATATAACTAGCTTGCAAATATTGCCACTCTCTGTTCTGAAATTGCTTTCTTATATTTCTTACACACCATCTCAGCTCTTGATTTCCTAACAGAAAAAGAAATAGTAAAGTCGGTTCTTCCCCAACTAGTGTCTATCCAAATAATTGGGAAGGGGATAACAAGGAGCATATGAGATACAAGACAGACTGCAAGCTATCTACATATCAAGCTGCCCCAACAGAGTTCTCAAGGCAAGAAAAACCTGTTCTCTTCTGCCAAAAGTAAAACAAAAAAAACAAAACCACCCCAACAACAAAACACAACCTGACAAAGCAAAGCATAATTTGTTTCTCACTAGGAAAATCCCTTTAGGTCTAATTTTACTGTCCACTGTCATTCTGTAAGCACAGTGGCCCTCTGATATGCTGTCCATGGTTTTCTTAGCAGAATCAACCAATTTCATTTGTAACACACAAGCCAATCCTTTCCATCACCACAAGATCAAATACAAAGTGCATTCCCATTTTCTCAGCCTACCCAACTTCCCAACAAAAGATGAACCTCTAAGATCTCTGCTATTTAGCTTTGCCTAAAAGTATTACCCCAAAAGCATTTATTCAAAGTATTTAAACCAATATAGGAACAGTGCAAAGAAAGGGATTGTAAGCAGGCCCCAGTCCTTTGGCCCATGACAGGACAGTTTCTCAAAGAGCCTCTAAAGGGCCATAGGCTGCACCTCCTCCACATCACATCATCAGAGCTGCATTTTATTCACGTGAGCAAAACAGACGGTTCTCAACATGGTAACAAGCACACTGACTTGGCAGGAGCACACAAGTCAGGCATAGCTGTGGACTCATGTGAGGAGCACAAACCGATAAAACCCAGGTGTCATCCATCACAACAAAAGGGGTGTCCAACACAAGCAGCCTCTGACCATGCAATTCACAGTACATACACGCTGTACTTGACTAGCACACAGGACCACAATGCCAGAGATGGATGCGTGCCCAGCCAAATGACAAGGCTGCCATCAGAAAACGGATGGCACACAAATAATTTTGATAAGCTATATTCAATCTCTGTCTTAAACCCACCAGTTTTACCACAATGATGCTCAGCCATACTGCGGTCTTACTGCAGGAGAAAGTTGGCAGACTTCATAAAAGCTGTTCACAAACTACCATGGAAGCCCAACAAGAAGAAACTGAAAAGCTTTAAAACATCCTCTGCTGCTTTTCTATTAGCACTGGCAGAGGTCAAAACTTCAGAGTCCAGTGCAGTGCTCTGTTACTGCCTTCCTTGGTGGGAAAGGGGCATGAATCACTGATCAAATAGTGGCAAAAAGTCGTTCTGGGTTTTTTGATGTGGGGTTTTATTCTAGGAGAAAAAGATTTTTCCAAGAATCAAAACATCAGTGTGAAACACTCAATACATGAAACTAATTTTAGATAATAATCTGAAACCAATGACAATTCAACATGTTAGAACTTAACAAGCATGAAAGTTTAGCTCACATTGCTCACGTGAAAGCGAGAAATCCTTCATAATGCAGAATTTCTATGCTGAGGACAGTCAACTAAACTACTTTTGCAAAAATCCAGTAGTTTGTTACACTTTACATCCAGTAACAGGACAGTAAGTATTTTTTTATATATGTAAAAAAGTAGAAACTTCATGCAAGCTTTATTTTTTCTAGTGAACGTGGCAGAAACAAAACTTTTTAAAAAACGTATTTTACACTGTGCCTTTTAGGCTGTTCTTATTTAGGTTTTTTAAGCATCTGTTGCAGAGATTAAAAATACTCTTACAGGATTTGATAGAACTTTAATTTTTTTTTATGTTATTTGGAATAAGTTTAACATTTCAGTCTCAGGTTTAAGTTATGTCTACATGTCATGAAATACCAGCAAGAGAAAGTATAATGCTGGTCATTTTCAAAGAAGAAATACTATATTACTTTAGAAGCACAATAAAAATGTAGTTCCAATACGCCTCCTAGCTAGATACCAGCATTCTCACCTAGAAGGGGAAACCAAAATAGAATATATTCGTTTTTCTGCCATGGAAGCAGTAGTATTGCAGCACAGATAAGCTTCCATGAACCAGAGCTTACAGTAGGTCCTCTGTAAACACAGATTCTCCTCTCCTGCCTGGCCAAGGACAGAACCAAGAAAGAGGACAACCTCTTAAGTTGGAACAACAATGCAAGTATCAGAAATTGTGGTGTATGAATTTTGGACAGAAAACGTAACGTTTTGACTACATGACATGCTAAGAATTCCCCATTTATTGTGCATCTATCCACAGCTTCCAAAGTTACACTCCCCCTGCAAGGAAAGGATTTTATTACCCAATGTGTTCCTGCATTCCATTGTGTTGTCAGAACCAAACTGCAGGACTAATTTTAATTTTGACTTTTACTTTAATTCCAGAAGACTTTTGTGTTTGGGTGACTGCCTGCTGGAGTGAAGAAGGGCTGTGGATATGAACGTCTATAAATATCCAAAGCCTGCATTAGTCACAAGGGGCAGCTTCTGCTACAGGAATTGTTCTGCTGAATCAAAAAAACTGCTGTGCCTTCAGCTGCAGTGCTGGATCTTCCACCTCACTTGAACTTAAACAGCAGCAGCAGCTCAGTCACTCCCAGACCCTTACAATTTAGGAAGCATCTCTGCATATCTAACTAATCTAGTAAGGGAAATGTTTCAAACATACAACAATACCTCACACAGAATTAAAAGGAGACAAAGAAAAACCTGTCTGAGTTGTTGGGCAACAAACTATCAGACTTGTCAGCAAAAACAAACAACGGTGGCAAGACTACAGTGCACTATACTTATGTATAAATACATGGAAATAATTTGCTATTTTTGTGGTAAAACATAATTTCACAATTTAACACCCCTATACCACAGCTTAAACAAAAGTGAGGTCTTCTGAATTGTTAGTGTACCAGCCTGAGCTTCATTAGTGGAATGTTATTACTGCTTGTCAGTACAATTCAGGCAATCTATTCCCTTTAATTTATTACTTTAAGTCTTTTCAACCAAGAAACATAGCATTGCTCTCCTTATATTTAAATTTATTTTAGAACTTTTTATATGGTGCCTTCACTTAAATTAGAACTTACCTATCATTAATGTAAAAACTTCTATCGCTCCCAAATAAATGCTGATCTGCTCTTCAGCTTTAACACAAAGCATTCCCAAGACAGGCTGCTGACTAGACCTTCTCTGCCCATTCCAGAAATACTGTTTGTGGTTTTGTGGCAGTCCCAGACAAAGCAAGCCATCTACACAACAACTGCTCTCAGGTGGGGAAAAAAAAAAAAATCAGTAAGAAACAGGGAGCAGGTCTCCTTCCAAGAGACCACATCATAAAACAAGGAGTGGAGATGAAAATCCAGGTTTTGCCATTCTCCTCATTCACATGCCAATGAAACACTTTCTGTTCAGCTCAGCAACACAGTATGTTATAGTCTATCAGAGCAATACAGGAAGCTAACCTTTCTACTGCAGAGAGTTTAAACAGCATTATTAGAATGAACTTGCTCAAATCAGAACCTAGCAAAGAGGAAAAAATGATCTAGGGGACAAGCCCTGTCGCTTCCCAACTTCCTGTTTCTCAAAAATAAAAAATTAACACGGCAGACTACATCCAAACTTGAAGCATCTTCTCCTTTGAACACAGTCTTAATAATATCTTAACAGAAACATGAAGTAAATTTTAACACTTGACTTTCCCATTAAATAATTGTCTCATTTTTTTAAAAAAAATAGGTAACTAGTAAGTTTTTAATCTTTTTCCTCAAATGAAGGACAGGCCTACATGGTGCAGAAATCATCCAAGTTATTTCTGTATCAATATTGTATTATCTCGGTTTCTGCGGCTCAAATTTTAGAGCTGCTTAGTAAGAAAACAAAGGAAGAATCTACCCCTTAATTCTGTTTGTAAGCAAGACCCATCCAACTTCAGTCTCTAAAACAGAGGAAAAAAAACTAATGGAAAAGAAAATATCTGATGTTGGCTACATGAAAAAAGTCATCAGGACATTAAGAAGGAAGTGGCAGCACTATCTTGTTCCCCATGACTATTCTGAATTTGAAGAAAATGCTCTTAAGTAGAGCACCTGGGAGTGCATGCACACACTGTGCACTGTTCACACTTGTGGCAGTGCAGCTCACGTCCTTCTACTACAAACTCTCTGATGCTAGACCACAAACCCTTTACCTTTACATGAGTTGCTTTCTTTTTCAAGGATCAAAATTAATCTTTCATTAACTTCCAACACAAAGTACCAGTTTTCAAGAGAAGATTCATATGCAGCTTCATGGAAACCTCTGGATTGTAACAGCAGTGATAGCTGATATAATGCATGTTTCACTAATCTAGCAGCATTCTTTTGAAAGGAATGCATCCAGGATATTTTAAAGCAAGATAATTTTGGTGTTCATCCAAACTTTACTGAATATTGTAAACCAAACCCACGTCCTTCCTGTACAAAGCACATGCTTGGTCTTGATAACAGCTACATGATTGCTAGAGGTAAAATACCAACCTACAGAGGTACCTTTTGCACCAAAGGAATTAAGTTAGCAGCAGAGGGGTTTTGTTGTTGTTTTTCAAAACTTGAATTACTAAGCAAAGCAACTTTATACCCTAGTAACGAGGTGATGAGTCAGCAGCTGCAATTAAGCTTACAGTCATGTATCCTAGGAAGGAAACAGCAGGCCAGCACGAGGAAGAGTCATTCATACACTAAAACCCTCTTCTGTTGTGTAAATTGGCCACTGGCAGCAGCTTCCTGTACAAGAAGGGCTTCCCCAGATGTGCAGCGTATTTCAGAACCTCACTGCTGTTGAGAGTCCTCATTAGAATGGATGCTGATTAGATCAAATCCACATCCACAGCAATTTAGAAGAAACACCACCAATGAATTAAAGACGATCGATATGAAGACGTGTAGTGGCAACAGGATTTGACATGCTAAAGAGCTCTGTGTGTAACAAAAATAGGCATTATTAATGGATAGAGCCCCATATGCAAAAAGCCTTAGAGCCCAGACAGGAAATAAATAGAAATCCCACCAAGTCTTCAGCTAATGAAATACGAGTTTGAGTCATTTTTATTCTGACACAAGTTTACATTCAAGACCAGTCTACTAAAACAACAGCTACCCGGAAACTTTTACTGAATTGCTGTCAGGAATGCACAAGGTCTCCTCTCTTCCTCAAAGACTCTTTAACAACCATCTGAAGTGCTCTAACTGTGTCACAAGTATTTTAGTCTTCAGAAAAGTCAGTATGTCCTAGATTCTCATATGTATATTAGCAAGAACAGAAACAATTCAGCTGAGTAACACTGTCAGTATCATTCACATTTTCAGTATCTACAACAAACACTACAAGCTGCACGCGTGCTGTCTAGTGCGAGTTACATTAAAGCTGACATTGCTGTGCCTATGTTTCACTATTTAACATTATGTCCAGTCATACCAAAGTATAAAATCATCTCTATCATGACTCTGTTTTAAAAACTGTAACTAAATGAAGTCCAAGACAGCAGAGGATCACATCCTCCTTTGCTTCCAACCTGACCAAACATTCACACCATCTTAAAAATATGATTTAATCTGTATGTTAACCTGGAAATATCTCAGTTTAATCCAAGTATTCCCTTTTAAAGGCATTAAAGAGCAGCACTGTATCATTTTCATGCAGGCCACCATTTAGAAATACCTGGTTTTAAGAACGACAGGAAACCTTTAAGAAGTTATCCTAGTAACCTACATTACTGACACATTAGTACACAGCAGTATATTTCAAGAGCTCCGAATAAGTTAAGCAATAGCTATCTTGATATACAAACAGGGCTGTATGAATATATCCTGACAACCAGAAATGCTAGAGAAGCCAGAGAAACATTAAGATTTTGAGCTAATCCAGTTTTTAATGGGTGGAGTGGGATTCCCATAGTGTTCACACCCACTAGACCGAGCGGCAAATAAGCAGCTGCCTTTCCACTGAAATTCTTTCCAATACCAGATTTAATAGGCACATTATTTGTCTTAAAAATCCCCCCTCAGTAATAAGCACGTCCTTACCAAGTGACTCCACTATGCCCTGACAGCCTAAAGTCATAAGCAAGCAAGCAAACAAAAAATCCAACCCCTCCGCAGTTTTAATGGTTCTCTGACAGTTTGTGAAGGGAGATTTTAGGTGAACTAGCCAGACACATGATCCAAAAAAACGCTACTCCGAATGACTGCAACCATCACAGACAGCCACCCCCCATTCCTACCTCAACAGGCAGCAATTTATATGTACTCTTCCAGCGCGCCAAGGTAACGAGCGAGAAAATAAACCAGCCCTTATCAGCTGCAAAGTTTTAACAGAGCAGACACGAGCGCTCGGCAAAGCAGCACCAACCTCAGCCCTCCCACCACAAGCCATCACACCAACCGTGAGAGCGTTTTCTTTCCCCCATCCGGTGCCAGCTCCAGAGGAGAGGTCACGGTGCCAGCCGGGCACAACCACGCCGACCGCCGGCTCCCTCCACCGCCCCGACCGCCCCAGGCCCCGACCGGGAACGGGCCGGCCCCTTACCGCGATCAACGTGCTGCTGCGGCTGTGCTGCTCGCCGCTCGCCGCCTCGGCGTCCAGGCCGTT
>NW_020799117.1:6022798-6041882 GCF_003259725.1 Athene cunicularia | reverse complement strand
GGGGAGGGGGCGGGGCCGAGGAGGCGCAGCCATTCAGGCGCGTCGGGAGGCGGAGCCAGAGGTGATTGACAGAGGGTGGGCAGCAGCGGGAGTCGGGGCGCTGGAGCAGAGCCCGCCCCGGGCCGCCTTCACCTGCCGGCGGCTGCGGCCCCTCGGCGCCCCGGGCAGAGCCAGCCTCTGCAACCCCAGCTCTGCTCTGCAGAACCTCTTCCTCTGGGCCAAACCCTGAGCTTACCTAGCAGCTGGCTGCGGAGAAGGGGGCAAAAAGAGTCCAGTAGTAGAGGAGTGCTGGTCCCCTCCGGGGCACAGGATCCATCACCGCCTCTGGTCCTAGCCCAGACCTGGTCCCTGCACTTGGGAGTCAGCCAGAAGGGATGAAGACAAAGCAAGCCAAACACATTTAAATTTCTTTATTGATTAGTTTTTACATTATTTTTTTTTCCAAGTTGCATCTACAGGTACCTTTTTGAAATGGACAGGTCTTTTCTGCAAATATCACAGTCCTTGCTCAGCAACACTAAACAAAAACAAAACCCCCTTTTTGAAAGCCTGAGGCAAGAGTGGTATGAACAGGGGAACAGTTTGTGATGAAGGAAGTGGTCACAAGCCCCACATACATAACCATGGCTTACGTGGAGCACTGCTCTTGAGGAAGGAGTAAGGAAAGAGTGAAATACAACCACAGAGATGTACCTCTACTAGTAGTTAGCACTTGCAAGAATCCTTCTTCAGGCTGAGGAGACAATCTTAAAACCAAGATATTCACAAAGCATTTTATAGGTCACAGCCTCAAGCTGCGGTAACTCACTATTAGCCAGAGCCAGAAAGGCTAGAGCACATCTGACAAGGCTTCTGGAAGAGGTTAGTTGGTTAGCTGCGTCTTTATCAACTCGCTTTACTGAGCACCAGCTCCAGGAGAAAAACTGTTCTCAGCACTTTATTGCTTTGTGTTTCAGAGTGTCTGCACCTGCTCCCCTAAGGTTTTGTTTTGATTTACGATCTCAGTCTAACCTCCCCACCCACATCTTCAGACACAGCACAGTAAGTAGAGCATCCTTTTCAGAAGCTGCCACTCTCGGGTGCACAGACACAAAAGGCCCAAATACACCTTCAAGTATTTGTAACATTTCCAAACCTAGTTCACTGGTTACAACCAGTTACAGCTTCTCTACTTCAAAAACACAGCTACACTTTAAAAGTAATTAAGATAAGCAGATAGCTAATTTTTTCCCCTCCAAGGATTTAAAAACAGAGTGATTCTGAGGTAAACTTAAAGCAGGATAAAAAGTAACTTTGGAGTTGTCTATCCATTTTGGAAAGTCTTCATTTATTGTAGTGATTATTTAAGCAGTATACACTATGGTATCAAAAAAAAGCCGTAACATGCAGACAGGAGACCTTTTCAGATTTAGCAGAAGCAAATGTAGATTTACAGTTAGCTTTAATATAATACTATTTAAAAGCTGAAAGCAGATCTTAAGTTCACTTCTGATGCTTTGAACATGTACGCACATGAATTGTTCAGGAATTTAAGGCAATTTGCATATTAAGATAAAAAACACATTAGATTAATAGATTTTTATGTTGTGCTCAAAATGTTAGCTGAATTGAAACCATTTACATGTACTTCATCTCAAAGGACTTAGTCATAAATAGCAGCTGCTCCTTGATAAAAATACAGTCCTGAGAACAAGCTAGTAGCAATGCTTAAGCTATGACATCTTCCATGTCAGAGTATAAGCTATTTTCGCAGTAAGGAGCAGTATTTACCAGGTGTTCATCAGGCAAAGGCATTCTAAACATGCAATAGCTCCCAACAGAAGTCTGAAATTACTTCCAGTATCTTGCTTACAATAGTTTATTTGCACACTGCAGAAAGATCAAGAAATCCTGCTATGCATTTGTGATCACTAGTATTTCAAACACAACAACCAAGGGATACAACATAAGGACAGGCAGCAAAAGGTGTTTTACAAAAAACCCTCAAAAACAAGCGTCTTTTAGTAATTGGTTAGATTGCTTGCAAGGTAATTGGAACACTCTTCCCTCCAGAACCCCTGGGAATTATTCCCCACACTATACCTATCCTATAACCAAACAACACTGGAGTGTTTAAATTCAGTGCAAGAGTAATTTTAGAACATTTAATTTCACTCTAAACAAAGGCAAAAGTTTATCTATATAGACATCCAAACGCCAACATATTTGGTACAGTGTAATGAAGTTACATAGATTTCACCCTCAGAGGTATGCTCTTGTAGTGATCACCTGCATTCCACAAAAAAAAGGTGTTTGAAACAGTATAATATGGTAGACTCAACGCTTTAAAAAAAATTTATTCAGCTGGAATTGGAACTCCCTAACATTCACAATATAATTTAGGATGCATTTGTTACATGAAGAGCAGATAAAAAGACTTAAACAGTTTCACATACCAGTTAAGATATTCCACATGCTCCTTCGCCACCTACAATACTGACATCTTGATTGGTTGTTTTTTGTTTTTTTTCCTTAAATACTCAAGTTCAACTTGTCTACCTGACTACTTCCCCCATTTTCTACAGGAGTAGACATACAGTGATAACAGTGAGAGGATATGGGACACTGTCCTATCCAGTGTTTGGACCCTGGAAAGGAGTAGGCCTAGCTATAAAAACAGTTTGACAATGAACTGAACATGAAGCACTTGAGCAACTGATGCAAAGCTGCCCTCAGAAAAAGCTGTATAGTCACAGAGAGAGGAAAGCATCAATGGCTGAACAGAGGGGAAAGGGGGACATAGTCAAACCACCCCCCCATCCCATTAGCTTTACAAAAAGAGTTCAGTAACTAACAAAAACCATTATCTGCAAGGTCTGCAGGATTAAATGCCACATTAAGATGACCCACTCCAAATCCTACATCATTTGTCAACACTTAACAGGGCTTTTAGCCATGCACAGTATGCATATTCTACAGACTAACTCCCTTCTTTCCACCCCTTCTTCCTCTTTCCCCTCCCCCTAGAAGAATGAAGTTGATTGATTAGAGAGTTTCACTACTGGTTTCCAAACATCCCCCCCATTTTTCTTTTCTTTTGAGGGCAGAGGGGTTGTCAAATACTTTGACAACTTTAAACAATTATCAAATTTTAAGGGATATAAAGACATTGGTGCATTTAGGAATTTACATATTTGTAAAAAAAACTAGTTATAAAACTGCATTTTTATCAACTAGCACTTTCAAGATTCATTGTTATTTTTCACTAATTAATATATTAAATTAAGCCAAGGTTTGAGACCAGAAAAGTTCTACCAATCTACTTTAACAGAAAAGAATATTTAAAACCAAAAATGAAAAGGTTAGTTATGTTACATTCCAAAATCCACAGCCCATTATATTAAATGCATTCTTTCTACAGGAATGATGTTCTTTAAAACAGATGATTGCAAATATTTTACTGCTAGACACTCCGTTACATTGGATAGTGTGACTGGAACCTGTGGATGGTGAAATCTTGAGGTTTGTCCAAGTTTCAATGTAAGGTGTCCAAGGTCCTCTCCCAGAACCATGTTTGAAAAAAAAAAAAATCATCACAGATCAAGTTCTTATGACTTTTTTTTCAATCTTTTCTTGGCTTTCTGTTTCTGGGTGATCTATTCACAGTTTCCTCCTCCTGCAAGAAAGTAACTTGTGTAAACACGAAGGAAATAATCAAAGAATGCTGTTAAGAAACATTTTCAGCAGAGAATAATCTACTTTCACTTCTACATTAGGATTAAATTTTTGCAAGGACCTACTGCTGTTATTACTCTTCCTTTCTATACGTGGCAAACGCACAAATCCTCTTGTTTTCACAGTGGATGTACACTATCTGCTGCGAGTACTCAACAGCTTCTACTGTTGCGAAAATCCCTTTAACTTCAAGCAACGCTCCACTAATTTTGATGTCAGCCATTATGTCAGTGTGGAGCACTGAAGAGGTCACATCCTAACTGCATACAAAGCTGAATAAGCCTGTTGCTTCAAGAAGATGCATTCCACACAATCCCACTCCTCCCAGTGCAGGGTCTATGGCACTGCCTTTAGCAGGGTGCTTAGCTCTGCTGTTGGCCCCAGCAATTTTTACTCTGCAGGGTGATCAAGTTTTTCAAAGTTCTCATCCTGGGAAGGAGTATCACATGGACCAGGTTAACTTAAGATGCTAGTAAGGCTCGTTCTACACAACTTACAGAAAAAATGCACAAGACTTCTCTCAACAATTATGCACTCTTACCTCTGATGCAGGTTTCCTGTCATCTTCCTCCTCCTCTTCCTCCTCCTCTTGACTAGCACTTCCTATATCAGCATCACTTTTCTGCTTCTCCTCTAAGGAACAATAAAAAAAAAAATCTCATTCTCATTTCTGACTTCTGTTCATTTCACCACTGGCTTTACCCCATGTCTGCCAATCCTGCTGTTTTAGTCTATCAGAGACAAAACTTAAACTGGTTCAAGATTATCTAGGTTACCTACCTAGCTTTTCCTCATTTGCTTCTTCCTCGTCCTCCTCCTCTTCCTTGTCCCCTTTGTCTTTTTCTTCCTCTTTCTCCTCATCCATCACATCAGGCTGAGGAGCATCAGTCTTTTTGTATTCTGCAGCACTCGGCTGTTTCTAAAAAAAAAAGTGTCAAAACCAGGCAATTATTTCTGACATTGTCACATTTTGCTGAATCTCTTTTTAAACATTACACTACTTATTACCAGAGGAAATGCATACCTTCCCAGAACAGCAGAAAAGGACAACCAGGAACACTGGCAAAGCCACAGTGAGGATGTAGACTACCCAAAGCCAGGGACGCTCTTCAGCAGCTGCCATCATCTGGCCCACAACACCAGGCTGTAAGACAGAGAGCTGTCAAATTTCATCCCATACAGCAAGTTGTAGCAGTTAGGCATAAGCTACAGATTTTTCAAATAGGTTTTATGTAACTAACTTTTTTGAGGTATGAAATATAAAGTTAACTTGCACAAGTACTTTTTTCCATAGTTTACAAATTAAGATTCAGGCTAAAGTTAACAGTCCAGTTGTCAGAGCAAAAACCTCACAGAAGAGCAGTGAGTACTTGTTGTTACTTATAGCAACCATCACCATATTATAATCAGGGACTGAGGTTCCAATCTGGTTTAGCATAACCCCTAGCCTTGGTACATATAGGTATGTATTGATAAAGTGTGGGAGAAAACAGCAGCAATGCTCCTACTGCTCCAGACAGAAGCACACAATTAAACCTTTATTTCTCACCTCTGCAGCACCATCAGCTGCCTTTTTCAGCCCCCATCCATCACTGGCCCAATCATCAGCCACAGCTCTTTCTGTACAGATGATGAAGTTGTCAAAAAAGATGTCAGAAGTCATTGACCATAGCTCAAGTCCCACAGCACTGAAAGGAGTCATCTTGAAAGGTTCAAAATCTTCAAAGAAATCTGGGTTTGGGATCTTCCTAGGTTTCCAGATACCCTAAAGAAAAATAAAGACATTCAACCTCACCTGCTATAATACAACTTCTAGTTTTCAGTCCATTTTGAACAGAGAGAAAGACAAATCCATTCCACTTAATTACAATGTCTATGGGTGCAACTTGTCAGGTTTTGGGAATTAATTTTCATTTGTGCTAAGAAGCAAAGCCAAGCCAAGAAAGCACTTTGAATTTATCTACTTGAAACACAGTACAATCATGATAGTATTTGTATTCTTAATTACACCCGCTCAGTCTAAATCATTCTGCTTTTTGTAAGAGAAATGATGCATTGGCTAGTGGTTTAAGCAACGAAAACACCAACCTGATAGTTCACGTTATCAATCATAGGAGGCTTCCATTTGCCTTTGTAGTTTGGATTGTCAATCATTGGTCGCTGCCAGGTACCACAGCCAGGGGCTGTCTCACATTTAGGATTTGCAATCTGAGGTGCCTCCCATTCTCCATCCATATCCTCATCCCTAAAAAGGGAAATTCAGTTTTGAAGTCTCCCTCTTGCCACTATACAGAGTAAGACTTTAACAGTGTCTGATTTCTGGAAAAATTAAAATTCCAACCATAAAATGGAGATACTGAAACTTTGTATAGCATAGGTATGTAAATAAAGACACCAGAGAAGGAATGAGGATTTCAAGTAGCTTGGAAGCACAGAAGCTCAACAAAAAACAGTCCCTGAGCACAGCCTCTCCCACCACCCCTTCCAAGTATGGCACAGCTACAAGATGAGCATCCCTGCCCCGCTCATCTTACAGTCACAGAAGAGTTGAAAAGTGCACAGAGAACTCAAGAGGACAAGACCCTTCAGACAAACTCTGCCTTCTACTTTTGAAGCAAGATAGCCTGAATCGATGAATTTGTCAGTGAGCAACAATGAACTAGCTATTCTTATACTTGTAAAAGCCAGTACCAAAGCCATGACATATTTACTGTTGTTTGCAACAGGCAGTAAACATACCAATCTTCAGGCTTCTCAGCATCAGGGTCCGCTACATATTCTGGCTCATGATCCAGCCAGCCCTCTGGTTTCACAGCATTTTCATCTGCGATCTTTGCAGGAGCATCCTCATCCCTTGAGAATAGAATATCAACACACAAAATATATAAAAAGTTCTTAACCTCAAGACATGATTCTACAGACTTTGAACAAGTCCAGTGATCCAGACAGCCAGCCAGGTTCACTTCTGATAGGGTAAGTGTAACACCCTGATTTCAGAACAGTATTGCCTTACAATCTGTTACTTACACATGTGCCTCATGGCCCAGTCATGGCATCAACTGTATGGTAATACTACTTATTTTATAAAACCAACCCAGAAAGGGCATATTACAGCAAATCCTGTATCTCAGTGGTTGCTGCAAGCACACATTTGAACTTAAAACTGAGTCCATGGTTGACAAAGCATAGGTTCAAAGACAGAAACCCAATATCACTTT
The DNA here is from genome assembly GCF_003259725.1 of Athene cunicularia. Lineage (NCBI taxonomy): Eukaryota > Metazoa > Chordata > Aves > Strigiformes > Strigidae > Athene > Athene cunicularia. The sequence goes on along the minus strand of NW_020799117.1, from coordinate 6,034,950 downwards.
CTAATTGACTGAAATCTGACATCCTAAATTGTAGCTGTGCATTATACAAACAACCACAAACATCTTAGTTATACCTTCTGCAGCTCATCTTTTGATCTCATCAAGGATGAAAGCACCTGCTAGCATAGCTGTTTCAGTAAAGCCTTTATCTGTGGCCAGCACAGTAACAGGAGCACTAAACAGTAATTCCCAGAGGACATGGATCCTGTCTGCCTTTGTCTACCAAGCTTCTGCTCAGATGCCTAAACTGATTGCGATTTGATTGTAAGAGTGAGACTCAAAACCTTCTATAAAGTCATCTGAGAGAGACTTTTTGATCAGGACCAAGTTATTAGGCTAAAGCCTCCCTCAATTCCACCCCTCCAACAACTTACCAGTCATCTGGTTTAACAGCATCTGGGTCTGGGATTTTTGGTCTCTCATCCCAGTCCTCAGGCTTCTGGTCATTCGGGTCCTCAATCTCTCGAGGTGGATTCACAGGAGGAGACATATCATTTAGTAAATTCCCACTGTTGACAACTGTTTGATCAACCAGTATTTCAAAACTATTATCAGGATTCAAGACTGTAAGGAAAAGAGTTGATGTAGCCATTACATGATGATAGAAAATATGCATCAAAAAGCATCCCTCATCCCCACTGTACAACTAAAACTTCAGCAATCCAAGCTACCACCTACTCAGCACTTAAAGAATTAAGAACCTTTCTCCTTATGCCAAAGTTTAACTAGTGATGATGTACACATCTCACCTGGTGACAAGACCCATTGCAGGAGTCCTACTTTAAATATGCTAAAACACAAAAGAAGCTTCTGGCATGGTTTGCCAGTTACCACACCAAGTTGTCTTTGGCACACAAAGTATTGCTTTAGCAGTAAGAATGTATGTATTTACATTTTATTCAAGCATAAGACTTCATATTACTGACTCTCAGGATTTTAATCTCACTCCTTCACCCATTGCTGCCTCTGTATTGGAGAGACCGTCCTGAATACTCCCTGAAGGATTTTAGTCATAGCTAATATACCAGACCACACACTGTACTTCAGGAACCACTGAGCCTGTCTGGCACTATGAAATCAGCAAGAAAAAAGACTATCCCTCTAGATCTAAAGCCCTGTATACCCCAAATTACTGGGGGGCAGCAGTCAAGCAGTTTACAAATGCTGAAAATTATTTTGGATATACTTAGCCTATCAAGTTACTCATGACTGCTCTGAAATTCAGTTCTCCTTTAACTATTAAGTTCAAGGTCTCATGACCTTTCTTACATGAATCAAGACTTCTTGCAAGCAAGAAGTAAGCTGTTGTATAAGATCAGTTTTTGCATTCAGAGCCTTCAAGTGGTTTTTAGTTGTATGGTGTGTTGGTACAAATACTCAGCTGTTCATCTGGCTCATTTTAAGAGCTTTTGAATCAGGAGACTCAGTAGTAGTTATTAGCATGCATAGTTAAGTCACCATACCCAGAGTATAAAGATGGGTCTTCTTATCAGTAAAGTAAGTCTTCAGGTCTGCGTCTGGACGCTTTGCATGCTTCTCCTCATATTTGCCAGTCTTGGGGTTTTTGTGCCGGAAGATGAAGTGCAATTTATAGTCCTCTCCACATTTGTCAGGGCCAAACATGATCGTGTATGGAGTTTTGTCATGGAACTGATCCTTTAAAAACAATGCAAAAATTTAATTCCATTATTTTGAAATACAAGTCACTGGTTGGCATAAGAACTCCCAATTCATTAGAAATTATTCTGCAACTTGGATATCAAGTCCATGAAATACCCACACTAAAGCTTGTAGGAGGATTACAAGCCTCTAAAAAACCACCAGACCTATCCCAGCTACTTGGTTTTGCACCTTTGGTCTCTACTTTCCAGATGGAAAACAGCTATTCAAGTGTTATCAAAAAGATAAGTGTGAGTGACAACCGCAATGTTTAAGTATATTGGTACATTACGATAAAGGATTTTAAAAGCTATCAGTATAGAAGTATCAGTTACTGGTAATAATGAATGACTCGCTAACTCACTGATCTTCTTTCACACAAAGTGATAAGCAGCATTATGTGTGTAAACTAAATACAACTTGGCCTCACTTTTAAACTGGTATGCTGTCTCAATCTGAGAGCTAACTGGATATAATAATCTCACCACTGAACACTGCAAGCAAGTCTATTTGTTCTTGCTAATGTTATCTTAAAATTCAATGCATATGAAACTGGTGAGACAGTCAAGCAGTCTTTTGGGTGTCCTCGATTGGGTTTTGTTGTTTTGTTTGTTTGGGTTTTTTTGGGTTGTTTTTTTTTTTTTTAGTATTTTGGAATCTGTATTAATAATACAACTCCAGTAGGACTGCAGAAGGAAAGGAGAAGGATGGGTAAGAAGTCATAAAACAGAGTATAGGAAGCTGGCTAAAGACAACCCATAGGATACAATGAATCAGCTTGTCTGAATAGGCTAAACCACTTTAGGTGGGTAAATGAGAGGAGAGAAAGTGATTCTTAATCCTTCGGAGTTGTAGAATTATCTCTTCCCTTGACTACACTCCTTCGACAATGCATTTGAGGGCCATTTCTGAAAATAATGGTTCTATATAGCTCGTGCATGCAGCTGAACATCTAAGGTTGTATCCAGTCCTCTCAAGACTTTATTTTTTAAATATACCCAGTAACTCACAAGTGGGTTCACATGTCAAGTTATATGCATTAATCTGTTTTAGAAGATGAAATATGGAATCATACTCCTGTGCAACAGCTTCCTGAAAGGGTTTCTCCTCATACAGTGTCTACTCTCATAAGATACCTCCTCTGTGGTCCTAGAACCTAGGGAAATCTGAAGTATTGCAGACTTTAGTAAAGGTCTGGAACTACTCAGCTACTAGAGAACTCCAGAGTTCTCACTCAAGAGGCCACGATTTCAGTTATTTATCCCCTCCATCTAACAACGGTGGGAGACTGCTGAGTGCAAAGTACTTAAGTGATCAGGCCCTAAATATGTCCCACTGCCCTTCTGCAGGAAGAATCAAAATTTAAAAAACCCTTTGTTTCACAGCTAATACTCAAAGTGGCTGCATTACTCACCAAGTTCAATTCAGGGGTTTTTGAAAGCAATTTCACATAGGCCCCACCACACTCTATTCCATTTTGGAAGTTTACTTCATACCTAATTTTAGTTTTGGACAGAGAAGGGAAGAGTGTGTTACACATGAGGAAAAATCACTTCTGTAATACACAATTACAATTTTCAAATACAAATTAAGAGTAAGACTGTTTTGTTGTTTTATGCTTTAAATCACTTGCCCAGTGAATATTTAAAATACAAACTGCACTCCAAGGACTAAACAAATATTCATAAGGGCCTGAGAAACAAGAAAAAAAATGAGGATTTAGAAGATTATCTGACAGAAAAGATTAAAGGAGTTGAGTGCTGGTCTAGAAGGTTATGATCTAGAAGGAGGGAGAAGGAAGAAGAAACTTTCCAGTATGTAAGACACTGCAACAGAGATTAAGGCAAGCCAATTATATTTCCCACACCTACTACAGCATACAGACAACTCAATTTCCAAGACTATCAAAGCAACAACAAATGAATCCTAGAAAAAGCCCCTTTAGGGTTATAAGCATACAACAGTATATTTAGGGATGCCAAGGAGTCTGAAAAAGGCAAAACATCTCTGTCAGGAATAGGCTAAGTATGCTTGATCCTCTCAATGCCAGCAGCTGGAGTGGATGACCACTGGGATTTATTTTTAGCCTTGTATTTTTGAGCCAAAACTAAACAGTCATGCAAAGTAAAGTGGCCAGTTCATTATCTTGTGCAAACATGAATTGGCTTACTCTTTGTTTAACACCGATAAAGTAGGTAATAATCCACAATTCAACTGTTCTCACTGAAGGATTGGGTTTTTCTCCTGACTTGCTAGTCTAACATGCAAGTAGATTCTTCTACATCAGTCATGGCCAGAGCTAGGCAAGCTGTTTATCTTCCATGACAGGTGAACTAAGACAAAGGAAGGAGGAAATGAGTGCATCTCTACCACACTGTCCACTCCACCTTGGAAACAGGGGGCAGTTTACTGTGTAAGGAACTGCACTGACCTACATACAGACCAGCTTTTGTACAAAAGGCTAAGGACTTTCACAATTAGCAGTAGAACAGTCAGTTGCCTGACCTCATTACTACAATTAAACCAAGTCAAATGAAGTCCCAAGACAGGTTACCAAGTCTAGTTTTCATAGATTTCTTTCCTTTTAAAGATTCAGAGGGACCCATGCTGTTCCTACCCTCCCATTTTCAAAGTCTGGATTGCTATTTTGCTCTTAAAACAGTATAATAATAGGTTATAGCATCTTGTGTCATCTAGACCCCCAGTCAACAAAAGCTCAGTTACAGAATTAACCTCAGCCTGCTATCATGTCATCCTTGAAAGACAAGAACACTAAACGTTATCCTTTACTTACTGTATAATAAGGGGTTTAGTATCAAATACAAAAGGCTTTGAAAGTTTGGATGAAATTGCATGGTGCTTGGCTCGAGTTACCAATACAAGCCCTTTGTCTCCTGGAAGCTTAGTGTCCTTCATGTCTTGGACTTCCCATTTACCTGCAAAAAAATTAACCAGATGTTATCATAACTTGTTCAAGACAATCTTTGTTTAGCCCAATTTTGAACAACAACAGTCAGCAATCTGCAATAACACTCTACAGGGTACATTATCAAGTTATAGCATAACAACTTCACAAAACTATATTAAAATCTCCATGAGGATATTTTGTCTGAATCAAAACTACACTTTATATTGTTAGCCAGGTATACAAACACCCCTCCCATTCTGTGAATTTAATTTTTACCGGGAAACAGAAAACAAAGACTTGCACCTCTTCTTCAGTTATGACAAAAGACATGAGAAACTTCTATCATCCAAAACCTGGGTTGGACTCACCATCATATTTGGCAATTTCATCATCTGTATCATCTTTTTTAGCTCTGGAAAGGATCCATCTAGAAGACAGACATCCAATGGTTGGAAAACCATACTTTTTTTCCCCCCCACTAAAAATTCTGCCATTACAAGATGACAGCCCTTGCTGTCCTGAGTACATCCCAGTGTCTGGATCCCCTGAGTTCTTTCCCCAAGGCTGCAAAGCCTTCTGCATTTACCACTTCCCACCCCAACCCCAAAGGAGGATCATGGCTGCAGTGTCTTGCTTTTGTAAAAAAGTAGTAGTAGTACCTCACCATCCTCACATTACTGGAGTAAAAGGCCAGATGAGGACTAAAACATTACACGTGTATGGCTCACCTCCCCCTTGTTACTGGAACTTGAGGAAATACTGGTTTAGCTCAGCACCTTAACAGCCAGCCTCATATAGTCACACTGCTGTAATCCTCACCAACCACTTCCCTTTGATTCAATTTTGAATAACACAAGCTCTAGAGAGGGTGTCACTGCCTTTCACAAAAATTTTTTAATTCTTTGCTATACTGTATCATCCTTCAGATTATACTCACCCATCCAGAGTTCCTTTGTCAAAGGACTCCGCAAAATACACATCACCAGTTGGGACTGGGGGCCTGTAGGTAACCTATTGGAGAAGAGAGGCATTTATGCACCTTTCAAGGCACATTCTCTAAAGAAATACAGGCATATACAGCTCACATTCCTCCTCTACACTTGAGTAGAGCTTACCTGGAACACCCTTGCAGCATAAATACAGAAGTTAAGTAAACATTGCTGCTTGTGCCAAGCCATTGTGCTCTTGTCTGCCACTAAAACTGAAGTATCTATCTAGTGGAAAGCATTAGCTTCCTGATATTCCTGATCGTCACATCACAGATTTCAAGGGTCGATCTAAGTCTCCAGGAAGAATGTGGGGTACATGAGAATAGGAACAAAGCAGCTAAATTTAATTCCAAGCCCTACTCCCAGATAACATCTTTAATAACACAACATATTAAATGTTACCAAAGTAAAGACAATTCTGATCAGACTCATATTAACCACAACACAAGCAGTAATTCAATTTTTAAAAAAAGTTTCATGCCAAACCTTTGGAGCTGGAGGAGGAGTGCTCGTTTCAGGCTTTGACTCTTCCACCTCCTCAGTGCCATCATCCAAATCATCCTCAATATCAACTACATCATCACCATCATTGTCATCATCCATATCATGTGCCTGGACAGCAAGAGTCCCGAGAGCGAGCAGGGTCACATACAGTAGCCATTTCAGCTCCATGATCTGAGTAAATAAGGGAAAGAGGTCAAGCCAGCACTGCACGCAGGGCAAAGCATTGCTTCTTGGAACAAAACCAGGCATCTAAGACAACAGGTGAAGCGCCTAGTCATACCACTGAAAAAAGCACAAACTTCTCTTTTTAGCTGTTACTGTATCTGGCTGGTTGAGACAGCTCTAAAAGCCGGAGAGGAATACAACATAATAAAGCTGAAGTATGTGATACAACAGACATCAACTGAGTGGAGGACCATGCGTGCAAGTTCTGCAGATCATGATGCAAAGTGTCATAATTTTGATCTTACACTGCCACAGTCCACAAGCAGAACAGCAGACATGTACACAACACCACAACCTACATAACTACAAAAGCCTCAACGGAAAACCTATTTCCTGCTTACGAAGGACCTTAAATGCATCATGCAGAAACTGAAATTTCCATTCAGTTCAGGAATTGAAATACAATTAGCTAGCTCTTTCAAGCAGAGAGTAACCTATGGAGTAATCACTCCTCTATCTCCTGTTCAATTTTTTTTTCTGTCCTTTCAACTGTGGAACATTGGCATTTTCATTCATCAGTCCTCTTCCACAGGTTTTATTTTGGAATTACTGCCAACAGTCTGATACTACTAGCAGATGTCTATAAGCAGCTGAGGCTACAGACGCAGACTCAACAGAAAATCTCTTACTATTTAACAGACAGTTCGTTTAATTTCCCTCTTTTGATCTCTAATTTAACAGGTACTCTTTGGTCATCCTGTTAACAGAGGCTTTACAGAATTAAAATATCACATTACATCTAACTTCTAAGGTGCCCAGCATGTTGTCACACCTAAAAGATGGTAGGCCTCAGCAAGCCATAGCTCTAACGATCTTGTAAGTAAAATGAGTTTCAATTTGACTTTCTTGCTAGAAAAACAAAATTATCACTGCACCTTTAGGCTGATACAGAAGTCAAAACTGAGCAGCATGCTAGGAGTGTTATCTGCCCCCAAAAAAACCCCACAAGAACAGCTTATGCCTTGCTCACCTTTTCTCCTTTGAATCACATACCAAATTTTTCTTCCACAACCCAAGTTATAATTGAGACTAATAATTTTTTGAAAGCAAGTATAAAACCAAACATTCCCTCCTTCCCTTGTGCTCCTGCCTCAGGCCATAGCCCTGTAGACTCAGAAACATAACTCAAGCAGAGTTAATAGTGCCTGTAGTGGCATAAGATCAGGCTAGAAATCAAACTTTAAACTTTCCAAAGCATGCTTAGGCAACTAAAAGAATTTACAGTCTTAAAGGCTTATCAGCAGTATGCAATATTCCAAAAATATGTTGCATACCACATCTACCGTTCTTGTATTATTCTTTAACTTACTTCTAATGACAGAGGGGATGTTTTACAACGACAACAAAACTGTATTTTAAAGACTTGTGCTGAGGTCACGTCCAGTTTGTCACTACAGCAACATGCAATTGCAGCCAGTTTTCTAACAATAGTGATGGCCTTGAGGATTATGGTCTAAATGCATGCTCACAACCCTCCCCCTCACAGTTCAGGCAACTGCACCGAAACACCTCTGAGCTAAAAGGACACCGTCCACATCATGTACAGCTGACAAAAAAACCCTTTCAGGTGTCATTACCTATGGCAAAGCTTGTTTGCTTAATGCACAGTGTACAGCCAAAATCGAGAACAATTAGAGACCTCATAGCAGCTCGTAGCTCTTCCTACTAACATGGGAACCACAATACAAAACCAAGCAAAGGAAACTATCAAGCAAACATTCGTACCCTTGGAAGTTCAAGTTCCTCTTGCACAGATGGCATGTTCTCTAAATAAACTCATGCCCACCAGCATAAAAACAGTGCAGAAAGCAAAGGCCTGAAACATCATTTGAAAAAGTGATCTTTAGAGCTCTAGATGTGTCCTGTGTGACTGAAGCAACTACAGATGAGATGGCACAAGGACACCTTTCCAAGGGAAGGGTTGAATTTTGTCTTGACTTAAAACGGCCTCACCAAATATATTTTTAACAGAGCTAAATTCAGGAAGATTCTACTCTAAGTTTTATAACTGCTTTCAAATTATATTATGCAGATAGAATGACCACTTCAGGATTTGGAAAGCAATATGAGGAAATTAATCTTAAAAATATAGCAAGGTTAAAAATAAACCAATCTCTCCTCCTGAGAGGAAGGAGTTTCTGCACACCTCCTCCCAAGCCTGTGCAAAGGATATTAATGACTTAGCACACAAGTAATCCCTTAAATAATTTCACCACTAGCCAACCAGCAATAAAGTTGTGGCAAAAGAATTAAATTATCCCCCACCCAACTTTCATGTCAGTACTGACTCCATATGTAATAATTACCTACTTCACAATCCCACCCCAACTACAACCCTTCAGAAATATTTACCAGCATCACATGGACTTTGGTAAATGCTACCACGTAAGTGGCAAAGCCACACAGCCTCATACTGTAGTTGCTCCTAAAATTCTTCCGTCAAAACATCGCAGTGAAGCCGGACAATTCTAGCAGTGACCCATACAGCAGGGACAGCTGTGCCACTGCACATCTGTGCTCCCCGTACAACCACAGCTATCTGAGGAGGTCTACATTTATCAGTTAATGCTCTGTCTGAATTTGAGGCCTCACTGAACATCATTTCAAAGTACTATCTGTTCAAGTTCCCAAGCAAGCTTATTTTTTACTCCCAAAAATAAGAAAGCTAAAAGCATGAAGAGAAGCTAATCCAGTTTTGTGTCCTTGTCTCTTTATAATCATTGGCAAGCAGTATTCACAAGTTTATATCCCTACAGAAAGCTGTTTAGGACACCTCCTACATATTAAATCAGTCCCAAATTCAACATAAGCTACCATTCACACACCTTGAGTACAGGCTGGTAGCATCTCCTGCAGCTGCCAGTTGTCATGCCAAGCTCTTTATTCTGTTAATCTGTAACAATATGCAAACTAACCAAATTATAAAAGACACAATGTTCTCAGTAGAGCAATTTAAGTGAAGTGCACGTTTTTGATATTTAAAAAGCTACTTCTAGCCATAACGGATGTACTGCTACAGGAGAAAATTTCAACTTCACACAGTCCTTAGGGACACAACATAAACATGATTATGTCCTAGTAAATTAGGTTATTCCTAAATACAAGACAGAAAGGGAGGGCAGGGGGAGAGAGAAGAAACACAGGTTTTATACAGAGCAGGCATAAACCAACTTTTCAGTGGAGCTTTAAGTTGGTGGCAACTACAGGTGTTCAATTAGTCACCTAAAATGTAGCCTAACCTTCAGACACATGGCCACCTACTCTATTATGACCAGATTTCTCCCTTGAAGAAGTGTCCAATTTCCAAGCAATTATCATCATTAGCCATTTTTTACTCTGCCTGCACTTCCCTTCTTTAGGTTTAACTGTGTAATATTTCTGAAGGTTAGTGTATTTCTGATCATGCAACTGCCAAAAGCCTTTAACAAAGGAACTCTTTCATAATGGGCAAGAGATTCTGACGTCTCCATTCTACTTCACTGCAACCCTCATTTTCACCATAACAACGTTTCAAGAAAAGAGATGAGTAAAACTTTTTTTTTTTTTTTTTTTTTATAAGGTCTTTAGACACTTATAGACACTGGCACACCACTTGGATCAAAGGGAAGACTACTGCAGGATAATGCCAAAGTACTAACTAGGAAAAGACTTTGAGACTGCCAGGGCTAACAAATCACTTGTTCTCTGTCTGCACATCCATCCACAGACAGCTTCCACATTAGAAAATTTATAGCTGACATTTAAGCACTGTTCACCTGATTGTCAAAAGGCTGAAGCATTTTCCCCTGGAACTTACAGGAGCTCTAGCAGAGCACTGAAAACTCCTGGAACAGCTGCACTACACAGACTTTACTTTGTAAAAAGTAAAGACTAAACCAAATTGGAGTGAGATTCAGAGACACATCAGCTTCTTGCCATAGAAGTGGCACTCTTAAAATGAAGGGCTAAGTGATTGCCATCTTTAGATTTCAAGGCTTTCAAGGAAGTCATGTAGCTTCAGAGATTTAGTATTTAGAATTCCCCTTTCACTGGGCATAAAGGGAAAGTTATTATTAATTATTGGCATGGAAACACTTGACCCAATACAGCAGACAGCTGTCACCATCTTCAAACATACACACCCTGGGGAAGGACAGTCAAAGGGCCCACACTAAGGATGTTTAAGTCCTTTGCTATCATACTTCCATAACATACTATTTAGAAAGTAACTTCCCTGACAGACCAGAGCCTGCAAAACCAGTTTAATCATCTCCTTGGTTACTAATCTATTTGAATGGTTCATCAAGCCAGTTCTTAACACTGCATATTTCAGAATGTATAACTACATTTCAATTGCTACTGGCTATCTAGTTTAATACTTATTTTTTTTAAGAATTAAGTGTCAGATGAAACGGGTCTTATTAAAAATAAGTCACTTACTGTGAACTACACCTCAGTAATTTAACTGGAAAAGCATCAGTGGTTTCTATTTCAGCAGCATCTGAAGTGACAGCTGAATGACTTAAGTATAGGAAGAGCAAAATTTACTAGCAAAGCTCTGTGCTCTAAATACTGGATTTCAGTATGGTATTTACAGTGGAAGCACACCAGTAAAAACAAGCACAATGCATCCTCTGCAATGCAAGAATTATGGAAGAAAAAATTTAAAGACACAAAAGTAAAGAATTCATCACAACACAAAAATAATACAAGGAGACAAAAACAGAAAGCCTGAGACACAGATCCCCATTTTCCCTCTCAAATAAGATTTTGTTGTTGTTTCTGAACAAAGGCTTGACTACCCTACCTGGTAGTCCACTAGTTTCTAAAAGTCATAACTACTGAAGAGCAGGGGATAGATATCTCTTCTACATCTCACAGTCCCTCCACCTTCCACATCCCGGCTCCTCTGCGGTGCCAGGGTAACTGTTTACACAGCCTCATGATGAACTAGCATCTGGTTTAAGATGGCTCGAAGTCCTTCTGCCGTGTTATTTTAACTCTGAATCAATACCCCAGTCCAATACGGCATGCAAAGGCAAGAAGAATTGTAGCAGGACAAGTGAAAGTACTGGGAGATAAAGTAGCCAAGGATAAAGGAAATAAAGCTGTTGGCAGCAGAGTCAGCTTAATGTATCAAGTGCAGTTCTGTCACCTGCACTTGTCTAAGACAGACCTGTCTTTAGGCAGACTTGGGAGATCAACACTCTATGGCAAAGCTGAACAATTGTGTGGCCAAACACTGTAATTTCAGCAACCAGTGCATTACCTCACCACCCCTCTAAGAGGGATATAATAAAATCTTGTTCATATATATGCAGACAACACTTTCTCCACTTAAATGCTTAGTTTTGCTGCTAGACAACTTCCAGCATTGTAGAGATTCTGCCTGTTAACACTGTAACTCAATGAACAGCAAACAAGGCTGAGCGAAGACCACCTTGCTTACAACAGGCCACAGGCAGGAGCTCTATGTGTGGATAGTTTGCTGCTGCTCCCCCTCCTTTTTTTTTTTAAAGGAGAGGGTGGCTAGGCTACACTGCTACATAAGATTTAAGACAAGTCTCCTTGAAAGAATTAGCCAAACAGCCCCACAGAAAAAGCTGCCTTCTGTTTGGGTTGTAAGGAGCACAAACCAGGCAAGAGATTAGGTGTGAAAGGCAACAGCAACAAAGCTTGTTTTTAAATAAGAATTTAAAATATGCCAGTTCCTAAAAATAATGTACAACAGTGCAGATACAGTAAAGGAGAAAATTCTGTGTACTGTTTGTCAGCAAAGAGATCATTACCGCAAAACTGGAAGTCCTTGGAGGGCAAAGACAGAACTACAAGGCCTTTTGACCATAAAACAGATGAGCTGCTAGGGGAAATTACATTGGGGGAGGGGG
>NW_020799117.1:5998532-6022748 GCF_003259725.1 Athene cunicularia | reverse complement strand
GATAGGATGCGGAGTGATGGTTTTAAACTGAAAGAGGGGAGATTGAGATTAGGTATGAGGAAGAAAATCTTCCCTGTGAGGGTGGTGAGGCCCTGGCACAGGTTTCCCAGAGAAGCTGTGCCTGGAAGGGTTCAAATCCAGGTTGGACGGGGCTTTGGGCAACCTGGGCTAGTGGAAGGTGTCTCTGCCCAGAGCAGGGTTCGAACTGGATGGTCTTTAAGGTGCCTTCCAACCCAAACCATTCTATGATTCTATGATTGTAAATTAATTGTAATAAGAGAAGGCAGATAAGTAGAAAAAGGAAAAGGCAACAGAGAACCAGAACACTACCAGATGGATGGGAGCAGATGGGGAGACACAGTACTGAGGTGGAGGATGATAACCCATCCACCTGATACCATTTGAACAAGGTAGGAAGCAGGAACTTTACAGAAAACTTCTAGGACCCAGAAGCTCAGAGTTACCCAAGACAAGACAATAGGTGCAGGCTTGGTCTGCACGTAAGCTAAGGAAATCCTGATGGTTTCTGTGGGTTGTGCACAGCTTTTGTGGCTCCCTTAGGCCTTGCACCAGTTTGCTGGGCACGGTTTGGTTCCCATTGTGCCCCTTTCCACCAGTTCTTTCACAGACCTTCAAATGTCTCCAGAATTGTGTCCTCCATGAGGGTCTCACACTTGAGGCATTTTTATCTGAGCATGACTACAACACATACAACAGGAGTTGGACGTCAGATGCCTTCTGGTGTGTTGAGGCTTGTGTACGCTTTGCATGCAAACACAGCATCCCCCAGCCAGCTAAAGCCTGCCAGCAGTAGCAACAGGCTACGACCACCTTAGTGGCCTGAGTGCATCAACAATGCCCAAAACTTTACACAAAGTACAAAATGTTCATTCCACACAGCTTGCTGAGAGCCAAGGCACAGAGAAGGGCTGTGAGTGTTATTAGCAACGAGGCCAAACGAAAGAACACTGTGCTGAAACAGAAAGTCTTTCCGCTTTAGCTCACGCCTGTCTTCTCGTTCCTTAGCGCCTCAGAAAGGGTTTTCAAGTTTTCCTGCCTCTTCAGAAAATTCTGCATTTCTATTATTCTTTTGCTCAATTACAAGCTGAGGGCTTAAGAAAACCATAAAAAGCGACACACTCTGGTGCGTTTAGCAGTGGTTCTCAAGCTGCCCCTTTTTTAAAGGCCTTGTGTAATATCAGAAGCTTTAAGCCATGTTATATTTCCAAAGCTAACATCATGTATTTCTGGAGAGGTGAAATACTGTGTAAATGCTCAACGCTTCCACATCTGAACAAGTACAGAAGCACAGGGAAATTCAGAAATAACCACCCCTGCTATACTGACTGGGGAGGAGAGGCTGAAGCTGATAACTGGTTTGTGTGAGACCACCACTGCCAGAGCAAGATTAAACTTCAGGACTCCCTGTCTCCTGCTGCATATGTACAGCAGGATGGGAAGGCAAAGAACAAGGGCCTGTGATGAGGAAAGCAGATTCCTGTTACCCTATCAGTAATACAACTTTTAAAGTTGTATCTGAGCTGCTCCAGCTGAGAACAGTTACATGGAAAGCTGTATCTGAACCACCCAGTTTAAAGCCAGCTCCTGTGTGGTCTGCGGGCTGCAGCCTGTTCCAGCAGATAGGAGGTATTCTGTAGGAATACCAAATTCAATACTGCTAGGAGGGGTGGGAAGAAGGAAGAAAGAAAATGAGGTTTTTTTGTAAACAAAAATCTGTTTTGAGTTGATGCAATGAGTCAGCAACATAAGTCTCCCCACAGAGAAAATTCCACAGCGTTAGGACAAAGCAAGCAGGGCCCCGGCGTTCAGAAATAAGGCTCAGCATAAATGAAATCAGCAAATCCCTGTTTACACTGAAGTTTGGAATCAAATGCTCACATTTTTCCAGAAAGCCACCAAGCTGGCTCCTAAACTTCCCTGTTGACTGAGCTACACACAGAGACTGAACAGAAGATGTGGACAGAGAGGCAGGGAAACAGCCAGAAACAGCACAGGAGATACCAAGTGGTTTAAATAAGAAACTAAAAACACCAGGGCGGAATACTTTAAAGGGTAACAAAGCAGTATAATTTAGCAGGTTTCCTCTTCAATCTAGGCAAAATCTGTTTTTCCACCAACTACCTTTCAAGCCCCTCTTTGGAAACAGGTTATTAACTCCAACATAACTCACAGGACAGCACAACACTACTGCTGTGATCACACAAGCACCAGGAAGTCAAGTATATACACAAATGCCTGTCACACATGCTTCCCCTTTCTCTCCCACCCTTTCCCAAAAGAAGACATTCATTCCTTTTACAACCTGCTGAATCATGGCACAGGCAGGCAGCCCTGGAGCCTGCTCCTGCCTGTGCTGCTTTGTCATCAAGGGGAACAGAACAGCGTAAATTTAAAAAGAAAATAGTAGTTACTAAAAGCATATCCTATGCTGTGATTTTCAAGATGTTTGAACTTAGATAAAAGGAATACAAAATCAACACAAGAGAGATAATCCAGAAAGGAAAAAGTGGAAAAAAAAAAAAAAAAGGAGAAAGAGATAAAGGGAACGGAAGAAACATGCACAGAGATTTAAATGCTTTGGCAGCCAAGAAGATGGTATTTTTAGACCAGACTATGGAGTGCCAGGGCAGGGGCAATGAAAGAAAGAGTGATGGCAGATACCACACAGCAAACATGACATTGTCAAGGAAAACTGTTTAGGTGTGTTCAGGCTTTGCTGCAGATTTGCCTCGTTCCACTGATAAACATTTGGGGAGCGTGCTGTTCTCTGATTTTGGCAGCAGACTTGGAAAGGCAGAAAATGGGCAGTGTGGCGAGGCTGGCAGAGCCTGAACACACCGAACTCTGAGGTGAGAGGCAATCCTCAGTTTATAAGTGAACCACAGCTTTGAGTAATTATATTTTTGGGAACTTTTCTTGCCCTGACTGTTACTAAAGAAACCTCCCGCACTTTCAGCTGGTACTTTCCATTCTCAATTCCCTCTAACCTCGATCTCTGGAAGAATTCCTCCTTCCTTAAATCCTACAGGGCATTGCCAATTGCTGACACTCTCCTTGCATTTCAAGCATTAGTAGTAGATCTTTTCAGACTCATTCTCCTCTGGAAAACTGGCAGAAGTGAGTGGAAAATCAAGCAGGTCAGAGTGGCGGGACATCAGTGACACCATACTGACAGATAGCAGGCAGTCAAGGCAGATGACCAGCGGGAGAACGCTGACTTTTGCTCTTTCAAACTTTGAACTGCAGGAGGGAAGACAAGCTCACATCTCTGTACGGGGCAATGTCCATGTGCCCTGGAACGCTTTTCATGGAAAACACATATCTTTACAATGACATCTCTGGAGAGCAAGCCTGAGAAAATGATGGGAAAAGACACACTGACATTGTCAAAATGAGTGCGGAATTAAGTGTCTAAAGGAAATAATAAAGGTCTGCTGTTTTCAAAGCTAATAAATGTGAAGGTAAGAAGTGCTATTTTCTACACTGCTCCCATGAGACCCCCCCTGCAGTGCTGTGTCCAGCTCTGGGGGCACCAACATCAGGAGGACACGGACCTGCTCAAGCGGGGCCAGAGGAGGCCATGAAGAAGATCAGGGGGCTGGAGCACCCCCTGTGAGGGCAGGCTGAGAGAGTTGGGGGTGTTCAGCTGGAGAAAAGAAGGTTCCAGGGAGACCTTAGAGCGGCCTCCCAGTAACCCCCAGGGGCAACAGGAAAGATGGGGAGGGACTCTTGATCAGGGGGTGTAGGGATAGGATGCGGAGTGATGGTTTTAAACTGAAAGAGGGGAGATTGAGATTAGGTATGAGGAAGAAAATCTTCCCTGTGAGGGTGGTGAGGCCCTGGCACAGGTTTCCCAGAGAAGCTGTGCCTGGAAGGGTTCAAATCCAGGTTGGACGGGGCTTTGGGCAACCTGGGCTAGTGGAAGGTGTCTCTGCCCAGAACAGGGTTCGAACTGGATGGTCTTTAAGGTGCCTTCCAACCCAAACCATTCTATGATTCTATGATTGTAAATTAATTGTAATAAGAGAAGGCAGATAAGTAGAAAAAGGAAAAGGCAACAGAGAACCAGAACACTACCAGATGGATGGGAGCAGATGGGGAGACACAGTACTGAGGTGGAGGATGATAACCCATCCACCTGATACCATTTGAACAAGGTAGGAAGCAGGAACTTTACAGAAAACTTCTAGGACCCAGAAGCTCAGAGTTACCCAAGACAAGACAATAGGTGCAGGCTTGGTCTGCACGTAAGCTAAGGAAATCCTGATGGTTTCTGTGGGTTGTGCACAGCTTTTGTGGCTCCCTTAGGCCTTGCACCAGTTTGCTGGGCACGGTTTGGTTCCCATTGTGCCCCTTTCCACCAGTTCTTTCACAGACCTTCAAATGTCTCCAGAATTGTGTCCTCCATGAGGGTCTCACACTTGAGGCATTTTTATCTGAGCATGACTACAACACATACAACAGGAGTTGGACGTCAGATGCCTTCTGGTGTGTTGAGGCTTGTGTACGCTTTGCATGCAAACACAGCATCCCCCAGCCAGCTAAAGCCTGCCAGCAGTAGCAACAGGCTACGACCACCTTAGTGGCCTGAGTGCATCAACAATGCCCAAAACTTTACACAAAGTACAAAATGTTCATTCCACACAGCTTGCTGAGAGCCAAGGCACAGAGAAGGGCTGTGAGTGTTATTAGCAACGAGGCCAAACGAAAGAACACTGTGCTGAAACAGAAAGTCTTTCCGCTTTAGCTCACGCATTTCAGATCAGCCTGGGCCGATAGTGACTGACAATATCTGCTCTCCCCCAGCTGCTCATGGCTCTGTGGTAACTCCTCTACGACCGGTGTCCGTACAGCAACACACAACCCCCCCGTGAGTCAGAACCGCTTTGCCTGTGGCCAGCCAGGGAGGCTGTCTGGCTCAGGGCTTGTTTGTTTGTTTGTTGGAAAGCAGTTGTTTCACCAAGGAAGTTTTTGTTTGTTTGCTTTGAAGAACAAAAAAACTTTTTAAATTCTCTGTGGTCAAGTTTTCAAACGTCTCAAGTTAGACTGATAGGGTGCAATTAATGGCAACTGAAATTCCATTAAAATATAGAATATCACAGGGAGAAATGAAAGAGGTAAATGGGGTTTTATTTAGGGGAGAGAGGGGCTGGACAACGTCCAGACTGACTCTATGAAGGAATGAAGGAAAGCAGGAAATCTCTTCTCCCATGCCAACATGTGATTGCTCCAGGGCACGGTGAGGTCCCATGGCCAGGATTCCCCAGGAGCCCCACACCCACACCCCACTCACCCCTTGGCTTCAGAGGACACAAACACCTCCAGCCCTGCACGAGAAGCCAGGCCTCTGGGGCCAAATGCAACCCTGGGGTAACTGAGCTGGCTTCAGCACAGTGCTCCCCCACGGCAGCTGCATGCCTTCCCCACTGCATCCTCTTCTAAAAAAACAGGCAAAAATCATGGTAAAGCAGCTGCATTCCTGACGTGCCATGTAAACAGCACGAGGCCACCTCAAACCCCTGGCCTGTCCTAATCCCAATTTGCTGAAGTCAATAAACAGGGCATTAGCGGCACTTAACTCAGTGACCTCTCCAGACACACCACTCTCCTGATTGCAACCATCAGGTCCTGGAGCTGAAGAGGCTGCATTGCAGGAGACAAATATTTCAGCCATTTTTGCAGGTCTTTGTCTGTGCCTGACCAAAAAAACCCTCATCACTCTCTTAAGGAAAACAGAAACCCAGATGTGGTTTGTACTCTGCACGCTGGCTTTTGAGCCTTGTATTTTTACACTTTTGTGCTGTTTTCACTTAAATCTCGCATGTGATATTACCAGCATGCCACCCTCCATGGGGCTTCCTCCTTCGTGCTGGCATGGCTGTGCCGTGGCTGGAGTCAGGTAACTGTCCCAGCGGAAAGCAAATCAGCTAAAAGACACATGGTTTCATCTCAGCTGGATTAGCAGGTTTGGCCTTTTTAGGAGCAGCAGAGAGGTAGGTTTGCTTGAACAACTTGTGAAATTGAATCTCTAACACCCAATGTAACTCCTGATGAAGGTAGGTTTGTGCTGAAATACTCCACTATCAGTCAGAATGGCCAAGGTGGGACATACATCCTATTCAGTTGCCCTTGCTATGGAGCATCATCTTCTGGTGGATGGCCCAGGTGGAAAACTGAGCTTGGCAACCTCTTAAATTGCCAGCAAGAGCTCTGTAAGTCAGTAAAGTGCAGGAGGGACTTGCTTCTGAGAAACAACCCTCCCAGGGAAAAACTGCCTAGAAACAGCTCCCTCCCCACCATGTGTGTGATGCGAGGAAGAGCACATGCCCACAGGGAGGGTCACAGCACAGCAGCACTGTGGCCATGGTGGTGACAACTGGCCAACAATTTCATGTGCCCTCACTGTATCCCTAATAACCATTTGGTTATACACTGGAGCTGCAGGGCAGTGACTTTGCACGTTTAGGTCCCCCTCCAAAAACAACAGCGCTGGAGAATCCCTGTTTGGGGGGGAGGCCCATGCCGGGGGTGGTCCATGCCTGTGCTCACCCCAGGAAGGTTTCAGCAGACGGAGGGACAAGGTAGGTCTGTGTATGCTGAGGATTTATGTCTATTTTTCAGTTAGAATGTAATTTTGTCATTAATTAGGTGAAAATGGAAATCACTTAAGAGCCATTTCCTGATGCCAACTTCTAACTATGCTCACAAACCCACCAGAGTCCCTTCAGAAGCTGCGAACACCAGCTGCTCTGGCCCTTGCACCTGCCCTTGGCCTGGCCAGTGGTGCGCTGTCCCGGCTGCCTGGTCAGGGTTTCAAACCCCTGAACTGCAGTGGTGTCTGTGTTTCCTTCCCCTGCTTGGGGTGTTCTCTGACCAAGCGTTCCTGTCTTGCAGAGAGATTACTCAGAAAAAAGGCTGAGGCACATTTATTTTCCAAAGAAAATGATAACGAGACTGTCTTTGTAAGCTGCAATTTCCTAAGGACAGCAAAGGGGGCTGAACCAGAGGCACAGCAGAGGCTCCTTGTGCTGTTTCTCCCAGGGGAAGGTCCTGCTAAACACTCACTGTTCACATCTGCAGCTCCCCACTGCCTTCTGGTGGCAAAAATGCATTACAATCTCCCTCCCGGCCCGGGCTTCTCCTCCCAAACCAGTGCCAAACACTTGTGCCGGGCGTGTGGTTTGGAGCCCCACCTCGCACCCTTCCTGGTGTCGCCTGGTTTTCTCCTCCCTGCAGAGTCGCTCTGAAATTCTTTCTCTTTTCCGCAGAAAAAGGCTTCATTCTGTGCCAGAAAGGAAGGTGGGGAGTAAGCAAATAACTGTTTCTAAGGGTCAGACTCTGCCTCTAGGGTTGAGACATGTCTTCAACGTTTCTCTGCCTCACCAGGGCTCTCAGCTCCTGGCAGCCCTTTGCCAACATCCCCCAAAAGTCCAGGCACCTCTGAGCCTGTCTCTTGCTCTGGTTGCCCAGCGTTAGCTGTTGGGAATGGTGAACTGATTTCCATCCCTGGTTGCTGGGAGCAAAGCAGCCAGGAGTGAAGGGTTTATAGGATTTGCTGCTGCCTGTATTTGTGATAGTCATCTCCTAGGAAAGGATTAGCCGCTGGGTCCGGAGGTGGTCCCGTGCCTGCCCAGCCTCTGAAGTCCAGCAGGAACAAAGCGTGTGCTGAGGACTTTGTCACCGCCGGAGCGACCGGCTGCCAAGCTGTGCTGTAACCAGGGGCGGCAGCGAAGCCGGCACAGATGCGGCCGCAGGATGAAGAGGAGGGGGACCACAGCCAGCCCCTCCTTCCAGCCCATTGCATGGAGTTGTGTGCAGTGAAGGCGACCTCAGCAGGTCTAACCATGTGGTCTGCCAGGGTTTTCTGTGGGCATATGCTGCATTTTCTTGCATTCCTGTGGCAGACAAAACCAAAATAACATTATGGTGCTGTATGCATTCCCTCCCTCATTTGAATTGTTATGGGGGAAATTAATTTTCATTTGCTTGTTCTTGTCAGTCTGAACTCTTGCCTGAAAGCATCTGACAATGGGCAAAAGCTGTGCGCTATGGAAAGGTACTGGAGGTTTCTTTCATGAGAATATCTATGTTTATATTGTACCTGAACCATCTGCTCCCAGGAGCTCCCTGAAGTGTAGGGTGAACCTGAGACACAGCCGTGTTGTCCATATTGCCTTTGTAGACATCTGAAACCCCCCTGGATGGGAAGCCAAGACTGTCCACACCCCCAGCAAGTGCCCTCCCTGGCATCAGCCCTTGGGCTCTGCTTTGGAGCTGCTTGTGCATGACGGAGTGCAGATGAAGGACCTGATGACTGTGTTTTTCCTTGTATTAACACCAAACATTTCTGACCATCCTGACTCTAGACCCAGGCAATAGTAGAACCTGTCCTCTAGGCTTACCGACCGTGTTTGGGTCTTGCTGCCACTGTTGTTTGATGAGGGAATGAAAGGAAATTATGCTTAGTGTTATTTCAGAAACCAAAGAACCTTTTTTAAAGCAGATCTAGGGAAGAGCATGTCAACCAAACAAGCTGTGAGAATCTGAAATCCACTGGGTTTTCTTCCTGTTCAGAGTAAGGAGAGTGATAGGCATGGTCCTAAGGGCATGATGTTCTTGCTGTTCTTTACTGTCCTGGGCTTAGATTCACCCGTTTTCAGTGAAGCCATCTGAAAAGATGGAAATTGTTAAAAATCATGGCTGTTCTAATAACATTTCCAGGGAAGATGGTGAGTCATGAATTGCAAAGCAGCACTGTGGTTGCGTGCAAGTGCAACAAGCGGTGCAGTATTCCCGGTAGAGTTAGAAGATGCAGAAGCTTTCTAATGTAGAAACCCAAAGATTGTGGATGTGGGGATTTATTTCAGAACTGGCTGGCTATTAAAAAATCAAACAGATGTTGGGGGATGAGAGGCTTCCTTTGATATATGGGCTGATAGGAAAATGCAGGTAGTCTGTCAGTCACAGAAAATGTCTGCTTGGCATGAGAGTGAAAGGAATGGTTAAGGTTACGCAAGTGAAACATGACAAGATTTGCTCTCATTTTCAAGTCAAATAGCTTAGAGTTAGATCTTATCACTCAAGACTTGAATTAATCATGGGGCAAGTATTATCACTGAAAGAAACAGATCAAATTATAAAGGCAAGCTGCTACCAAGCTCAGTGGAAATTCAAAAGAATGAGGAAGAATGAAGGGATAACTCTGATTCTGACTAACAAAAATATCAGCTGTGCCTCAGGGAACGTTGCTGTTCTCAAACAGAAATTCCAGAGTCAAAAATATGGTGCTTTAGTTTTCCATCAAGAAACCAGGCTAGGTGAGAGCTTGAATTCTTTCAGAGCATGCTAACCCTGCTGAGATGAAGGGACTTGCAGCTGAGCTGCCCCCTCATTTGCCTTCATAGAAACTGTGGATTATACCTATCTGGTGCATATCAGACAAGCTCACTATTTCCGTTTTGTATTCCCAGTTCATTTCTTTCATTTATTCTAAATGTTTCCCCCATCAGACTCTCTTTTTTGCAGGTATCTATATGTGGAACTGGAATCAGTCACTGACTTACTTTATAAAAGCACATCATTAGCTTCCTTCGTTATTTTGGGACATTTTAATCTAAGACTTTATCCTGTGAACAAGATTTATAATACATTTATAATCTGTCCATCAACTCTGTGACAAGGGTCTTTCCTTTTATTCGTGTTGGACAACCCTTATCCAAGGTACAAGTGGACTGAGACGCAAGCTTTCTGTAGCCTCGATAGATCTTTGTTAGAGGTTGATTTCTGATACCTTTTTACAAGGCAGCAAACAGAATCAAAGAGATTCTTCTCCCTTTATGAATATAAAGATATAGATCTGAGGCAAATTCAGAAAAAGCCCCAAATTAAATTTAACACAAAACCTGTTTCTAATTGTTTACTAATTTTTTTAAAATTATTACTAAACCAGAGTCTGCTTTACAGCTTGATGTATTTTTTTATATATACACATACATGCATATATATTAAAAATATGTATCTATATGTACAATAAAAATCTATATGTAGTAAAAATATACACAATAAAAAACCTATGTGTATATATCTGATTAAGAAACCCTATATTTACGGTTAAGAAGATCACTGGTACAAAAAATGTTAAATACTGAGATGGTTGATCATTAGAGGACTTCGGGAGGAATTTGAACTCATTTTCACTGGAGTAAAAAAAAAGTGTTCTGCAGACAGCAGCTGACCGTGTTTATCTATTGTAAATATTGAACTTGTGGAAATAATGGGTGAAGATTTTTCTGTTTGCTTTAGTAATAACCTAAACACTGGTCCCTGATGAGTCTTGTACCAAAGCCACATACTTCTCTGACAGGAGTTAAAAATCATAGAAATCACAGAAAATCATAGTTTCCTAATAAAACCTCCCATAAAAATTCGAACTAAGGATGATTCTGTAAGGACCTTATCATCTGCTTGACATCCACCCTGCTATTTATCAGGCAAAATAAAAGATTTTTCCTTGCAGCATAGTCTGTTGGCATTTCTTTACAGAAAAGGTGAGACTGATCCTTGAAGTTAGCATACAATAAATGCCCTTACAGGTGGGCATCCATGTTCTCCTGCTGATACACTTTTCCAAATGGAGGTTCAAGCTGACATCCCAGTTCTCTTGCCCATCTTCCCTGCTACAGGTGACTAGCTCAGAAGGGATTTTCCTTGCTTGGTGGGCTGTAACCAGTCCCAGAAGTTCTCTGGTTGCTTCTTAACTAGTCTTGCCTGCACTAGAAAGTCTGGCAGATAGGCAGTTATAAACAACAAGCAATTACTGGTTTGGTGATGTCAATGAATTAAAATCCTATTTGGCTGCCTTGGTCCAGGCAATATACTTATAGCATTGGATTATATCAGCAAATGATGAGCAGTCATACGGGTTATTGCTAATTCTCTTTCTGTAGCATGTGGCTTAGTGAAAGATCTTTTAAATAGATTGTGAGACACCAGTGCTCCTCTCAGGCAATTGCAGAAATTTGAGATTGATCTCCCTTAAATCCCTTTCTTGTATAATCTGCTTTTATTTTTAATTTCTAGTGCTGTTATTCCTGCTGCCAAAAGCTTAGTTGTCACACAGATACCAGAGCTCTTTTGTCCACTCAAAGGGCAAGGCAAATTATTCTTCGGTATTTGCAGAACTATGGCAACGGCCAAAAATTTAAAGGGGTATTCAGGGGGAGAAGACCAAGACAGCGAAAAAAGTGCACAAGCTGTTACATGTCATCACTGAAACTGTACAGGGCATAGCATCCATTTGGGATCTCTGCAGGTGCTAAACAAAAGGACTAAAACTGTGATGACCAGCACTAATGTCAGGGCTTTCAAATACCAAAGACCGAGCTCGTGTGTGCTGTGTTCAGCTTTGCTTTGCTGCACCAGACCCCAGATAAAAGCCTACTCCGATCATGGCGAGGTAGGGGATGAATGCTGTCCTGCAGACAGAAGTCTGGGTAGGCAGGAGGCATTGAGCACTGACTTGGGCATTGAGAATTTGCTTAGCAGGGGTGGCTACCACCAAGACATGCAAAGTTACGAGACAGCATCCCAGTCCTCTGCAGTGTGGAGCTGATGGATGGATGCTAGGAAAGATGTTTCCTTAAGTGTGGTGCAAAGGGCAGTGGGATCCACGTCCCAGTACTGTCCATCTTGCTTCTTGCTGTCACAGGCACAAATCAAAGAGTACATCTACATGTTTTGCAGATGAGGTATTGAAAGCATGATGGCTCGGGGAGGGATTTGTATCACTAAGCAAGCAAGTTTTCCTTAAAACACACACTGAATGCATCTCGCTGGAAGAGGGCAGTGAAGTTATGTCAGGAAACTGGAAGTGGTGAAATACTTCTTGTGTAAGGGCTATAAGATATCCTCAGATTACAGAGGATTCTCTATGCCTTTTCCCCCAGCAGAGTTCCAGGATACCAGTAGCACAGCTCTAACCAGGAACTCAATAACTGCCCAGTGTCACTTGTCTGGTCAGAGCACTTACAGACACCACCCATCCCACCTCCAGGTTTTGGGGGGCAGATGCTCTGCAAAGTAACATCACTTGAATTTCATTTCAGCCTTTCAGTGGTTAAAAGCAAGGGTGTGCAGGCAAGTTTGGTACTTAGCACTGTTTCTGGTAGTTCTATTCTTTTACACAATTGCATCATGCAACTATTTCACACCCCAAAAATAAACTCAGCTGGTTTTAAAACAATTCCTTTGTCCCAGTGTGGGATTGGTCACTGCTTTGTGACTGCTGAGAGGCAGTTTCTCACCTTTTGCAAAAGCTCCCTGTTCTTGCTGAGCTCATCAGCTGCTTTTCAAAGCCTCTGGGAAGAGCAAGATTATCTAATTTAGAGCCCCTGTCTGTCTGTCTCTCTGTCCTGGCTTACTACCTGATGTCACAGCACCTACCTGCCTGCCTCTGTGGCCCAGCCACCCCCATAGCTGGAGAGGCTGAAGTTGCTCAGAAGGTGCTGGAAGGACAATTGATGCCAGGTTGGGTGCCTGGTCCCAGTGGCACCGCCAGCATTGCTCTAGCCTAGTTCTGCAAGCCAGGAGCGGGGACAGAAAGGGAAAGGCTCAGAAGGAGCCTCTTCTTCTGGTACTCTAAATGATGCCCCCCAACTTGAGACACTGGCGTAGGCATTCCCTGCCCTTGCCGATGGACAGCAGAGCTGGGTCAGCCTTCATGTGCGTCTGGGCTCCATGTGAGGCCGGAGGAGTCGTGCTCCCGCATCACCTCTCCCCAGAGACTGTCCCCAGCTCTCCCCACAGCTGCCACACCGGTGAGTATGCCCAGATCAAGCTCTGACACACAAAGGCTACAAGAAGTAGCACTCAGTAACCAGAAACCTGTCTGCTCCCAGACTTGTGTCTTGCCCCTGTGTCTCGTGGCTGCTGCCGGCTTCCTGGTCCTTTGCCAGCAGGAGGCCAGCTCTGTTTAACTTCTCCTTTGGAGACAGGAGAAGGGACAGAGCTCGTTCTGTTCCTCCGGGTTCAGATGTTTACATGACCCGGGCAGCCTCTTCTCACTGCTTACGCTGCACTTACAGCCTCGCAGCTGCAGCACGGTGTGTGTATCCCTCGCTGGCAGCATCCCACCCAGTACCTGGGCTTCCTTCCCTGCCCGGGTGCTCTGTCCCCTCAGGCATGTTCTGGGGGCACAAGAACAAAAGAGTTCAAAGAACAACAGTCCAAAGATGACCTGCTCTCATCCACAGCATCTGCCTTTGGTTCCTTCTGAAGATGTATTTCAAAACCTTTTAACACCACTGACGTCAGAGGAGCTTTACAGGAACATCTGTCTTTGTCCTAAAGCACCCGGCTGCATGGCCCCCAGCGCCTTCTGCCCTTGCACAAGCTCCTCTGCTGGCCTTGTCACTTGTCCCATGCCGATGGCTGGAAATTCTGTGGTCTCATCCTCTGTGTTTATCCAGCTCAGCCATGGCCCAGGGCAACAGACAGAGTGACACAGAGCAGACATGGGTCCCACCAGGCACAATCCTGCAGTGCCCAGCCCTGCAGTGAGGGTCACCAGGACAGACACAGCCCAGAGACTGCCGTGCCAGTCCATCATGATGAGTGATGTCTGAGGAAGCCAAGCTCAGGGTCGAGACAAATGGCCAGACACAGGTGGCCATGGCAAAAACAGCACAAGAGCTTGAGGTTAAATGCAGCTCCTAATCAAACCAGGGACCCCACGGAGGTTTTCTGCAGCTCGCTGTCTTCCCAGTGGTGTGGTCCTCGCTTACAGAACTGGCCTTGGGCACGGGCAGCCCAGCCTGCATCTCGGTCCACATCACACTCCACCCACTGCACATCTCCCCCCAGGCCACCTCTTTGTCTCCCCAAAACTCCTCCTTTTCCCTAACCCCACGTGAGAGAGGCCTTTGGTGTGAAAAGTCACTGCAACAGCAGAGGGACAACTGCCCTCCCGACTGCCCCATCCCTGCAGATAACCCTGCACAGCGACACCTCCCCAGTTCAGGCAACTTCCACCCACTCTTCCCCCATGCCCAGCAAGCCAAGGGTCTCTCCTTTACAGGAGACCTATCAGGAATGCCAATCCCTAAAAAATGCCCTTGCTCAGGTCCTCACCAATGCCCTGCCCAGCCCTATCTCATAAGCGTGTAGGGCTGGCCAGCTTCTGGCTTTCTGGCCCAAACAAGATAGAAAAGCTACATGGCTCTATTTCTTCACCCCTGTAATTTAGGGAAAGGGAAGCTGCACTCCATGACCATTCTTGAGCCTTTGATGTATTTTGATGTGCCCTGTAGTCTTGCAATTTTTTTTCCCTGCATCATTATAGGATAATTCTAAGTGTGTGTTAACATAAGAGCTGCCAAAGATGTTGGAAAGGCTTGTTTGTCCCTCCGCAAAGGGAAATCCTCCCCCTCCCTGTCATACGCCCTTATCCATGCAGAAATTCCTTCATCTTCAAGCTAGCCAGAAGTGCAGTTGCCTTTCTGACGTTGATCTTTTTTGTTTATTTGTTATTTATGACATTCTGCTGAAAAGGAAGTAGGAAAATTGGCAAAACACATGGAAAGGAGTTTCCTCATGTGACAATAACGCAAGAGAAGGCAGGACCAGAGAGGGATTTAATTCCCCTAGTATTTTTAACAGATGTTGACCATAAAAGAAGGGGTATCATTCATTCGCATGTATCAGTGCCTTTTGGTGATAGGTTAAGGGGAGAATTTTGGAATTGCTTTTATTCTGATGTGCCCTCTAGTCAGATTTCATATGCATACAGATAAAGCTCACAAAAACCCTTCAGAAGAAAGCTTTTAAAAAACTTCTCCAAATTACCCCTAACTAAATGAGTATCATATACTCAGACATGAGTATCATATACTCATTTATGTAGTTTCCTTCAGCTTTCTATCTTGATTTTAGAAAATGGCTTTGAATGTTTTTCCCATTTTACCATTAAAGTGAAGCCCATCACCTTTACTGAGATGAGAAGTGCTGTCCTGCTCCACGCAGTGGCATTCAAGCAGAGAGCTAATGCAGCCTAAAGAAGCTTGGTTTGGCCCTTAGAAATGTTGCCATAACTATTTGAGAACATTTACGTGACCTCTTTGACAAACCAGAGATATGTAAATCTCAGGAATATCTGTCTGAAATCCATCTAGATGAACACGCTAATGCACATCTCCAGTATATACTAAGTTTGTACTCCGAGGGATGCTTTGCATAACTCCAGCTTGGATGTTGTTGGCAAAGCCTGCTGTTTTACTTTCTGAAAGAAGGAGCCTCTGTATAGATGCCTATTTTAGGAAGACATGGTAATACTTGTCATGCAAATTTTTTATGGTTATTGCAAAATGCAGAACCCAGGGCACATTTCAAAATGCTCGGGAGATCTGAGCCAGCCTGTGCTTTGCTGGGAGCCCCGGTGGGAACCACAGAGCAGAAATTGCCTGCAGCTGCCCCTACTTCCTAGGAGCAGCCACATGTGGCCAACCGCTTCTTTGTAAGGGATGAAATCGTAATTTGGCCTCATCTTCACATGTCTTCAGCCCGTCCTTCCTCTTACAGCTGCAAATCCAAGAATTCCAGGAAAATATCAACACATGTTGGTCTGAGTTAACAGAAGGCTCCACAGTTATGGGAGGTCAGGAAGGCGTCGCCAGCCCCACCAGCCCAGCCTGAGGGAGCTGATAGCTGAACAGACTGAGGTGCTCGGGGCTGAGCTCTCTTTCATTCTCTTGAACTAGAAAAACTCTTTTCTCTCTGTGTGGCTTTTAATTCTTTTGAACGAAAACCTCTCTCTTTTTGCGGCTGTTCAGAAGACACATTGTTCTCACAAGCAGTTCCATGGTCATGGGTTTGGATGTTCTCAGTGGCTGCAAAAGAATTCAAAGGGAAAGGAAGCACAACCATCAACTCGATTAGAAAATACTTTCCCATTTTTACAATCAGATTGGAAGGACGAGGCACCTCCATGCTTCACAGCTGAAGGGTAAGTTGCTCGGCTGCAAAATGTTTCCTCTTCCACTAACAGAAAGTTCTTAGTCTATTGTACTCTCATGAAATACATTTCTAGGGGGATGTTACTGCATGTAATGGTGCTGGACTCAGTGCTGCTGGCTTCTCCCTGCCCCGCTGCTGCTGGAGAGTAATAGGTACTGCAGACTCTGCGGATGCTTAAAACTCTTCCAAGCCTTTTGTGTTGCTTATTTTTCTTCTGAACATTATTTTTAATCCGGGTTGGTGTTGCAATCCAGCTCACAGTGTGGCCCTGAAGTGGTAATTAGGAGGCAAAAAGGATTAATGGATGCAAGAAGAGGTGGCAGAAGCAACCGTGGGCACAGAGAAATGCCTCTAGTGATGACTAGGTGGGAGGTGAGAGGAGTGCAGCCGCCCTGTGATGCATGGCCACATTCACATGATGTGATCCGGAGAGCAGAGTACACACCAGAAAGGGGGAGAGGGGAACCGTGTTTCGTTAGATCGCGCTCAGCTAATCCATCCCAAAGTGAGCCTGGGACCGCAGACCTTGTCTTTGCTGAGGAGGAAATTCGGCCGTGTCAGCCTCGGAGGGTGAGGTTTTGCAATATGCTTATTCCAGTGTCATTGCAGGCAGATGATGACAGCAGTGACGTGTTGTCCCCATCTCCCCAGCCCGGCTGCCCCTCCTGCCCCTCTCCTCCAGTGGGGCCCAGGGATATGGTGGCTGTGGAGCCAGCTGGGCTCACCGAGGCGCCTGCAAGCAGGTTGCCCTTTTCTTGCGGACCAGAGAGTTTTCTGTTCCATCCAGTGGCGTGATCCGAGTCACTGTGCAGTTGTGTAGTTGTTAGGTTGGATGCAAACAGCAGGAAGGTGGTGGGGGCCAGGGGGGCGAGGGGAAACATGTCTGCTAGCTGGAGCCTGCTGTGGCATCCTCCACACAGGGACCTTGGTGGCCACTGTGGTCTGCAGGATGTTGAGGTTCTCCACCGGTGAGAGTCCCGTCACTGAAGGGCATTTGGTGCTGGGAGGAGGGTACTTGTGTCTGCTCCTCGCAAACACTGAGTGAGAACGGAAAGTAAGGCGAGTTCTGATGGTGACAAACAGGGACAAGAAAAATGTTGTGCCCTTCAGGAGGTAAAGACAGCTTGAAAAATCATGCTTGTGGGGGAGGGAGGAGGAGGGGAGAGACATCTGTGCTCGTTTATTCATTCATGTTTCTACTAGCCTTTATTATATTTAGACTACGCTAGATGACACTAGAAGTATTTTGCATCTAATGATGATCTAGGGAGGAGGAGTGCTCTGTAGCAGCCTTTACACCTCCTCCTGGCCCAAGTTTCTTTACACATATTTGACACTTTTGATGCAGGTTATGCAACACTGTCATCCAATGGAGGTGTAAGCTTGGATCTTTTTTTGTTCATTTGTTTTGCTTTGTACTTGCCAGTGGGTTGTAATCAGACAGAAACAGAGGGAAATCAAAGCACCACAAGACCTCTGCCCTTTTTGAGCTGACACAGGAAAGTCCTTAATTTCTTTGACAGCTAAATGGGAGAAAACAAAACACAATGTTCCTTGTATTTCTAAACAGTCACTGGAATGAAAAAGGACCGATTCTGAGATGAAAGAATTAATCTTAGAGCTGGTGCTTGAAAAACAGTAGTGTCTGTGTTTGATATTTGGAGAAATACTAAGCTGGGACATTGTTATAGCCTCTTTGGGTGCCTTTATCTCTTATAGAGAGGCAGAAAAATGGAACCAGCTTATTGCCTCTTAGAAGGTCTATCAAGGACATCAGGCATATGTTGTAATTTCTGTAAACTGCTTTAATCTGATTTTATTTTCTATAATAGTGACATTTAACGATCATTTTGTCTTAATCCGCTTTTCTTTGTCCGAAAGGAAAATTCTTCGAATGAAGGGAGAGGAAGGAAACAAAGCCGGCAGCCTCAGCAGCTCACAGCCGTGCCAGCTTTGTGTTGTTAGTCAGGAATTGACCGAGTGGGTCTCTCCTGACATGTTAAAACACCATTTTCCTTTTGCTATATCCTGATGAGTTCTGCCGGTTTTTACTCACACAAAACTCTCTCTGGTGTTTACAATGAGAGTTAATTTGGCTGGGGACTGATCAGAAGCTTTAAATGCACGGCTCCCAGTCCTTCCAGTACAAGGGCTGGCTCTGAAACCCTCTTGATGTCTGACAGTCATTCTGTTGAACCCATCCTCAAATAAAGTATCACCATGCAAGACAGATCTGTACCTTTTATACTTTATCACATCCTGTTTTACCATTGCAGTGGGTTTTTCACTCGGGGGCTTTATTTGACGCTGTCTCAGTGTCATGGCCATAAATCATGCTCTGTGCCCAACGCACTTTCCAGAGCCTGTGCACGCAATGATACGTACCATGAAATGCTGCCTGTCCTCACGCTCAAGTGGCGCAGAACGGGCCAAGTGGTGCTGTGGTTTCTCATACAACGTCAGCAAGAGGGATGTGCCTTGGCCTTCATTAGCAGCAGTTTTAAATGAGATGCCTGAAGGGGATTGTTGGGCTGCTGAGATTTTTGCCCCCATTCAGCTGCCAGTTCTCCTCTCTTATCTCTCACGTTCACTCTGCTGGCTTTACCACTTCCTCGTAACGCATTCCTGGAAAAGGGAGGGTGGGAACGGAAATACTCCATTACACCTCTCTCTACCAGTTTACATTTCCACAGTGCATACGGTAACGGACAAGCCAGACTCCTCCTGGGTTTAAGCACCACATATAAATCTTCCCTATTCAATTAGAGCAAACCTATGCTGCCAGCTACCACCGCCGACTGCCACATGAGCAAGGGCTAAACCTGGCCAGAGGAGCTTCTGATCAGGAAATCAGATTTTCTGGGGTCTGGAAGAGTCAATATGTTGGATCAGATTCATCTGCTGGCTGCCGTGACAGTCCTGGGAGTCCTGGAGCAAGGTAGGGACCATTAGATGCACCCAACCAAATACCTTCTGGGTCAGTCTTCTGTACCTCCACTGATTTCCTTTCACTTCCATATTTCATTTCGGCTGTTGCACTAGCACTTTTCCACTCTTCAGACAGCAGAGTGATATCTTGTCTGGGTTTTGAAACATACTCAACAAAATGAGTGCTGGGGAAGCTCTTCCTCTGAACTGACCTACCTCCCCAGTTCAGAAATTTCTTGGTAGATCTTCTCCTGTGAAAACATGTCAAATTTTTCTATTTGAAAAATGTGTTTACAGCAGTTCCTGAGGTTTGTGTAGATGTTAGCGTACAAAGAGCACTGCAGTGTGGAAAGGTGTAAGAACAGGCTGTGGTAGGTTACACAGAGCATCTCCCAGCCACGGTTCCACATGGCATGACAATTTTAATTTACTGTCTGGGTGGCTTATCTGTGGTATCAGTTCCATCCCTACTCAGCCATCAGGATTTAGACGGGGAAAAGATTAAAGATTGAAAAAAAGCTTAAAATTGGCCATAACAAAGTGCATATGAATTGTGTAACAATTTCTATAGATAATAGATGATCTGTTAATTTAGCAAGAGAGAAAGGAAATATCCACTGGTGGTACGTGACTGCATACTCCTCGCTTCATTGTTGCACTGTGTCACTCCTTTTCCTAGTCTGAAACTTAATCTGGGATTTTCATCCACCTATGCAGGGATGAAAGGTTTGGAGGATACCGCCGAACTTTTGTCCTTACCCCTGGCGGTTTCCTGACCCCACCATGCCCAGACAGAGGACTGACCATTGCTACTTTTCTCTCTTTTGCTGCAGCCTACTTCTTCCTTCAGGTGATCTATGCTAGGAGAGCATTTGGCATTTCTCCTCCAAAAACTTCTGGCCCACCTGAATTTGAGAGGATCTTTCGAGCACAGTAAGAAACTCCTCTTACAAAATGCTTTCCAGATCACATGTCTAATGGCACTGCCCCTCCCCTGCTTTGCCATTTATTTCTCAGGACTGTAATTCAACAATTACTGACCTCTCTCAGGGTTAAATGAATGGGTTTAAGAATCAGCATCAAGACTGTCTAGGCTCACGAGTCCTAAACACACCAGCCATTGCTGATAGGCAGCACACAGAAATCGCTGTCGTAGAGTGCAGGGCTGCTAAACACAAAGTTGTGGGTGTCTGAGTCTTTGGTTTTAGCCAAGTGATGTCAAAACCTCAGGCAGCTTCAGTCCTGCTCTGAATCCAGCTCACTGGGAAGGACAAGATCCCAGAGAGATCTCAGCTGAGGCTGGTATGGGGATAGCCACAATCAATCTTCTCTGCTCTGACTTCTGTGCTGCAGTGGGGAGAGAAGCACAGTGGGAGGAAGCTCCCACTTTTGCTTTAGCAGTGAAAAAGAAAGAACCGGGCAGCAGAAGCAGGATCCCCTCGCCCTTCCCCTTCTCTGGTCCTTTGCCAGCCTTGAATTAGCCTCATCCTGCGTCTCTTGGTGCCACTACTTTGTCTTTAGGGGGACAGGACATGGCGTACAAACAATCCAAACAGCTGAGTGCTCCTTCCCACTCCTGCATAAAGCCCAAGCGGCTCTGGCCTTATCTGCTTAAGATGCACTTCATCCTCACCATGTCTGCACCCTGCTGGGGCAGACCTTCCTTGCGGCTTTGGGGCTTTTACAGCAGGGTTTAAGCTGCAGCACTCGAAAAAGGGCAGGGGGGTGGTGGTTCACGGAGCCTTTCTGTGCACGGTCTGACCTGGGCATCTTTTACTTAATTTCTTGTGCCCTGAAGACCCTGTTCCTTCCATTGTTTAATTCCTGTAACTAGAGGTGGGATGGGAACTTAGGGGAAAGGTGCAAGCCTGGAGGCTTTTTATGGTGACATCAGCTCTAAAAAGCAGCAGCCTGCAGCCTCTGGAAACTGCTAGGGGAAGCAAAAAAGGAAGATGTTCCTCCTTTCCCTTGTTTATGACCTTCCTCTTTCCTGCCAGGGTGAACTCCTCTGAGTATTTTCCCATTTTCCTGGCACTTCTGTGGCAGGCTGGACTCTTCTTCCATCAAGGTCAGAATAGCCTGTTACCTGGTTTGTCCCTGGATCTGTTCCCCCGTGTGCTGGCTCAGTCCTCAGGTCCTGCTCACCCTCCAAACAATAAATTAGGCAGTAATTCTGTCTCTGATGGGAGGGTAGAGCCAGAGGACACAAAGCCTCTGTTCCTTCACTTTGGGCTACCTACTTGGCTTAAAGTAGCTCCATCTTTGGAGATGGTCACTCTGATCTCTGTCAACTACAGGTCTGGCCGCAGCCTTGGGTCTGCTCTATCTCTACGTCCGCTACTGCTACTTTATGGGATACAGGACATCGTCTTCAGAAAGGTAAACACCTCTGCCAGTCTGGGATACCAGCCTGGTAACCCCTGGGGGTTTGCATTTGGAAACATATTGCTTCAGAGAAGCTCAGGACTTCCTCTGGCTGCTCTGGGGTCCCTGCATGACTGAGCCTTACCAAGCTCTCGCTGGGGCATAATGTGGGCATGGGCACAGGGCTTGGGACAGAGACACAGTTACAGGACAAGGCTGGAGCTTCCCCGAGCCCTTGCGGGTAGGTGTGTGCTCCCTCGAAGTAGGAGCAGGGCACAGGAACCCACACAGGGGACAGGGGACAGCCGGGGGCTGCCTTTCCACCCCCCTTCTGCAGAGAGGAAGGGACTGTTCCCGGGCGAGGGCAGCGATGCTCGGGCTCACAGGGTCGCTCTCTCCCACCAGGCTCACCCCAATATACTTCAGTGCTGGAGTTCTCTGGATTCTCACTGCAGCTTCAGCCCTGGGCATCCTGCATTTCTTCCTCTCTCACTACTTCGGGCTGAATGTCCTCCAGCTTCTCACAGCGTGACCTGCTCCTCTGTCCCTCGTTGGTGTCCTCGCCTTTGAGTCCTGCTCCCTCCAGCCCACGGTAACAGACTGGCTGTACTTAAAACAGCCCCCACTGACAAATCCACCCTCACCTGAGTTTTTCGCACCTCCCTCCCCACTGCCCAGTGCCGGCATGAACTGCTGAGCTCTTCAAGGAGGTATTTTTTTCCCCATGGCACTGTGTGTGCCGAGTGCTCCATATCTGGCCGTTCTGCCATGCCTGATGCGGAAACAACTACTCTCCAAAACAAGGAGAATTTTAGGAAAACCGGACACATAAAAGCAAATTCGTCTCAGCATGAGCTTCCCAATGAGCTGACCCCAGGAACCGCCATGTGTTCCACTTCCTCCAGCGGCTCTGCCTTCAGCCCAGGCACCATCCATGGGTTCATGCCAGTTTTCCAAGGCCCACACCTAAGAAAGGCATTTGTTTGAAACCAGATGTGGGCTGAGGCATAACAAAAGAGGCAAGGGATAAACAGGAGCAGCCATCAACATGTTATGCAAAACTCTTATTAGTGCCCTCATAATGGTTACTATGCCTGTGGGCAATACTGTAAATCAGATCAAGCAAACTTTTAACCACTACTGCATGTGTAACTCTGAATAGTGCTGAGCAACAATGTGCATGAATAAAAAAGGCACTGAGCTTGCTGTGCCAGGTGTCTCCTTGTGGGTCTGCAACTAGCAGAGAAAAAAACCTGGGTGTTTCAGCACAAGGCGTCTGCCTCGGTCTCCCAGCTGTGCAGTACAGCCTGCACCGGTGCTCGGCCCCCCCTGCAGCAGGAAGCCAGGTGTTCACAATGCTGCTGCTTTTGGCCATTGGTCTGCTGATGTTAGTGGCACGGCTCAGAAAACACCAGCAGTGCTCCGTGCCATCGTCACAATGGGATTTCACACCAAACCCGGAGAGCGAACGTAACTGCATTAACATGCTGCCAGTCTAACCACATTGTAAAGCCTGCCGTCCTCCCCTCCCTTCCCCAGCAGTAGGCATATCTAGACTGCAAGAACAAAAGGCAGGGTTTTTTTGGAAGAAGTGATTAATGTTTCACATTGTTTCACTTCCTTCCCTGCATTTCAAATTGGCTTACCCAACAAAGCCCCCGGTCTGTTTCCCTTTCGGACTCTCCTGCCTTGGAGTTGTGCTACCACATTAAAGTTGGCAAACACTGCAGGGCAAGGCTTAAATCCAGACAAAAATAACTGTACAGCACTTGTTTCTGCAAAGTTTTCAGTGCAGCAGGGCCTCATCCTCACAGGAGCTCCCGGGTGTCATGGCAAGATAAACAACAATAACTTTTTTTGAGCAGCTTTGGTAATAGACTTTGGAGAAGGCTGTGCTTTGTTTAACTGCAGCTGTGCCTTAGCAAGGCTGGAGAGGAACACCCATGCCACTTGCCCCCCGTGAGACTTTACTTAGCATTTACATTAACACGTCCCACCATCTCCTGAATTTAATTCTCAGTCCTCACCTTTTTATCAGCGTAACCAGTCACCTCCCAGAGGTTAATACATAAGGCCCAGCCCCAGCTGCTGATGCAGGTCCTGGCTCTGTGTCAAAATCGGTATCTCTGGTTAGTCCAAGCAGGTGCTCACTGGTTCTGCAGACACAGCCTCCATCTTTCATCCTGCAAACAGTTTTTCTAACCCTGGTGCTATCGTCCCTGAGCCACTACTCACCTGAGCCCTGCTCATGTCGGTTCTGTGTGTGACAGGGCTGCAGAGTGACTCAGAGGAGGGAAGTTAATGATTCAGCAGCGAGGCTGTGGCTGCAGACTTCTCCCCTTGGATGCACAGAGGACCATTACAAATCCTGGCACAGCGCAGCCTGGGCTGCCCGTTGCTAGTTCTGCCACACAAAAACTGCTCGGCACATCAACCCCTTCAAACAATTGTCAGAGGGGTCATTTCAGGTGCCTCTAGCAGAAGGAAAGCCCCTCCTGTCTGCCCAGGGTTGCTGTCATCACTCTGATACTTCCTAACAGCCATCGAAGAAAATCGCTTTGCACCAGACCATGGTTCAACCATGCAGCTGACGGTTTCAGGCTTTACCGGATCCAAACCGCGGCCGCACGCTGCACAGGTGCTGTATGAAACCACTTTGCCCGCTCGCATCTGCTGCAGAGACGCCACGGAGGAGCCGGGTTTAGGCCTGGCGGGGTGTGTGCTGGGGGGGGACAGGGCCTGCCCGTGTGCCGCCGCAGGGTTACGTGGCTCCGGGGTCACCGCCCGGCTGGTGCCAAGATCGCTCTGTGGGTTCCAGTTTACCGGCAGCCCAACCGCCCGGACACCACGGGTACGGCTGCGCGGCCGAGTGCAGGCCCACTGCGGGGGCACGGC
>NW_020799117.1:5992033-5998482 GCF_003259725.1 Athene cunicularia | reverse complement strand
GGGCCCAACGCCCGCGGCAGGGACGCGGCTCACTGCACCCCAAGAGGCGCCCAGGGCAGCCCCGGCTGCACCCCAGCGGCGGCGCCTCGCACAAACCCTCCTGCCTCGAGTTTTAGCCGCGCTGGGCCAGGCCCTGGGGTCAAGGGTATTGGGGTGGGGGAGCCCTGGAGCCTCGCAGAAATCTTCCTGGCGACGGCCTACAACTGACACACGAGCCCCCTGCAAAGTGCGTTACAGATTCCCGAGCTCCGTCCTGCTTCCTCCCATGAGGGCTGCCAGTTCGGTGTCAGCAACAAGGAGGGAAAGGTTTGGCGTGAGATATTTGGAAGCAAATCCACTCTGATACTGCCACAGCCTCCCAGGCGATGCGCCAGCTGTACGGGAGGCCATCAGAGAGCAAAGGAAACCTGCAGAACCAGCGAGAACTTTTTAATCACAAGAAACGCAGAGGCTGAACTTGTAAACAAGCCTCCATCCCCCACTGGGGCTTGTTCCCACGCAAGCCGAGGAGTGAGGATGCAAGCGCACAGCCCCGTCCCCCCGACACCAACCGAGCAGCCGCCACCCGCTGCAGGGATCTCCGGGGAACGCCCTCCCGCTCCTGTGTTTGCAGGAGCCCGGCCAGGTTCCTGTAAGGCTTCTGTACCACGTCGCAGAAGTTTGTAGTTTATTTTTATCTTGAAAACTTCAAGGGCGCCCACGTGTACTTTCCTACCCATCATGTGATGGCCTGTGCAGGATACGTGCACAGGCAGGTCTGGTGTGCAGAAAACGTCGGTCGGGTTTACATGTGGCCCCCAGCACCAAATTGCTGTGCCCTGGGACCAAGGAAAAATTGCAACCGTGCGCCCGAGCTCAAGGAAGAGCACCCTGGTCCCTCCAGAGCGTGGCTTGGTGGGATGGATGGAGCACACCCTGGGATTTCCCTAGGAAGCAGCACCATGAAATTTCTTTGGGGGTGTGTTTGGGAGGAGAAGGGCCTGTGAGGCTGGGAGAGGAGGGTGCAGCTGGTGGCCTTGTCTTTGTGGCACTGGCATGTCACCCAGGTTTCCATAGCACCAGCATCCATAACACGGGGCCAAGGGGGGGGAAAGAAGTAGGTCAGACTGGGCTAACAATACCCAGACGTGTCTATCTATGGCTCAGCCTGATCCAGGAAAGGGGGTGAAGTGGAGGAGAAAGGGAGAGGGAAAAGAAAAAAAGAAAAAAAGGAAAACACAAAGTGTCCATAGTTTGAGCAATACATTTCTTTCCCTCAGAAAATCAGGACATTTTAAAGCCACCTTTGTGTATCAGTACTGAGACTGAGACTAGCACCCACCTCCTGCCCATTTGACAACAGACTACAAGGGAATTCAAATGCTAATTTGGAGCCACACTTCTCAATGGGTCTTTATTTCTGCAGCAGCTCCAGGATCAGAGCCCTGGGGAACCAGCTGGCTGGAGCTGTGAGGATGCTAATCTCTAGACCAGTACTGTGGGATGCTTTTCCTTCCCCTCTCCATTCCACATCCTAATTTTGTTACCCCCTTGTCTTAGTTTTACTTGTTTACATTCAAGGACAAGGAAAAAGAAAAGCAGACACACTGGAGTTGTGTAACTGAAATAACTGTGGTAGTGACCCATTTTATGTGCTGACTGCAGAGGCCTCGCCGTCAGCAGCGTTTTGGTGTGTGCTGCTCGCAGTATGGTCATTTTGAACTATGTATCCACCAATGCGAAAACTGAGAAGAACATTATGAGCAGTAAGATCCAGAACCCTCTTATCTGGGTAAACATACAGTCACACAGATCTGCTGGGTGTGCAGAAGAGCAAGATCAGAGGAAGAACTGCTTTGTTTGGGGAGAGGGGGAATCAGGGGGTGTAGGTGCAAGAACATGACTCTCACTGGAGACACTGAGATGGGCTGGGATGAGGAGCGTGACTGTGGCTGACCCTTGTTGTACCTGTGGATTGAGAGCACTGTGTTTGGCTTAAGTGCTGCACTGTTGCAAAAGAGATGCAGCCATGGATGGAGGCGCAGGGTGTTCCAGACAGGCCTGTGAGAGCAGGACCCTCGCCCACGGGCAAATACTCCCTTTACATTACCACAGGCCACAGTCCTATGCTGTAGAAACCATCTCTGGATTAGATAGTGGGGTAAAACCCAAGCAAAACCAACATAGCTATCTGCCACTGTTAGCAGGTCAAGGGAGGGAGGCCAGGAAAATCCACGTTCTAAGGTTACAATTTGCCTCATCATTGGTTTTGTACCTCCCAGCAATTATCACTTGTAAAGGAGTGCCAAGAATTCCCCTTGCCCCTGGTGAGGGCAGAGTATATACAAGGTGGACAGGGCTTAACATGCCCTTTTGTGAATGCCCTCCCTCCAAAGGAAAACTTAACACATTTGCTGTGGAAGCTCTGGAAAGAAGTGTGCCCGACTCTGTGTTCAGGGATTTCCAGGATCCAAGAGCTAAAGGTAAAAGGTAGGAGGGACAAAAGTAGGGTCAGCACTCAGGAGGACTCACAGAGCACTCCTGGAGTGAGAGAATAAAAGAGGATTTGTGCCAGCAGTGTGTGCATTAGCTGTGTTGCTTTGACATTGCACTACTTGACCAGAGAAAGCTGGGTGACCCCAAACAGGTAAGGCAATGTTATCTGCAAGGGGTGGAAGTCAGGGATCATCATGTCAGCAAGGACGAAACCAGTGAGCTGCTGTGGTCACTGCTGCTGAGCCTGCGGTTAGTGAGAGGCTAAAACAGGCTCCAGTTCGTGAACATGGGTGGCTAGAGTAACAAGAGCTCACGTACTGTTACCTGTCCTGATACAGATACTGCAGCACACTCTCCCAAGGCTGGACTCAGTCACCCCACTGTAAAGTCTTTACAGCTTTACAGCTCATTTTCCTTCTGGGAGGGCACAAGGAAATGCAGACGAGGCTTGTCGCAAGGGAAGCAAATGGACACGTGCCCACTTCTCTCCTGGCGGGTACATGGAAGAACTGCCAAAGAGCTGTAAGTGTTCTGCCTGAGCGAAGAAACCTTCTCCGAGAGCAGCCTGATGAGCTCAGTACAGCACTGCACGGCCAGATGGCTTCTGGATCAGAGCTGACTCATGCCCACCTAGCTCAGAGTCAGGCAAAACATACAGATACCTAAAGTACGCTGGTAGAAGACACCTCTTCTACTGCTGTAACTGTATTCACTGCAAGGTAGCTGTATCGGTAAAAAGCAAAAGGTATTTTGCCAAATGCTATAACTATAATGATGCAAAACCAAAATGGTAACAGGTCTGAGTTATGCTAATGAACAGAAAAGAATCAGACAGGTCAACTCCCAGCTGAGCCCCAAGAGGATGCGATCACTGAGGGAGCAGAACAGGGGGGATTCTTCCATTTTTGCAGTGACAAAGGATGGTGAGTATAAGCTGTGGGTAAGCTGGTGGTATAAAGGGAAGGGTGATACATTCAAACAGTACAGCAGTGGCCTCAGAGAGGAGGGACTTGGGTATCAGCTTTTCACTAAAGCAGTGTATTTTCCAGCCTGGCTTGGCTTCTTGGTGAACTACGGATTAGAAAAGCTAGGAAACATGAGCTCTGCCCAGTCTCTGCTACAGACCACCATTTTCAGAGTAATGAATAAAGATAAAAAAGGTGAAAATCAAGAAAGTAAAGGTGAAGAGTAACCAAAAAGCCTCTTAAATTGCCCAAAGCAAAAGCAAGAAGGAGGCTGCTTTAGCAAAACTGAACTGGCAGCATTAGCAGACGATGAACGTGGCCATGTTATCTAATATGGTAGAATACAGATCATGCATATTTAATAGCATTGTTTAGCTTGTATTTGTCCCAGCATCACAGCTAGAGGCTGTTTCTAAAGCCATGAGCAGCAATAGAAAGGTTATAATTGAATTCTAGGGCTTTTGACTGGAGGTCACACATAC
This sequence comes from Athene cunicularia, assembly GCF_003259725.1. Taxonomy (NCBI): domain Eukaryota; kingdom Metazoa; phylum Chordata; class Aves; order Strigiformes; family Strigidae; genus Athene; species Athene cunicularia. The sequence goes on along the minus strand of NW_020799117.1, from coordinate 5,994,560 downwards.
AGACAAACATACAAAGCTTTGGTAGGGTAAGACTTCCGTGCATTCCCCATTTTCAGAGCTCAGATGATAAAGGAAGTCAGCTGCTAGCAGTATTTGTTGAGAGTTAATCAGGTTTGCAGATTAACTGTAAGATCCTGAATTATACATGCTTATATGCAAACGCGAGGAACATGCAACAGACGTAGCTAAGACATGGAGGATGAAGCTTACAATGGAGGCAGAAGAACAAATGGGTAACATCTAGCTAGGAAAGAGAGAAAGGGAAGGCACATACATCGATGGGGTCAGGAGGACAGATAATGAGTTCTGTCATCTTTTCAGAGCAGGTATTTAAACTCTGATCACTGTTCTCCCTGAAATGGCAAACGCTGACCCATAAAAGAATTATTGATAATTATTTTTTGTATTGCCATCATTTCTCCATATGCTTAGATACCTGTAAACCCCTTGAACCAGAGTTGCAGATTTTCTCCATTATTTTCTTACCCAGGAAAGAAACATAAGCAAGCTAACAAATAGAGATTTATGACTGGTACCAAACATAAATGTCCTGAGCAGGTAGCAGGTTTCAAGGAAGAGCTTTACTTTGTTCCAGCTTAACACTCAACGTGTCTACTCAGCTTTACACATCTCTCTGCAGGTTGGGCTGGTGCTCATGCTACCCTGGTGCAGCTCTCTGCTCCCAGCTTTGCTCACCATGAACTTGGAGAGAATTGGGGATGCTGCATGGGGTCTGTGTGACTATTTAGCAGATTGTTTCTCCAGTAGATTTCTACCCAGGAGGCCACCTCTTTGCCCATTTCCTACCAGATGGGCTACAAAACCCATCAGGCTGAACTTGGTTTAGATTACAGCCCTCCCAGGTTGACTTGAACAAGGCAAAAATTTATCTTCTGGGAATGCAAGTGGGAAAACAAGAGCAGCTCCTCTCCCCAGCAGTCTGGGCAACAGGTGTGCCTTTCCCCTTCGCAGGAACAGGCTTGTGAAATTCTGAAGTAGAACAAAGCTCTTTCAGAGAAAAACAAATACCTGAAGCTGCAGCTCGAGTTGCTGGCTGACACAGACAGTTCAGCTCTGTCTGCTGGAGAGAAAGGTACAGGTGTCAGGCTGGCACCATAAAGCAAAAAAGCCAGGTTAACTGATGATGCCTGAGTCCTAGAAGAAATCACAGAAGCAAGAGCTGGAAGTTTATACATGTAAAATACATAGATAGTTGTTTCCTTGCTCATGAAACCTAATAAAATACTGTATCAGATGTTTCTGATTTTTATCCTCTATCTCATTCTTTGTGAGTTCTTGTGTATGTACCACGGGACCACCCTTACTTGCAATAGCACCTACCAGAGATGGCCTCTCAGGGAAAGGGCTGCTGCTGTTAACAATAACTCCACTTGAATTGTTAATTCCTGTCATCTTTCAAACACCACATATACATTGGCTAATTATAACTCTTCGGATAACTATTTATGTCTTTGTCTGCCTCTGCTGTTCATAGTCACATTCTTCCCTCAGAAGTGGCTGTACCCAACTTCCTGGTGGATGTGTCATGTTTCAAGGCAGGGAGGTATTTTGCCTACGCTTAATAGCAATTACATATTTGCACAAAAGTCATATGACCTTTCTCTAACACTGGAAGAACATGCATGCAGCAGAACTTCTTGATGGTGCGAACACAGGATTATTCTGATTTCCTTGGAGACCTCTAAAGAGAAAACTGATTGACTACAATAAACACAATCAAGAAAATATTGGGCAAACCAGGCTTTACTTATCATGGAACATTAAATAGCAAGAAATGAGCCAGTACAGCCCGCTTCAAAGCCACAAAGTCATGTGGATCATGATGTGTAAACAACAGAGAACCCATTTTCCATCATTATTTAAATGCAGTAATGGGGACTAAGACCAGACTAATAAAATGACACATCATAAATGTACCCCAGTGTATGATTATTAATATACGTTATAAGAAGACAAGAATTATCATTAACTCACTGTCAGAAATGCAAAAGCTTCAATGGGGATTAGCAAAGGGATTTGCTTTATACTAACTGCTCAGTCAGAAACAAAGCTGTGAATAGATGCCACACCTCCACAGTCCTAAGGTCACCACTTATCTGTTCAATCACACTGGCTCCCTTACAATTATTTTAATCTTTTAGCTAATGATTCTTTATAACAGCATTTTGCAGAGGGGATTGGTCTGGTTAGGCATAGGACGAATGGACTTCAGGGTGCAGCAGACATGCGAGAAAGTGGCGATTTGTCTAACCCCGGCAGGGAACTCGGTGATTTCCAGTGCGAGATCCAGCAAATAAACCTGCCTGCATCAAAGCCCAAACAAACAGTCACTCTGAAAGCACGATCTGGAAAGGTCAGGGTTGGCAGATTTTCAGCCGCTGCGGTTACTATCCCCATTGTTTGCATTTCCGCGCCAGAGCTTGCAACAAGCGTCACTCGGACGGTGCGAGGGCAGCCCGAGGAAGGCCTGTCCCGCCGCCCAGGCCGCGGCCTGCCCGGCCGCCAT
>NW_020799117.1:5986259-5991983 GCF_003259725.1 Athene cunicularia | reverse complement strand
TGTTTACTCGGGGGGGGGTGGGGGGAGAGGTCGTAAACAAGATCCGCGTAAATTACAGTTTATTCCAGGTGTAACCTTGCGACTGCAGTAACGTCCCTCCTTAAGTAGCTGTGAGAGCAGCCATTCAATAAAGCAGAAGTTGAAAGTAAAGGTTTCTGGACGCCATAACAGTCTCGTCTTAAAATGGTGAACTATGCCAGTTATTGCAAAACAACCCTGCCTCAGCGCCTGCTATCTCTGTTTACTGGGTTGTCAGCCGTTGATAACCAGTGAACTCCTCTGTTGTGAAAGCCAGTTATTAGTCCATATTATTTAAAATCTTTATTAAACAGCAGAAAATATACACAAAGTACATGATCAAAGCACCCCTTATTTGTTTTAACTATACAGAAAATTCGGTCAAAAGCCAGACAGGTCAGACAAGCAAAAAAAACCCCGCAAACCAGATTTTGAACTTAAATCTTGCCTTAAAATAAACTATAAAGGTAACACATTCACTTAAACTGCCTAAGAACGCTCTGATTTTTAGGTTTAACTCTTGAGCTTCAGGCACTTGTAATTCAAATTAGTTTTCATCTTAAGAAGTCAGGAAAGACTTGACCTGTAAAAACAAAGCACACGTGTTTGTGTTAAAAGAAAAGGTAAATTATGAGGCTTTTCCCTTTCTCAGGGAACAAATTATTTGTTACTGTACAGTTTCCAGTGCTGTTCTGCCTCTACATGTAATTCCTGACCTGAAATGCTTTTCAGTATAGCAGATGGCTGTGAACCCAGGACTTGGAAGTCAGTAATACATAGAAATGAGTAACTTAATTAGGCGAAAATAGCAAGTAACTATGAAAGGTAACTTCTGGAATGCTTTACAGAATGTTACTTTGTTAAAGAAAATAATTTTCCTTCATTAGGTAGGTTTTTCCTAGGGAGAGAGGGGATTGTCTGACAACTGGTAGCACTTTCTGCGTGGTGCTGCACCCACTGCCCTAAGCTGAAAGCAGAGCTGGGCTTGCCATATGCTGGGTGGCAAAGGGTGTTTGGTGCAGGCAGCACCGGTGGCCTTTCAGTGGGAGGAGTTAAAGGTAACAGATAGGAGTGTAGTCCGGTTCATAAGTCAATTACTGGTTTCCATGAGCGTACAACTTGACAACAAATACCTCCACAACTGAACGTTGTGCTCCCCTCCCCAGTTTATATAGAGCTATATAAGTGGGAAAGTTAGGTTTGGCTTGAAGGAGTCATTCTTAAGTAATCTCAAAATCGATGACCCTGAACAAGATGGAGAAAATGGATTATATGGTTTGATAGGAGGGCAAGAGTACTTTTTTCCATCTTAAAAGGATAGTCTTGTTGGGGCAGTGGGGGAAAAGAAAGGTTCAAGTGTCCCAGTGAGTGAAATATGTAATGCTAGAGCTCTGTTGAAGGGTTGGTGATGAGGCCCATGCCTTTAGGCATTAGGAGAGGGTTTTCTTGTTGTGAACTGGGCACAGAGCATATGACTCCAGCAGAATTTGGGCATTTATTCCTAAATTTGACCTTTCCTTGGAATTAGCAAACACCATTTTGACTCAAGTGACCTATTTATTACTACCTTGTTTCCTCAAATGGCTGTTGGCTCTCCCTCACAACTCTTAGAATTGTCACTTCATGCGTTTAGCATTATGTACAAAGTTCAGTTAGCTCTGCATTTGTCAGATGTGTTGTGCTCTGTCCATGAGGAGCTTACAACCTTAGAATGAGGGGGGCATAAATAGCTCTAAACTGACTGCAGAATTTTTTGAAGGACATCATGGCTGACATGAACTGGGCAGTATAATTCTGAGCTATTTAATGAATGGTATGGCAGTGCAGACTTGGCAGTCTGACTGCTCCAGCTGCTGTGTACTTGCATCCCCCACAATTGCCCCTCTTTAAAAAACATTCAGTTTTCCCTTGAATTGTGAGGATGAGGTGGGGTTAAATCCCTTTTTTTGAAGGAAAGCAAAAAGCTTCCTAAGTCTATGAAGGAGACTGCACTAGTCCCAAACAAATACTTAATTAAATTTTAAGAATGTAAATCAATAACTTAAGAATTATTACCACAGAAGAAAGGCAGATGAGGAAACATTTAATACTTACTTTATCAATCAGGTACTCCTGTTTAATCTTATCGTTCTTAAAATCTTCATTAACATCCAAAACTAGAATAGGAATCTCTTTAAGGTTCTCAAAATCAACTCTGTTAAATGGAAGAACATCATGCTATTAAAAATAGTAAAAATTACTCTGTATAAAACAATCCAGCTCTTCCAGTTGCTTTCCAAGTCATTCTGAGGATGCAGTATTACTTAAATTACCACATGCATCTGAGATGTTAATGCTGATGGCTGTGACTTAAGTATAGAGACATGGTCAAGTCTGTCCTTAATTGCTCTTGTATAACCCAGTCAGTTACCATCACTTTAATGTATTTCACAAATTTGGCCCAGAATTTTTTTTTATTGTACAAGCAGGGGGTAAGCTTATGCTTCTTACCTTAACGTCCTTTAATCCCATTCTTCTTGTTATGGAATCAATTATCAGGAATATGATTTTGATAATGGTGTAATTTTTAAAATATCACTTGCCCTTTGTCTCCTCCACTTCTTTATAGTTAACTGCTAATCCGTTTACTGAGGTGTATTTTTAAAGCTTCCTTTTGTGGGTGTGACTTCTTTCACAGGTTATAATGGCTCCGAAAAAAGCAACACCATTTTGACTAGCAGTTAGGAGCAGATGGGAGCAATAGTTGCACAACATTGTTCTCTTAAAGCAGTAGTTATTCTGTCTTACTGTTTGTGAAAAGCATTTCTGAAATGCAGTAAGTGTGCTGAACAGCATTCTTAACTTGTGTTTGCAGACTGAAGTGTTAAATACAGGAAACGCTTGCTCACAAGTTTGGAATGAGTACACAATGTAAACGTTCCCAAAATTCCACAATAACTCAGTGCCTGTTTGTCTCAAACATTTGCATTATTCTACATGAAATTTAGGACAGTAGATGTGACCGATAATGTACTTTTCCTGGAATTGTTATGCTTCCCATTTAGAGTATTTCAGGCTCCTCTAGGGGAAGAATCCAAGGTCTGCTTTCACATTTAAAGACTGCTTACATGGGAAAGTTAGGGAGTGTAAGTAAGGAAGTTGGGGGACAGGGGGGTGTGCAGAGGTCACTTTAAGTCACTGACTGGGTTTCTTGTGTGTAACAGTACCTGCCAAAAGCCTTTCTGATTGTTTAAATATTAATCCTATCTTCAAAATAAACCTTGTTGAAATACAGTCAGCCTAGTTTAAAGGTAGTTGGGACCTTGCCCTCTTACATTGGAACTGGAAGCTGTTTGGTAGGTAACTTAGTTGATTGGCTGCTGAACACAGTCTCAACTCTGTCCTATTCCTGTGTACTTCCAGTTAACAAAACTCATATCCCTGCTGGAGTTAGAACTACACAGCTTTCTAGTTAAAGCTAATGCTTAACAAAGCTTTAAATTAGATGAATTTCCATCTCTTGGCAATTTTAACTTCCCTGCCAAGAGATGACCTTCTCTCTGCATATAACCTAGAGTAATCACATCTGTGCCAAGAAACGTGGAGTGGGTCTAAAGATAAGTCCTTCCAACTCTGCCTGAGTGAAGCTAGACTTAGCTAAACCTTAATTTTACCCCTAATCAACATTAGCACAAGGTAGAAAAAAAGCTTTGCCTGTAAATTGAAACTTGCCTACAGAAAATGGGTTCATACCTCATAGTCCTTTCATGGAGCCAGGTTTCATGTTTATAGTGGAGGTTTTCCAAATACTCGAGCTCAATTCCTTGCTCCTCTTCCCTTCCCCTCGTCTGTAGCCTTTCCATGCATTTCTGAAAAAAAAGTACAAGCCTGGACATTAATCATGTGTTGAAGGCTTAATCAAACAGATCAGTTGGTCCTTAAATCAGGACTAATGCTTGACATTAGTAAGCATTAATTTTAAATGCTTGTCTGAAAATAAATGTTAAATCTAGAATAACTTAAAAAACCCAAACTTGAGCCACTTTAGCTAAATGTTAATAGTTCTTATTAAAATATCTTCAAGTCAGGACTGCATGGGAAGGAGAGTCAAACTTTATGCAGAAGTTCAATTTCAGCCTTGGATCTTTACTGGGAGTGGTGGTGGTCTAGGAACTGTGGTATTTGCTGACCTCAAAATAGCTCAGAAGAGAGAGGTTTTAATTTAGTCTCTGAATTAAATCAGAAATTATGATAGGCTTCCCATTGCTTTGGGGGGGGAGTGTTAATTCAGTGTTAAATCGCTGCAGTATTCTATCATGAGTACTTGGGGTTTTGTATCCTCTTAAGCTCCTGGAAACAAAATCTGGAGCTGAAAATAGCAAACATACCTCAGGTGTGGTTCTTAGGTAGATCATGCCATCCAGTTCTATATCAGATTCAAACTGATTCAAAAGCCATGTGTGCCAGTCCTGATAAATAGCCCACTCTGTTTCATTAATATTTCCAGACTCGAACAGGTTAGAAGCAAATACGTATCTGCAATGGAGACATTAATCTCATGCCAGGAATGATCAAAGCAAACTACTAAAACACTTCTCACTAAAACGACTTTTTCATGGTACTGAAAAAAAATAGCTGCCCACTCTTACATCTGTAAAATACAGATGTTGAATCAAGCCTGCTCCTTGCAGATACTAGTTCAGTATCGGTGTTTCCCAAGCTCCATGACTGAACTTACAGATCTGGAGCTTTTAATCTGAACTCCTGTTGCAGTATGAGAGTAATTACCTGTCACTGTACACAGATCTCTCAAAAAATTGCACTGGATGTTCTGCTTCACGTAGCTTGGCTGAGACAGGTTTTAGTTGTGCTCTTACTCGGCTCAAGCAAGCGTAAGTCTGAAATGTGTAAGCCCATCTTGTGGGTTTATCATACAGCATTTGAAGTAGGTTTCCTCCACTCTTCTGTGATGTTGAAAGTTCCTAGGGGACAAGAGAGAAAAGACCAGCATATTTGCAGGATTTTATTTCTTTTTTCTTAATCCAGAATTTGGTATGTTGAAGTAAGACTTCAGGGCCTTGGGGTTTTGTTTAGTAAAATGCTTAGGCACCGGAATAAAGAGGTTTGTTTCTGAGCTGATTTAATGACAGCTGCTTCAAAATAAGTTGATCAGAGTCGCATACTTCAGTGTGATTCCTGTGGATGGAGTAGGGTAGTTATTTGGAATATGTATTAAGTAGCATTTTCCAAGTAGCTTTAATTTCTGAGTGTTTGGTCAACTGGTACAATAGTGGGGATGACTCTGGATGCTCTAGACTCTGTACAGCTGAATTTTGGGATGGCTCCCCAGCCAAAACAACTGTCTCCCCAAGCTTCCCAGCTCCAGCACACCTACCTCATACTCATCTTCAGCTGTCTGGATGTTGCACCACTTGGCAATGGGTTCAGGGATGATCTCCCACTCATCACTGTGTTTCTCTAGTAGCCTGACAAACGTTGACTTCCCTGCAGCTGGAGATTTGAGAAGTTGATCAAGGGTGCAGGTTAGCCTGGTCTTACTGATAGAGTGGCAGTTCTGGGGTTTCCTAGGCTGTAGGCAGTGTCACTGCAGTGACGCAGGGCACCCGGCAGGTTTTGGGATGCTGGGAGCGGGGTTAGTGCACCTTCTGAGTAAACAGCCCTAATCTCCAGCGCCAGAAGGCCGAGCCTAGGCCGGGCAGCCGATAA
>NW_020799117.1:5976153-5983372 GCF_003259725.1 Athene cunicularia | reverse complement strand
GTAGAGGAGGCTAGGGGGTGGGAGGGCACAGGCCAAGGGGGCCGCCGGGCGCTCTGAGGGGGTGCGGGTGGCGGCCGTGCTGTGCGGCGTCTCAAAGGGCTTGTTTTGGTTTTCTCCAGCAACCACAGAAGCCGAGACGGAGCCGAGCCTCACCCCCAATGTGATGCTCAACACGGAGAGCAGCGAGGGATATGTGGTGAAAGTCAGGGGGCTGCCTTGGTCCTGCTCCACCGAGGAGGTGCAGAGGTTTTTCTCTGGTAAGTGGAACTGTGGGGAGATAGGGGGCTGGGCTCTGGTGTCAGTACTGGCTTCCTCCTGCAGACACTGGCAGTGGGAATGCTGCAGCGAACAGCTCCTGAAAGCGTTCAGGGCGGTTCAGTAGCTAGTGAAGTTTGTAATGCAACAAGTGTCTCAGCTAGGACCTGGTATGGAAAGCTGTGCTTTGCTAGCAGGAGCTAGACACAAAGGAGGAGCTCAATCTGCGAGTTGCTGCGATAGCCACAACTGCTTTAGCTTCTTGAGCAGCCACAAGAGAAGCCTTAATTTTAAAGAAAACTTAAAAGTTCTTGCTCCAGGTTGAACTAAACCAGTTTAGTGCTTGGTGTTGTCCTTATAGGCTCTCTTGTGTGAAGTGCTTAGTGTGTCGTGTCCTTCCCACAAATTAGCATTCTGCAGTGATAAATACATGCTTACTCCAGTGACTGGAGATTTTCAAGCTGCATCAGGTATTTGGCATATTGGACTTGGTTCTCGTGTAGTTCATTATGCTTATACTGATTTTTTACTACTCCTTATTTCACTTCATGCTCATGAGAAAGTCTTTAAGGCATGATCAGAAGCAGATAGTGCATTCAGCTTGTCTTGAGGCAGCAAAGCTTCAAATCATTGAAAACAGCTAACTTGCATTGATGCTTAATTTTGCTAATCTTCAGCCTTGAAGACGGGTAACTTAATTTTAGATAGTTTCTTAGTTTATTGGTCACTATAAAAGTTATAATGAACACTCCTGTTTTCATCTCCTTAATTTGTTAGGTTTTTTTTTCTGTTAGAGTATCTGAACTTTTTAAAGTCAGTGTTCCTGTAGTAATTAAATTAATTCCTATCTTCCCATTTCCTTTTCAGATTGCAAAATTCTAAATGGGGCTTTGGGTATCCGTTTCATCTACACCAGGGAGGGCAGACCAAGTGGAGAAGCATTTGCTGAGCTTGAATCAGAGGAGGATGTGAAATTGGCACTGAAAAAAGACAGAGAAACAATGGGACACAGATACGTTGAAGGTTTGATTCAGTTGGTCTAGTAACTGACTAAATGTGTTTGTGCTTGATGGGTTTTTGGTTAATTGCTTTTCTGTTTCTTTAAAATGCATGTGAAAGGAGAAGTGGACTTGTATATCATTAAGTTAACTAGTTTCAAGGCAAATTACTTTTAAAAGCTGTTGCATATTCTAGAATGCATTAATTCTAAGTGCCTTTTACAGTTTTCAAGTCAAACAACGTTGAAATGGATTGGGTTCTGAAGCATACTGGTCCCAACAGCCCTGATACTGCTAATGATGGTTTTGTACGTCTTAGAGGACTCCCATTTGGCTGTAGTAAAGAAGAAATTGTACAGTTTTTTTCAGGTATGTGGGATAAAAGTAGTAGCTCTAGAACTATTGGTCTATGCTTCCACGGATTGCCCAGTAGTACTTCCAACAGTATACTGATGTGGGTATTAGAAGTAAATAAGCAATTCTTCATTAGTTATCTGGACTTCAGGGATCAGTTCCTAAATTACTTGTTAAATAATTGAGGGAACTCCAGAAAGCTGTTCTAGTTTATACTTAGTGAGACATACTGTTCCAAGTAAGGATAGCAGAAAGCAAGTGTCTTGGTTTCTAAATTAGAAGTGAACAATTCAGATGGGAGGATGTTTCCACCCACACTCTTAGCTGGCTCATGCTGTTCAGTGAAGGATGTAGAATGCCCTTACCACAGGGCTTGGTACAGGGAGCAGGAATCTGAGGAAGGGCATGCATTGTGCCCATGATTTTTTTTTTTTTTTAATAAACATAGATTTATTATTGAATAAGATTCCAGGAAAAAAAACCAACATGCTGAACTTTCTCCAAGTACAGACTTCCCCCTTCTAATTCCTAGGGGGAAAGAAAGCCCCTTGATGTTCTCTAGCTTAAAGTTCTTATGGATGAAGAAATAATGTCTTGTATTGACTCATTCTTGCTTTTTTTGCAGCTGTTGTATGTTTTAGGAACTGGAATACTATTACAAATGCCTAAGAATGAAATTTGTTGACTTATCTAGGATTTAAGTTAGTAGCATTTTCAAAATAGTAGATTTTTAAATGTGAGTGTTAAAAAAAGCTGGAATGTTTTGCTATAACAAGATACAATTGAGTTTACTGTTTTGCTTTGAAGTACAGTAGAAATATTTCCAATTTTACAACTTCAGAACTTGTTTTTTTTTATTTCTGAATTGGTAATATATTGTGAACAAGAGCAAATCCTAAGCATGTGCATTTTAAGTTGTTTTTCTTACATGGTTAAGTGATTCAAACTTTAAAAAAACTGTTCATGTGGTTAATATACAAAATGTGCCTCTTCTGTTCAGCAGCTAATACTTTTGAAATTACTTCATTATTTTTTTTCTTAATTAAGCACTCCTAAAGATAAAAAATAATGCTGAAACTTGATGTTTGCATAAGACTAATTATTTTACCTGAGTGTTTTCTAGTAAAAATAGTTGTTATATATAAAGCTGTTTAACTTGCTGTGTTTAAATTTATCTTAAAAAGTTCATCTTAAATACTTTCACAGAATTGAAGAGGTTTGTAATATGTGAACTTCTTAATGCACCCTGCATTAGATGCCTAATCTGAGGAGTTGTCCCTGACACTCAGAACATTTCTGTGCTCTGCAGGGTGGGTTAAGAATGTAAACTGAATGGTATGTGATCGTGGATCTCTTTGTTGACATGCTTTTTCTTCTGGTATTCTAGAATCAACATACCATTCACTTACAAGTGTTAAAATTCTGGTGTATTTAAAGCTATAAGAAAAACTCATGACTGGGCTTGTGATGTTAATATTGCCCCCCTACTGGGGTTATTTGTCCTTGGGTTGAAGGGTTGGAAATCGTGCCAAATGGGATAACATTGCCGGTGGACTTCCAGGGGAGGAGTACGGGGGAGGCCTTCGTGCAGTTTGCTTCACAGGAAATAGCTGAAAAGGCTCTAAAGAAACACAAGGAAAGAATAGGGCACAGGTGGGGATGGATGGTTGGTTGGCTATGTCACTTTTCTTATGGTAAACAATTAAATCCATATTCTCTCTTCTGAAAGTGTTAACATCCAACTAGAAATTGTGTTTTGGTCTCTAACTTGGTGATAAATAAAGATATTGCTGATGTGCGTATGGCACAGACTGTTTGGATCTACCCAAAACAAACCATAAAATTGGGCTGAGCTTAAGTGTGCTTTGGAAACTGGGTAAGCATGGAGGAGTGACAAACTGATAGCTTGAAAGCGACAAAGTTGAGAGACTATGGCTTTAACTTCTCAAATAGCACCAATTATGCCTTTAGCTCTAAAGACATGCACAGTATTCTTACTACCATAAGAAAATGTGATACTTTCTAAACTTGTTTTATAAGTTGAAATGTAACAAATTTTCTTACTGTATTAATCTTCAATGTAATAAGCATAGCTTTCAAGAAATTGTCACAAAGGGTTTTATTCTATTTTACTTGTGACTATTTTTCATTGAAGCATGCACTTTTTGCCTACGCTGAATCACTGAAGCATAGGCTGGGTTCACTAGCACATGCAGAGCTTTTTGTAGCATCCTGATGGGTTAAAATCTTGGTGGAGACTGGGTTTTTAACCCTCTGTTTACCTTGCCACATGAGCAAAACAGTGCTGAGTTGAGTGGATGTTGGTCCCTCCTATGATTTTTTTTGACTAACACTTTTCAAATTGGGGGGAGGAGGGTGGGGAATCAATATTGCTCCCCCGCCCTTAAGGTTGGGATACTGTGAAGTATGAGGAGCATGTAAACCCTTCAGTAATTGTAATTTCTTGAAAATACACTGATTTGAAAGTAATGTAGCACTTGTAATAGTATGTCATTGCCTACATAATGTAAAGAAACCTGGCTTAAAATATACTGCCAGTTTCGAGGCTATGACTAAATGGCTTGTTTTAATGTGAAGTGAGGTTTTTGAGGAGGGAACGTAGGACTGACTTCTTTCTGTGGAAACACTTGTAGGTACATTGAGATCTTCAAGAGTAGTCGAGCAGAAGTGCGCACTCACTACGACCCTCCACGCAAGCTGTTGGCAATGCAGAGACCCGGTCCTTACGACAGACCTGGTCTTACGCGGGGATATAACAGTCTTGGTAGAGGAAGTAGCTTGGAAAGAATGAGGCGTGGAGCCTACGGAGGAGGTACGTACGTGAAGTCCAAGAGGGAGCTGCTCAGCTGAGAAGCAGCAACACTTGGACCCGGTAGTGTATTCCCTGCTTTGTTACTACTGGTTTGTATTATGTCCTTGGCTTTGTTTTTTCTAGAAATGACACTTGCTAATGTCTGCAGTTGTGTTCATGTATTTTCGGATGTTTTTGCAGTTGAAATGAATATGTTGTCCGATCTGTTTGTAGGTTATGGAGGTTATGATGACTACAATGGGTATAATGATGGCTATGGTTTTGGTTCTGATAGATTTGGAAGAGGTAAGATTGCTCTAATAGCAATAGTAACTGAACTTTCAATATGTCTCAAAAGAAACTAAAATACATCTGAAAGACCTAGAATGGACTCTTTTCTCTGCAGGAATGTCGGACCACAGATACGGCGACGGGGGATCCACCTTCCAGAGCACGACTGGCCACTGCGTCCACATGAGGGGTCTGCCTTACCGAGCTACGGAGAACGACATCTATAACGTGAGTGCCAAATCTGCTCTTCAGTGCATGGCTTTAAGGTTCTGTTGTTGGATGTGTCAGCTGCACTGCAGTTAATGGTGTTCCTTGAGAGGAAATGACTTGCTGTAAAACCGCATTGTTGCATTGGTGCGTTTTAATCTCTCTGACTATTTTGTATGTAGTTCTTCTCACCTCTGAACCCTGTAAGAGTACACATTGAAATTGGACCAGATGGCAGAGTAACTGGAGAGGCAGATGTTGAATTTGCTACTCATGAGGATGCAGTGGCTGCTATGTCCAAAGACAAAGCAAATATGCGTAAGTATGACTTCTGAGTACACACACGGCTTTAGGGCCGCTGCAGCATAGTACGTGTGCTGTAACTGGAATGCCAAAGGTTTCCGTGCAGCCTTACTTAGCAGTGAGACAGACTGCCCAGGTTTGGTGTGAAATGCTCTCATGGTGAAATTTTTCTTTCAGAACACAGATACGTAGAACTCTTCTTGAATTCTACAGCTGGAGGCAGTGGCGGTGCTTATGGCAGCCAGATGATGGGAGCAATGGGTATGTGTAAGCAGTCTAACCACTCTTTTTTAAACAAGCACTTAAGGAAGCTGGCTATTTTATACAGCTCCTGCTTACTTTATGCCTGGCATAAAAACTGAAATACAACATTCTGTCTTAATCACACAGTCAAGGAATCGGAAGGGGTAGTCCAAGATTGGAACACTAGCACATTGCCAGGTATATAAACCTTTCGGGAATACATTTGAACAATTACAGGTTGAATAAACTGGTGCTGACTGTGGTGTGTGTGGTGGGATGAGCAGAGGGATGAGTGGCTCCTGGGTATGTGGTGGTGTGAAAGTGAAGTGGGAGATGCTTGTCTTTTTATTCTCCTTCCCCCTCCCTTATTTTTGTTTTTTTTTTTTTGAGACCAGAGCATAGTCTGGTGATGGAGGGTGTATCTGTGGCACATGACCTGCCAGTCAAGCCTGGTCTTGGTGGTGAGGGAAGAATCTATTTGGAATTTTGAGAAACTGTTCAAATTGCTCTAGCAAACTGAAATTGTTTCAAAATCTAAAATTGTGTTTGCAACACAAGTCTAAATGACTGCTATTGCTGTGTCTGTGAGCAGATACCCTTCTTGATACCTGACTTGTCTGATTTCTTGGAGATGAAGGGGGTGGTTGGTTTTTTGGGTGGTTTCTTCCTTGAGGGTGCTGTGGTGGGGGTGTGTAGGTACACTGCAGTTTGTGTAGTATTTTGATGACAAAATGTTTGAAGTCTAATGCTGGTACTTTAACTGCAGTGGGAGTATAGACAAGCCTTGGTGAAGAGCAGTAGTTACAAGGTTAAGTAGAAATGTCCTCTCTGGTGAGCTGTCATGCTGCTGTGATGCACAACTGTTGTGGAACAGGAATAAGTCTGCCAGGACTGTGTTAATGGTCCCAGTTCATGAGTGGATGGTGCCTCCCCAGGGGCTGGGGACTGCTGTGGGCCACAGTCCTCCCTGGGTCACTTGAGTATCTTGGCTGTGTGTTACATTCACCAGCAGACAGATCCTGTGTAGTCCACAGGAACAGCAAAAGTGAACCCTTATGGCAAGGGCTGCAGAGTCACAAGCAGTTGCTGTTAATTCTTAGAAGTTATTGTTGCTGCTTGAGTGTAGGAATGTCTTCAAAAGCCTGCTCACTTGCTTTTTGTTACCTTCTGTACTTAGGAAGAAGGTTACCTGGGTGAGAGAGAGTGCTAGTGCCAGGGTACGGGTCTGTCAGTTGGGTGAAGGGGGGTTTGTTGGTAGCCACCAGGCTGAGACAGGCCAGTGCTTAACGTTTTTATCCTTAACTTGAAAGGAAGCCAATCCAGTTATGGTGGTCCAGCTAACCAGCAGCTGAGCGGGGGTTACGGAGGAGGATATGGAGGCCAAAGCAGCATGAGTGGCTATGGTAAGAGCATTTCTTCACTGGTTTAGGTGGGCCAAGTGCAGCTGGCTTAGCATGTCTGTTCCTTGGCGTTGGAGGGTCGTGTTACAGACTGGGCAGCACAGCCCTGGAAGTTGAAGACTTGGCTGTTGTGAACTTTGGAACTAATGGAGAGATCTGGAGGGGAATAGATTAAAAGCAAGAACTTGGAACTGAGGGGGGGGAGGGGGGAAATGGGGGAAATTGCTCTGAAGGGGGTAGGAAATCAGAAATGCCAAGTCTCCAGAGGGGCGTTACCCTGGTCACTGCTCCCTCAGGGTGGATGCTGGAGACCAGCCTGGCTGAACTGCAGTACAGACGGGGGGAAGGTCCATGGG
>NW_020799117.1:5961829-5976103 GCF_003259725.1 Athene cunicularia | reverse complement strand
AGCAAGGACAGGCGTTGGGGGAAGGATGCTTCGAATCGGCCTGAACCAGCTGTGAACCTGCTGTCGGTTTTCCCCCTCAGACCCCGGCAGCCAGGGCGCCATGAACAGCAGCTACTACAGCAGCGGGAACCGCGCGTCCATGGGAGTGAACGGCATGGGCGGCATGTCGAACATGTCCAACATGAGTGGTGGCTGGGGAATGTAACCCATCGCTGACTTTTGGTCACATCTTTTTTTAAAAAACGAAAAAACAAAAAACTAAGTTTAACAGTTTTGCAATACGAGCTTGTGATTTATGCTTTACTGTAAGTGAATTCAGGATTGTTATTTTAAAACCTTTCAGGTTCAGTATTTTTGAACATAAGAAATGAACATTCATCTAGGATGTAATAACCAAGTTGAGTAAAGACTATAACTGTTAAACAATTTTGAGCGTTTCTCAAGTTAGTTTTGTTGTAGGAGTGTATTTAAGCAGTAAGCGTATTTAGGTTAAAGCTGTTTGAATTATGTTAAATGTTGCTCTTATACCATATTACATCCAACACTGTTTTGAATACATGTTGAGAGACATGCTTTTTTGTAAAGAAACCATATAGAAGCTGTGTCTGAAATTCAAAAGTGAACATTTGGCATGTTAGTTCTAGTTTATTTCTTTTAATATCCTGTAAGGCACGTTAAAGCTTTTTTTTTTTTTAAGTTAATGGGGGAAACGTGTTGAGACGCAATACGGCTACTTTAGGATTTTGGTCTTGGTGTTCGTATAAAATTCTGAGGCCTTGATTTAATCTTTCATTGTATTGTGATTTCCTTTTTAGGTGTATTGCGCTAAGTGAAACTTGTTAAATAAATCTTCCTTTTAAAAACTGGAACTCATTCCTTCTTGCTCTCCAGCTTCTGTGGTGTAGCTGTGCCTGCAGCAGTGTCGCTTGCTGACTGTAGTGCTCTTAACATGGATCGGCTGTGAGTGTGGGGTGCTCCTGCTGAGCATCCTCACCCCAAAGCTGGCCTTGTAGGGTGTGGAGTGATGATTGTTTCTCACCAGCTGGGGTGGAAGCTGTTGGTCAGTCCCCCAAGGTGGGGCTGTGGCTGGAGCTGTGCAGGGGCCTGAGAGGAAATTCTGTGCTTCCTCAGAGGCATCTCCTGTTTGGGGCCAAAGTGTGTATCCATGGGTTGGGCAGCTTAGTGCAACCGTCTTTGAATAAATTCTACTTGCTGAACGTTGTCCTTAATTTTATTATAAGCAGCTGAGTTGCAGCTTTTGAGCACTGGAGCTTGTGTGTGTTTGCTGTAGTAAATTGATTTGCTGTGTGTAATTAACCATTCTTCCTGAGGGTTAGAAATGCGAGGTCCCTTTCTGCAGTGAAGCAGCCCCCCTCACATCCTTAGTACGTGTTAAACCCTGAGCAGGGTTGTCTGTCCTACTAAAACTGGGCTCTGTGGCTGGCGGCTGAGGTGGAGCAGGGCTCAGGGCAGGGACCTCCCCGCAGATCTGGGTGGAGCTGGCGGGGCTGGCACTGTTCTGAGCGAGGCCGTTAGAAGCAGCGGGTGGGTGCGCAGGGCCAGGGAACAGCTCTGGGCTGTCACCAGTCGCCGCTGCTGGGGCCACGACAGCCCCGACACGGTGCAGCGCTGCTGCCGTGCTGGGGCTCAGCAGAGGGCTTCTGCGGCGGGGGACAGGCAGGAGGTGGTGCTGCCCTCGCTGGGGGAAGCGGCTCCTGCAGCGCAGCGGCCTTGGCACCTCCCACAACACCCAGAGCAGGAACTTACTGCTCAGGAGTTCTGGGCACGTTTTGGTGGTTCCAGTTTAAGCCCTGGCTGTGCACAGCCATACAGGAACACTCTCCCAGGATCTGTGACTGACAACCTGACAGTTAAAACTCTGAACTTCAACCCTGCTTTCAGTTCTTGCAAAAGGCTTTATTGTGTAACTACTGTACTGTGGTCACAGCGACTTTCAGAACAAGTACAAGGTGTAGTTTTTGACTGCAGTGAACAGAAGGCACATTCATTAACACTTCTCATAAATCTCTTTCTATAGACAATTCATAAATTGACTTTTCTTCTCTGGACTTGGAGCAAATACAAAACTGTACATGAGCCCGTGAAACAAACAGGAGCACCTACAGCAAAGTTAGAGAGGAACTGAAGTTAATGTGCACAGAGACAGTGACATCTGAAGGGATCAAATAAATGTAGAAATGCCATATACAAATTTTAATACAAATATCTATAAAAATCAGAAAAGGAAGTTGCAATTTAGTTTCAAATAGAACTTTAAGGGAAATTACAGTTGATATAATTTTCTTAACTATTCCAGTTGGAGAAACATTCGCTTCCGTTATCCCTACAAATTATTTTTACACTGCTCCATCTTACAGTGGAAAACGCTAGAGACCAGACAGTCTGCTGCACAGAAGATACCTGGAGTTCAGCATTAAAAAAATAATGGCTACTTTCCAATGTTAAAGTGGTCCTGTTGAGGTTACGAAAGCCTTAGGAGGAGTTAGATGAACACCGCTGAAGGAGTAGAGTGTGACAAGTATCGCAAACACGGACAGGCTTAGGGTACGATGGCAGTGCGAGTTCATTGCTGGAGCAAGTGTTGCAGAAGATGTCCCCGCAGTTTCTGCAGTGATGCTGCAAACAGAGTTAGAATAAGTGCAGCTGCCTAAAAACGGAGCATCAGGAAGAGCAAAATCAGACCTAAAAGCTTGTGAAGTCCGCTGCCATCACCCTTCCTCCTGACCCCTGGCCTGGGCCCCAGGGGCTGCCCCGCTGCCTCCCAGCAGCTCTGGGGCTCAGCAGAGCAGAGGCAGGCCCGGCTCTGCACGAGGGAATGCGGGGCCCGGGACACCCGGCGCCCCGTGCAGGAGCCCGGCAGCAGCACCCGCCCCTGGAAGGTGCTGAGCACCCGCTGTCAGCGCCCAGCTCAGCGAGGAAGGGAGAGGAGCCACAGCACGGGGAACATGGCCCCTAACAGCTCCCTCCCAAGGGAAGCGCCCAAGCAGGACGTTATTTTTAGGATGGGAAATGCCGAATTACTTCTCTATGTCGTTATCATGCCAACGAGAGCTGGCACTGAAGCAGTGTCAGTCCTCCCTAGCAAACCAAGCAACAGCAGTTTGTTTTCTGTAGCAAAAGGCAAAAATAATCCCCTGAACAACACTACCTTCCTCCTTGAGATAGAGAATTCCTTTTCACATTGCTTGCAGTGTGTTGCTTCATCATCCTTCAGCCAGGTATGACCCTAGAAAATTGCAGTGAAAACCTCACTGTAGATATAAATAAATTTATAAAATAGAATTCAAAGGCAGCTTACCAACATTGTTGGTATTTTTCAAAAGCCATCTTTTAAAGTAGGAGAACTGTAGTGCAATTTGAAGGTGTTAAATGAAATCACATTTAGTCAAAACATCCAAGAGCTGCAGAGTACCTTTAGCGCTTTATTTACTTCTTTAATATCTTCCATCTTCAATTTTGATCTGGAAAAAAAAAAATTATTCCCTCTGCATGACTTTACATTTAGTTGTGTTCAATTTTATCTGCCGTTCCACTGTCCAGCCGTTGAATCTAAACTCTTAATTCCTGTTACAGCTCTGAACCGCTCAGTATTATCAGGAAACTTTGTCACCTTGGGGTTTGCCCCATTGTCAGTATATTCAGAAGATTGTGGGAAAACCACAGTTCCACTGTTAGAACTAAGCATTTGCAGTGGTTTTTCCTACCTCATGCAGCCTACTCATGAAAGGGATCTTTCCTCACTTGTATTTTATGGCTGTTCAGTTGCCCAGGCATAGTAATTGCCTCCTAAAATTCTCATCTTTATTGGTTTTTATAACTAGATATGTTTTAATATTGTATTTGTTTGACACTCCATCCTCCAGGTTACATCACTTACAGGAATTCAGTTCCTAGAACTTACTGGCTGAGATGAAGTCCCATTTCTTGAAGAGCTTGCTCCTGCTCCTCACAGACTTTCTCTAACTGCTGCTTCTCATCTTGCAGTTTTCTCAGTTCCTATAAAATCAAGCACAAAAATCAATATTTTTGTGCTGAGTTTGACCTATAACCTAGATCAGTCTATCCAAACTACCCAAACAGTTCAAAAGAATAAGCTCCCTTACAAAACTACCGATTTCTAAGGCTTGATTTTTAGAATTACATGGGTGAACTACCCACGGGTTCTGCACAAACAATTAAATCATTCAACCGTATTTACCAGAAAGAGCTTTAAGCATCCTCGAGCACAGCTAGAACGCAGCACTCCTACGCCTACACCCGAGCGTATGGACAGATACTGTGTACAACTGTGATGCCAAAATCTAAGCTGCTGCATACACAGGAGCAAATTCTCTTCGGGTTAACAAGAATCTTAACGCTTAAAAAAAATAAACCACATTCAGTTGTTTTGAATGCTTGAAAATGTGTTCTTAATTTATTACACACAGCTGAAAGACTTCACAGTCAGCAAAAGCCCTGAACGTGCCACTTCCTACCTGAGCAGGGGCATCTACCCCATAGCTGATCAGCTTTTTGTCCCCAGTATCCTGCCCCAGCTCAGCCACTGACTGGCCATGGCTCAGACCTCGCACAGCTCAGGCAGGGTGGGCAGCCAGAGGTGGCTGAGGAGGCTGCTGAGCTCTTTTCCTTGCCTGGGCCCTGTATTAGCATTTCATGTATGTCAGCCAAGCTTCTGAAACCCCTCAGAGGGGAGTGGTACAGAAGAAACACTCCACTGCAGATGCAAACACCGCCCTGGTTCTAAGCCAGCTTTAAGCCTGAGCACAGGGCATGTTTGCACCGGCCATACCTTCTTCAGTCCTTCCATTTGCTGCAATTCTGTTTTAAGCAGAGTGGTAGCATCCTTCTCTTGGTGTAGCTCTTTTTGCAAAGTTTGTCTCTGTTCCTT
This sequence comes from Athene cunicularia, assembly GCF_003259725.1. NCBI lineage: Eukaryota > Metazoa > Chordata > Aves > Strigiformes > Strigidae > Athene > Athene cunicularia. The sequence continues at coordinate 5,971,194 of NW_020799117.1, read as the reverse complement.
TTCAGATTTTAACTCCTTTTCCAGAGTTGAGCTATTTAAAAAGAATTAATTCTAAGAAACCCTATAGGAGAAAAATATCCTATAGCACTTAAGGATAGCAATAGTATGAGAAGAAGGAACCTTGTCCAAAAGAGGGCAAAAACTAGAGTGGTGTTCTGGGAAAGGACATAACAGGTATGTTATAGCAGCAGACATCGAAAATTGTATCAGCATTTTCAGGTCACAGAAAACAAGCAGCAATGAATGACTAGAAGAAAAAAAGGAAACAAAACCAAAACAAATCCCCACACGTACGTATCTGACTAGCTGTGTTTAAACATCCATGTTTAAAAATGCTCTACCCTCAAGTCTGAACAGTGAAAAGAAGCATTTTCTGTAGGTATCAGAAATCCTCAGAGGATTAACGTTCCCTGAGAACACACCCCCAACCCCCTCCAAAACACCCAGTCCGTTTGGATGACAGTCACTTACATGATCGGCCCACAGGCATGACTGTACCTACTTCTTGATTTAGTAAGAAAGCAATTGAAAGCTCCACTGCCAGCCAGAACGGCCAGATTTCTACTGGCACTCTGGGCTCGAAGCAGAATGTTCTGGAAAAAACATTCCAAAATCCTGATGGTAACTGTGCACTACACGGAAGTGCTGTGCTTTCTTTGATCTGGCACACTTCTGTCAATACTGGCTGAACCCAATATAATTCCAACATACCCCTCTTTAGACCTTAGCACAAACGGAGTAGAAAACACTTCTTAAAGAAATGGCAGAAGGGAGGGAAAAACACCTGATCAGGTTAATTACCATTTGCTATCCAGTTGGGACATCTGTTGCCGACAAGTGTCAAGCCTGCCAGCAAGCTCTTGCTTCATCTTGTTGCACCTTTCTTCTGCAGTCTGCCTTGCCTTTTCTGCATGCTGCAACCTACAATGTAAGGAACACGTACATCTGTTGTCACTTCACATACCTCTTACCTACACCCTCTCATTCTGTTCAGATTTACCATACAGATCTTTCTAAACGCTTGAAATGAAAATGCTAGCGGAGAAAAAAAAAAAAGCCAAACTTTTGAAAGCAATTGTTTCTGCAAAAAAAACCCAAAAGCGAGAGTCAGACATGTTCTTAAACTGAAGTCAACACGTTTTCAAAGATCCTGCCTATGGAAAGAGCTATGGCTTTCAAATGAGTCAATTATGAGCATGTTTGCCTGGGAAAAGAGAACAGGCAAGAACAGAGGGTGATAAGGAGGAGAAAGGAAAAAGAATATCATGCTGGCACACATGTCCAAATGTCTATAGGAGGTGTATGTATAAAGGTTTCTGTTGGAAACTTTCTGCTGACTTTAGTGTTGACTTGGTGAGCTTGTACTTACCTCTCTTCCATTTGTTTCATAGAGGACATCATCTCGTTTGTTTTTCCTTCAAAAGAGGATATTGCTTCTGTTTTCTGTTGTAATGAACACTCTGCATTCTGTAGGAGTAAGTGAACAGATATTCCAGGTAGTATGTTTTGGTTTTCTAAAGCACAAAGCATTAGCATTTAATGAAAGTCTGCCATTAGATGACAAGCTTTTAGCTTGTTACAGGCCATGCCTGGATCTGACTGGAATGTACAAACAAAATGCTGATAATGCCACAGCAGACACTTCTCAACTTGTTTTGCTAAGAGCTCAGAAAAAAATCTTGACTGTACTAAGTTTTGACCTATGAGATCAGCAACAAGCCAAAAATCTTCCCTCTAGAAACAAGCTTGAAGAAAGAATTTATCAGATTAAATTGACAGAGTAAAAATATCAATTATGATTTGAATGTAACAACTGCACTCAGTGGGTGTGGAACCAGGAAGCAAAAGAAATACAAAATGAATACTGCTTTTGAAAGCAAAGGCATACTTCAGCACTGGGGTTTCACTGGCCATTGCCTTGCAAGTTTCTGTGCATCTGTGAAGGAGGCAAAGGCCTGGATAAAGCCTGAACAGGCATCAAGAAACAGTCCGTAAAAACTGAGAGAAATCCCCTCTGGATTTCTGGCACCAGGTATGGGAGGGAAAGTCTAGTTAAACTCTTATTTGATTAATGGAGACAAGCTCTGTAATATTTTGTGTGAACGCTACTGCTCCGTCACTTCCTTGCAGAAATGCCTATGAGTGTATTTTTTGTCCAATTGAAAAAAACCCAAAACACCACAACCCACGCCAAACAACAAACCACCCATAAAAACATCCTCCTATGACACAAAGGATGGAGAAAGTAAACTCTAAAAACTACCAGGGTAAGGAAAAGACTGAGGAAGGAAGACAGGCCCAGAAAGCAAAATGTTTTCCATTTTACTTCTCTCACCACCTTACATCTCGAGAGTCAGATCTTCTGCTAAAGGGGGTATAACAAAATACCTAAACCAATCCAACAATTGTTTGGTGGCTCCAGAGGCCAGTTTGACCACAGAGTTCCTCCCTCCCTAAATCCAGTGCTGCCTTTCCACTGGCTACAGCACCCAGCTGACCATTTGGGTACAGATCTCAGGAGACAGTTTTCTACTGGTTTAGAGAGCCTGGCTGTTGGTTTCACAGTAAACAGTGTTCTATGTGGTGCAGGTGAAAGGCATGACAACACAGATGGGGAGAAGCAGCAAGGCAGTTCTTGGCTGCAGGAAGTAGCTTTTTAAAAGACTAACCATTCTGTGGTTAGAACAAAGGACTCTCCCAAAAACCTCCTCCCCTGTCAGAGCTCTCCATTTGTCTCAGCATTTGTTGGATGATCCCATGGCACACCACGCAGCATACTCAAGGAAACTCCCTTTCTTTCCAAACATACCCAGTATCATACCAATAATGAAGCAGAATAACAAAACGAAACAATTCCTTCTACAGTTTTAAAACAGATATTAAGAAAATTGCTGCATCTCAGTATTACTTCAGATGCATGTAAGAGCATATGCATCCCCAGTGCATGATTAACATGGGAAGACCACCACTACAGCTGCTCTTTCTGTTCTCCACTGTGTCCATACCTGAGATTTGTGAAACATTTGCAAGTTAATCGCCTTCACTTCTTCTAACTGTTGGCGAAGAGCAACTAAAGTGTCTTGTTTTTCATGAGTATCTTTTTCCAGAAGTTTCATGGCAATTTCCATTTCTGTTTTCATTCCAATTTGCAGCTCCAACTCTTTCTCTAGTTCCTTGCAAAGAGATTTCCTAGTTACTGCTATGTCATCATGTCAGGGATAAGTATTTCCAAAACCCATATAAACCTATACACAAACTATTACTCTGAGATAACACCAAACTATGATTTTACAGAAGAACCAGGTCTCAAATAATATATTAAGTTAGTAAGACCAAAATACTATTGCAGCTGTCCAGATCAGGTCAAGGGTGCAGATCTGCCAGCACGAAGCGTAGAGCTCCACAGGTAACCCATCAGCCTGTCAAATGAAGCTTTTCTCCTGGCAGCTGGAGCTGGGCTGACTTAGAGCCACAGGCTGAGTGGGCCTGGGCAGCTTCTTCACCACTCAGTAATTAACATCCACTGTGCAAGTGACTTGTTGTGCATATACCATATTTTCCTCCATAAATACAGCTGCCTCTCTTTATGTTTTGATCTAGATCTCTCCTATAATAATGCTGCTAGGTTCTTGAACTGAGAAAGACTGCAAAAGCCCCTATTTCCAGTTCTTTACAGTACTATTAACAACCAATGTCCAGCATCTTGCTTGCAATTCCTTTATGAATTCTGAATAGCTGCAAAAAGTGCACAGCCTACATCTTGTATTTGTAACACTACCTTAACGTACGCAGAATCCTGTACCTTTCATTTCACTTTCCATAGTTAATTTTCCTTACCAGCCTTATTTTTTTTTCTTCTTTCAACTGCTTCCAAATATCACTGTACATTTCATCAAGACCCTGGCGTGACTGCTTGTAAGTATCCAATTCTACCTTTGTGTCCTCTTTTGTTACCTACAACAAACACGAGCAAAAAAAGCCACGTAAGATACAAAGCTATGTATTTAATGTATGCCTTAAGTTCTTGTGTGTAATACAACATTTCTATGTGCTATTTCAAGTAAAATCCTACTATTTTACAACTAATAAGCTGGCAAACATTAATAAGGTGAAATTTCAAAAGACAGAGTAAAAATAAAATGAAACCATTCTAATACTTTTAATGTTTTCTCCCTTCTGCAAGAGTACGTTTAAGTTTGTAGTAAAGAACAGCAAAATTTAGCACCTGGGCATACTATACACAAAACCAGTGATCTACACAGTAGCATGCTAAACTGTGTTTTAGCATTCCAGTTCAAAGTGCTTGTGAGAGCACTGACTACAGTTGATCAGGATTCTCATCATTTTAAATAGGTGTCCCACCTCTACGCTTTTTTCACTCCGTTCACGAATTAATTCATTTTGTTGTTTTAACTGCTGCTGCTCTTCCTGAAGTGATCCAATTCGGTCAGTTGCTGCTGCAAGCTGTTTACAAAGAGAACATATCTATATTTAATCACTGTACAAGCATGAAACATCTGGAGGAACTCTAAAGTTGGTAGCTCAGCCTCTGTAGCAGGTGCACTGCTCACTTCCTCTTTCAACCCTTACACCCTCTCCAGAAGCTGCCGGACCCTTTGGCACCCCTGCTCACTGTACAGACTAAAGGAGTAAGACCAACAACATTTGTACTTGACTTCTGCTTCACACTCTCATCAATTATTTTTAAATATTAACTGCACAAAGAAATGCACCCTAGTGTAAAAGGCCAAAAGCCACCACAGATCTGCTATCGGTGGTATTCATTCTGGCATGAATGCAGCGCAAACAAATATACAGCAAGTCAGAGTTGACATCCACTGGTGGAACTTCATGGCATTTTCAAGTGGAGATACCCTGAAGTATTGGTAATCAGACTACAGAGATACAAACCCACCACCAAACCCAAAACAACCGCTATCATGCATGCTGCCAGACTCTATTTCAGCTCCCAGCTAGGAAAGATTTCCTAATTGAAGTGTGATTCTTTTCCTTCTCTTTTTCCGAGTTCTAACTCACATGACAAATACATACACACACATATGTGCAGAAGGAAGAGGAACAAGTCATGTTCATTACAGTGGTACGATTAGTTTTGGGTGGAGACAGCACTGCGAAACAAACTTGGTTAAGGAAACCCATCTACCAAGCAGGTGCCCAAAAGCATTTTAACAAATAACATAATGTAGAAGCTTTCCACAGAGCTCTGCCCATGTGCCAACTCATGCCAGTACTACCAATCCTCCATATTTCACTAGCATCAACTCAAATATTTTATGTCTAAGGTATATTCTTGGGGAGTTTCACCTCTGATGGAAGAGAGCTATCAAAATATTTAACAGACCAGGCACAAACCTCTTCCTGAAGTTTTGAATTGGTCTTTTCTAAACAGTCTATTTTGTTCTGAAGATCCGCAACCGTGCAACTGTAGCAAGGAAGAGAGATGCATAAGAACAATAAAAGAAGTGCCAATGTTCAACATTTATTCCTATCCTCAACCACAGTTTTACCATCTTGCATTTGTTAACAGTTAAATACCTTGGTGAGCTGGCAAAAAAATGAGAGGAAGGACAACTGAGGTGATCATGCACTTCCCTACAGTTGGCAGCCCTGTTCTGGCTTAGCTTTTGCAGTCTCAACACCTCTCATGCTCAAGTGGGTAAGTGAAGCCTGCTGCTTCCACTGAGCAACCTACGGGGCAAGAAGAGAGACTCTTCCTCTAAAGAATGAATTTCCAGATGCACACATGTAATAGTTTTCTCTTGAAAAAGTAGCTTCAAAAATCTTCCGTGAATCACTAATGAGTCTCGAAAAAGTAAACCATCATTACACAGATTTGTTTTCTGCACTTCATATGCCATCTGAAGAGTAAGATTACAAAATGAAACTAAGATTTTGGGAAATAATCAGAAAAGGCGTTTCAGTATCAGACAAAAATCTACAAGGCTGACAGCAGAGACATTCAAAGCCATACCGGAAAAGCTAAACAAGACAAGTGTTTGTACATTAGAGTAGATGAAAATCTCACCTTAGATGTCGGTTGAGTTCTTCCACATAATGCTTCTGGTCAAGGACAGCTGTAATCCCTCCGTCTCTAGTTGTAAAAGTGAGAATTTATTGACTGAGAAGAAACTCCTTCATTCTAAAGTGTTAGTTGACACTAGGGCTTTCAGCATAGACTTGCAAACTGAGCTGAAACCTTTTCTACTTTTCTTATAAAAATACTTGTGCCTGAGCTAGATTGGAAGTACTAGGGAGATGAAGCAGCTGTTTAGCTGCTTCTCCTCAGCAGCTGGACAGTAAAGTGTTCTGAAGTGTCAGAAGCACACAAAACTATGAAGTCCTCTCCATTCACTACAGGTCTTCTTGATACAGTGATGCTAACAGCTGCAGTCTCTAATTCACCTATTTCACCTAAAATTTCTTTCCTGCCCCCCATAACTGATCTCTCCCACAAGGACAGTGACTTAATTGAGAGCATCTCTGAAACAGTGCTTAAAAACAAAGCACTGATTCAGTACTGGGTGACCTGGCAGATCATGTCTCCTAAAACCAAATAAAAACACAATCTAAAATTTTGGGTGCTTTTAATTTGGTCCCAGCTCAAGACACAAACTCTCCACACTGTATTGTTAAAACTAGCATGGGCTCAACCTTTGAAAGTTAGTACTTTTGTTTAGCTAACAAAACCTATTTTCATTCTGTTTTGGATGATTAAAAGAGTTTGAGATCTCCAGCACTCCCATGTTCCCACAGACTGTCAGAGAGATTTGTTCTACAAAAAGCCATAACAATTTAGAATCACTAATTCACCATACGTACTGTTTGCCATCACTGTCCTGTGTTTCCTTAAGGTACAAGGAAAAATCAATCACTCCAACCTGAAAAATATATTTAAGACATTAACACACCTTCATGGTGCGATTCTGCACAGCAGCAGGCATTACTTTATATTTGGAAAAAGCTAAAAATTTGAAGTTTAAGTTTAGAGAGATGGGTAATGCCTATATTCTTCCTAGCTGAAGCAAACGTGCAAGCTACTGTTTGTCAGCATCAAAATAACCACATTCAGTGTGCTCAGTTTCCTAGCAGTTATTAGTTTTGACAACGTAAACTGAGATAGATACTTATGTACTTTCTTTCAATTCAACGTGGGAAACATGACAAGCATCAACACAGGACATTCTGGACAGAACTGTGGACTCGTGTCAGTAAAGTATTTATGGATGTTTTAATTCTACTAGAATCTCATACCGACTGATCTTATTTAAGCTTTAATCTTCACCTGAGAATCCAAGTCTTCTCCTTTCAAGCAAAGGTTTGCATCAATAACATTCAGCCCAACTAGCAGACCCACAATGACAGCTCCTTCCTCTTCCATCATCAATGCATCGGGTTCATAAAATTCACTAGAAGAAATACTCCAAGGCATCACTACATATCAAACGATTATAACAGTACTTCCGTCACTGAAATCATATAAAAGTAATGCAGCCCTCATAAAGCTCAGCTCATCAGCCCCTTCTCACTGATTTATTGCACAAGGCAAAAGATGCAGAACTCTCACAGAAAATATTCTGCTCGTTCCTCTGTAAGTTCACTGCAAAAACAATGTACAACCTCCTCTGCAGGTTGCAAGAATAAGCTTAAAGTTAAGCTGGTCAATTAATGATCTTTTACTATAGCAATGCAAGGTGTCAGTGACTCGGTGAATAAAATCGATGTACATCTGTACGGTTACCTTAACAGATGCTTATGGTCCAAGAGTACTTTGAGATAATCTGCCAGTTTCTTTTGCATGAGTGCTAGATAAAGCCAAGCCCTTCCTCTTCCCACAGCTGTCCTAAAATGAAAAGTTGCATGTTTTGGTAAAAAGATAAGTGTTTTATTAAGTAGATTTGTGCAGTTCAAAACTCTTCCTTTATAAAGAAAGACAAAGGCTGTTATTTACTGAAAACCCCAAAATTTTAGAAAAATCCCAGGGGAAATGAAGTGTCGTCTCCCAACCACATAAGTATTTAAGTATATCCCAGTATATCAGCAAAAAGAAAATATATTGTAAAGTCTTCTTAACTTGGAAAGACAAACATATTTTCAACTGCCACCATAACCCAACTACTGGTGCATCCTAGCATTAAAACTAGCCTTTCTACCATTCTGGATTACTCAAATTAAATATGACTAGCATATGTACAAAATGACACAAAGTCATAAAAATCAAGGGAAGGAAGAGGAAAGAAAACACCTGTGAAGGCTTTACAGTTATTTTTAGCAGGTTATAGAAATTTCCAAATGCTGTTTTTAATCTGACAGCATTGTTTGAATCAGAAGAACTGAGTATTTTGATATCCTCCTTATCTATTGGAGAAGTCAATGCTTCCTACATACCAATTTTTTCTCTTTGGGAACAAGACCTCATTAAGGAAGGGGAGAGACTACAAGAAGGATTCTTTTTCCCAGCAGTATAAGTGAAATGCCTCATCCCCAACAATCAACTTACTTCAACTCTGGCAGATTTTTAACACTAGTTGCTATATCCGATGCTTCGGGACAAAGTTTTTCCACTAGCTCCAAAGGACCAAAGAACGACTTGTTCTGTCCAATAAAAGTCTTCTTCACTAGAAGGAGTATACAGAGAAGTTTGTGAGGAAAAGTGACGGGCTTCCAACTCCAGAACTACAAGTTTTAGTCTATGTTTTACTTTGTCTTACTAACTCCTAGTATGACAATGAAAAGGGAGCATTCAAAATACCTTGACAGTTTAGGAGGCACAAAATACAGGGTGTTTGAGAAGGTAACCACATAGTTATATCCGTAATACTGATTAGCATCATATGGGGCATGCGATTAATGTTAACGTCATACAGAAGTCAAACTGGAGACACAGCGAGACACGACACAGACTCGTTTATCTGCCTCTCCTCAGCCTGGGGGAGTGGGCGCCCACCTTTGAGCCCGTGCTTGAGGCAGTGCTCCAGCACCACGAAGAACTGCTGCAAGGGAGGGAAGTCCGAGTCCAGGGTCCGGCCCAGGCTCAGGGCCGACTGGATCAGGATTTTGATACTGAGCTTCATCATGTTCATGAGGTTGGCGCGCTCCTCCATGGCGTGGTATCGCGCAGCTGGGTGGGGGGACAGGGTGGAGAAAGAAAAGCTGCTTTTAGAAAGGCAGCGCTCCTGTGCCCTCACAGCGCGGACAAGAGCGGGGCCTCCCCGTCCCGGTCTCCATCTTGGAGGTGAACGGCTTCAGAAGAGCAGGGCGGGAGACGCGGGCGAATCCCCCTCCCCACCCCGCGGGCGCGGATCGAGAGCCGAGGCCGGGGCGGGGGCAGCGGGGCCGTTACCGGT
>NW_020799117.1:5956937-5961779 GCF_003259725.1 Athene cunicularia | reverse complement strand
GCGAGGCCGCGCGCGCCGGGCGCCATTTTAGAGAGTTGGTGCTGCGCGGCCGCGGGCGGCCCGGGACGCGCTCGCCTCCCCGAAACCAGGCTGCTAGCTACCGCCGTTCCGTCAGACACCAGCAGGTTCTGACAGATGCCGCCAGCCGCGCACCTAAGTGATTTTGTGAGCCACAGCTGCTGCATTGGGAGAGTCCGGCTGTCACCTGTGGCTCAAGCACGGTCACACTCCCTTCCAGAAACAGCAGTTCCAGACAAGTCTAACAGGTAGAGCCCCTGTGTCAGTCACATGCAAGCCTGCCAGCACTCTTCCTAACGCCGTGCCAAAGTCTCTCTTTGTACTAATTTTCATTATTCCCTTCTTGTGCACATAGTGTTGATCTGGGATTAAAACCGAGCAAAGCTCTTCCCCCATCAGAAGGGTGAAAACAGGGAGTCGTTCTAATCAAATTGATCTTAATAATCACAAAACACACAAAATCCTGTTAGCCTGTTGTATGCATATAATATCTTGAGACTGAGGACTAAAAGGGCTGAAATGTTTTGAATTTTGATGTCAATATTGTCAGGTTACACATCAGGAACGGAAGAAAAGCTGACTGCAGAAACTGAAAATCACTGACTTTCTTTGGGCATTGCAGTTTCAGTAGCAATGCCAGCTTACACTGATGGTTTCCTGAATTTGAATTTTCACTTTATCAGGAATGCTTTGCTTCTAAGCCTTGTTCAAGATACACATCCTGTATTACCCACAAAATTTAAAAAAAACCCAAAACAGAAAAAAACCCTCCGTGAATTAAATGTTCTTTATGAACGCAAATTTAAATTAGTGTCTTAATAAAAGGTTTGTATGAAGTTAAATAGTTACTTGAACAGTACTTTTTAGACTGTTGCAATTTACACAGTCAAGTATATCTTTTGCAAAACTTGTACAAGTTCATACATGCAAAACAGGTATTCGACATTACCAAAGCCAAGCCTCAAAGATTAGGAATCAGGTTCCCTAAGTGGAAAAGATCACAGACATAACGCTGCAATCTGTAAGAATGTACATAGACTATCTCATTCAATTCAACAGATAAGTTTTAACATCTTTTTAAAGCCCCATGCCGTGTCTACTGTAATCATTCAGCACACCTTGAAGTCAAAAAACACTGAAGCAGGAAGAACACTTTTCCATCTCTTGGTCTTTAAGACTGCAAGTCTGTCTTGATTTGTATTCTTTAGATTTGCAGTTCCCAGCCTTCTCTGCAAGGCAGGGACATTGGTTTTTATGATTTACTTTTCTGTCCAACTGACTGCACAGTGTGTGGTACAGTTTACATGTGATCAACAATCTGAAGTTGTAGGTAGAGGTTATAAAATCTTTGGAAAAAGATGGAAGTGGGGAACAAGCTACTAGTTTTCCACAAGTAGTCTTGCAGGCCTCAGGTTATTTCTTAAAAATACCTGCTTTAAATTGAATTTACAGTGCTTGGTCAAAGGTACTATTTAATAGGTATAATAGGCAGAACAGGTGATTTAGTGCCTGTTCACATCTTATATCTTATGTATGGAATTTTCTTATGGAATTTTCCATTAAAAAAAACCCAAACTTATCAACATATCCAAATCCTTCGAACAATTTGGGGAGGTAATATTGTATTCCCCCCTTACTTTACAGATAAGAAACTGAAAGATTATGGCAAAAGTTCCATTAAGTGTAGGAGCAGTATTTCAGGCAGGAGAACATTTTATTCCCCACCCCTTGCCAAATGCTGTATGTTGTTTTGAATTACATCTATTCACAGCATTATTCCAAATACAGCTGAATAAAATGGAATATTTTACCCTTTGTCAGATTAGATCCCAGGTGCTCAAGATGGGCATCCAGGATACAAATCTGTGAGAAGTTTGGTGTGAGATTTAGAGATGCAGGGAAAGACACGAATCTTATTTTTTTCAGGACAGATTTAATCTTAAACTCTGACTGTGCAGCTCTGAGGAATTTTCACAAAAAATAAAACCGTCCATCATCAGTAACTTATTTCACTATGCAGACACAATTCATCCCCACAGAACTCCAGCTTGAATAATTAATATTTTAGAAAAACCGAGCTCCACTGCTCCAAAAGAATCTCCACTGAGACCCTGGAATACAAGGCTGAAGGTGCAATTACTGCTACATTTGAACTTTGTTTCCATGCTACATCACTGAGATTAATTTCTATGTAAATTCAACTAAAGCCCTTTTGATTTGGTTCCAAAAGACCTGTTCCATAATTCTGTATGGTTGCTATATCCATGAATACTGATGTTTAATAAAGCAAGCTGTGGTTAAATAGAAGGCATTTTTAGCATAGTTAAAAAGTAATTTATAACAGATCTGTGTATTAGTTCACTTGTCCACTTTCTGACATGAAAGCTCTATGAGCAGCACAGTATAGTTCCTTCTGTGACCCAGCACACCTCGGAAGAACAACGAATTGACCAGATCACTGACGAGTGCAGTCAGGCTGCTGCTGAGGTCAACTTTAAGGGAGAAGGAGAAAAGGAATCAAATATAAGCTTACTGCATAAAACTGAAGTAAAATTTCCCAAATATATTAAGAATTTAGAATTCTTCCGATTACAATCCATTTTTTAAAAGGTTTTTCATCTGTGTTGCTTTTATAATTTTGCTTAAATTAAAAAACAGCAACAGATTTTAAAAAATTAATTCAAAGTAACAACCACACATCACTGACACTAATCAACAGCCCTTACGGCACCATAAAAGCAAGTTTACTAAATAAGCATAACCATACTTGTTTTTGCTGTGCTGTCATTGCTGACTGGTTTGGATATGAATCCTACCAAAGCTGCAGACTTCAGAGCGTTGCCATAGCCCAGCGCCAAGTTTTCCGAGGCTTTCTTAGCCAGCGACAAGATAGGAGCAGACCACCTCGCTTCTTCCGTTTTCTCTTTTTCCTCGCTTTTCAACTCAGTCGTATTAGGAATCTGTTTTTTGTCAATAATCTCAAAGTCTTCTTTTATTTCCGCGGCAGGGGCGGTACAACTCTCCCCTTCAGCCATCTTTAACGTGTCATATGACACTAGTCATGAGGAATCGAGCCGGCAGCTCCGTCCTGCCTGCCTGCTGGAAGGCAGGTACTGAGGAGCATCTCAACTGTTTTCAAGCACTTTCACTCATAAAGAGGACTATAAGACAAGCCCTTCCAGAACTGAGAAGTTTGCTTGATGGTCTGAGTAAAAGACTGGGGCGGCGGGGGGGAGGATGAAGAAATAATTTACTTTCACACAAGTTACGAAAGTAACAAAAGCACACTTTAACGATTTAATTGCTGTGTTCCCAAACATGAATTTCCATTAGAAAATTTATAGTATCTTTTGACATCCTAGATTTTTGCAGTTAAGTTTTGACAACTTAAAGAGATCTTCATTATTCTGCCTATAATTGAAGTCATCATAACTTGATTAAAATGGTGGATTAGTATGACAGGTTCACTGCTGTGAAAAGCTCTTTGCTTGCATCACTGACGTTAAAAAAATAACTGTAGTCAGTAAGCTAGTTCATTAATGTGTTTGGGCTGTGTTTGGTAGAAAAGATCTATCATGAAGGGGAACTGAAATTAGTCCAGTATGAAAATTTGACCTTACTGGGTGTCTCAAATATCAATGTAGCCTACCAATGCATGGCTTATTACCCCTTTTTCCATTCTGCAACTGTATGTGCTTGGAATACATCAGTCATTTAGTCATGAGATAGTGGATGCTGTGTATTAGCTTCTTTTGCTACATAGAGAAAAGTGGGTTTTTTTGCTACGAAATGTGAGAAGGAGGAGGGAATGGGAGAGTTGAAGATCAATTTCAGTAGTCTTGCAGCAAAATAAATCTTCAGGTCTGTATCTTACTTGTTGTCCTGCTATAAACTATAAGATTGATTCTGTCTTGGTTTCTCAGACACTGAAAATTTAACAACTTTTGTTTCACAAAGCACAGGGAAGCTCTTATTTTTCTGTTGAGAATTCAGAGATCAGCAGCTTCTTATTCACCCGTGATTCATATGAGCTAAGTATAGGCTTTAAGCTACTTTTGCTAAGAGGTTAGAAATAAGTTTTACTCCATCTTGTGGACTCCAGCAGTATTTGGCTGTTTATAAGGAAGTGGTACCTAACAGCTTTGTCGGTTGCAATCTTTATGACTATACCTCTGTTTGACTTGAGTAAGGCTTGACATTGATTTTCTGCCTTTTACTATCCACCCAATATTGGTGTCAGGGCAATATTGACTAGAAAAGCAAAGCAGAATTTTAAGCATTGAAATAACTTCTCCAATACATCTGAAGAATAGGGCATAAAGGTTTTGTGACTGAGAAAATAAGAGCAAACCAAGACTCCTATTTATAGTATGTTGCTCCCGTAAGGTAATGATGCATCAGACTCCCCTTTACAGTAAAAATATTTACCACATTGTCTCTGATCATCTTTTCTTATGTTACTATTAAAGAAACATTTGAGCATTTTATTTCAGGTATCTGCTGAGATCAAATAGGAAACTTTATACTGTGCATAAGAAATTTGCTAAAATTTTTCCTACACAGCCATATTTAATTATGCTTCATTTATTACCATTTGGTCAAAATGACTTAAATGTTATGAAGTCAGCTATTGAATAAATTAAATGCCATCTTTCCTCACAGTTATTTTAAAGCAAGCAAGAAATCTTGTAACATTGTGAGTCCTAAATTAAAGAGATTTTATTTGTTTACAAAGTTACAAAGTACAAGTTTCTAAGGAGTCATTTGGGGCAGCCAAGGACAATATATAGGATGCAGCTTTAAGCACCTTAAACATCCCCCCCC
>NW_020799117.1:5886191-5956887 GCF_003259725.1 Athene cunicularia | reverse complement strand
CCCCCCCCAACATGGTGTTACTTTGGTTTTGATACACAAATTTATCAAGGAGGGGCACTATGCATGAATAACACTATTCACTTTTAGCTTTGAGAGTGGGCTTATTTTTATCTCTGTCTTCTGCAGATGATATTTCACCACTGTAATCACTGAAGTTGAAGTTCACTGAAGATGAACAGTGTTTTCTTTTGAAAGTCCATTATGTGGCTTGTTTAAGTCTGCCAGAGTACATAAACATCAGTTCTGTGTGATCACAAAAATACTTAAAATTGTTAGGGCTCACTAAAAATTTAGACAGGAAACCGAGTGATTTCCCTTACTACTTTTTGCTTTTCCTAATAGAAATCAACTAGGTTATTCTAAAGAAAAGGTATCATTATGAAGTTGACCTGAGTGAAACTCGGTTCTTTTTTCATGCAGATCTTGCATGGCCTTGTTTGATTTTACTGTCCCCTCTCTTAAGAGAGGGGAAAAAAACCCCACATTTGAAATATTTAAACTATAGTGAATTCAAAATATAGAAATTGTTCCTGAAGGATTCCTATTTTAATCAGAAAACTACATTTAAGATGAAAGTCTGGCTAGTGAAAATGGAAGATAGTTAATTTTAGAATAGGAGAAGCTATATTATTTGCCTTCAGGGATATTGAAAGGAATACTAATTTTCATGCAGTGATACTTAGCAAGACAGTTTATTTGGTTAATTCTTTCTTATCTCAGATTTATTGGTTTTGGGTTAATGTTTTAAGAAACTTTTTTACCATTTAACATTTCAAGTGAATCACATACTTTAAATATTTAAGTCAGCCAAAATGCCACTGTATGCTAAAGGATGAACTTTCATGATTAGTTGTCAGTTATACTTTGCATTACTATAACCTCTTCAGCAAGATTATGTTACAAATGAGCTAGTCAAGTTTTTGACCTTTAAAAGGCTAGTAGTAATAAATACCAAGTGTAGCTGTAGTTGGAACAGCGTAAAACCCCCAAACCCTAGCGTGTTGTGTGTTTAACAGCATATTATAGAAAATTCACAGAGCAACACAAATCACAGTATTCAGCAAGAAGTATTCAGCAGTTGCTGAGTAGAGCTGGATCCACCAAGTTCTGAGCAATCACTTTGTGCTAGCATGATGGTGATAAGCTATACACGTATGAAGAGCAACTATCAAAAGTCATCTTCCAGTGATTACAGTGGCATCAAATACCAACAAAAGACTCCTTACTTGAGTTGTACTATTTCCTCCCTCCCCATTCATCAAACCACTAAATCATTCTCCCCCTTGTGCACTGGGGTAAGTGAATGCTAGCCGAGGAAAAGCAGAGTTATAAAATTATAACATGTTTCCTTTAGGAAGCCATCAAAAAATCCCACCAAATCAAACCCAACCCCTCAATTCCACAGCACTGAATAAATCCCCCCATTATAATAGTAATTAAGTTTTTAGAGACAACAGCTTTAGCTGTTGATCTACCTCTAGTGCAGCTAATTAGATAACATCCTTTCCAATCACTTCTAATCAAAGAATGATTTTTTAAAAAATTCTTTCCAAATGTGTCACACCTGTATTGAGTCAAAGCAATCATTAAAAAAAAAAAACCAACCAACCCCTGCAACCTTATGCACTCTTAACATACTAGCTAGTGCCATCCTTGAAAAAAATCCTCATTACTACTGAAAGAACCAACTGTTTGAAATTAATTTAAGAGAGTCCCTGAGAGGAAATAGTATTAGGTGGAAATGTATGTTGTAGTAAATAAAGGAAAATACAGAGTAGAATATTGAAGAGAAACTTGTGTTAATATATGAATCGAACAACAGAATTTGGTATGCATTTAATCAGCTGCTTAAGACTAAACACTCACCAGATAGATACTAAATGACAGTCTGAGGAGAAGTGTGGTATGTGTACTATGTATACTGGGGGGGGGGGGGGAGAAAAAAGGAAAAAAAAAAGAAAAAAGCTTTTAATATCAGTGTAGTGGTCTGAAATGTGAACCACCAGAAAGCAGGTAAAAATAACACACGAATTTTCCTTTTTGTTATTTAACATGTTATTTGTTGGTACTGTAAAATGCGAGGCAACAAGCAGAACTTCCCACTAGGTGACTCCACGGCACTACTTTATTCACAGAGCAGCCTCTAACAATACAGCAAGAACACTCTGAGACCAAATATCCTGTTGTGAAGATACCTGGGAGAAAAGCAAAAAGCTCCCAAGGTGTTACCTTCCCAGCAAGCACCATAAATACCAGATTTTTGTGACAGCCTTAAAAGACCATGTGGATTTTATAGATGATCTTTAAATGGTCATCTGTTGGGAACAGAACTGAGCAGCAGCACAACAATGTCTCTTTAAAAGCTTTACTTTCTTGGAACAAAGTTTTTAAAATAGGAAAAGAAACAAACTGAGATACTTGCCTGAGAAGCTGCTGAAGTTGTAGTGCCCTGTGATATAAGCTGGACTAATAGAGAGCATTTGAGGGAAAGGAAGTGGTTGCTTGGCTTGCTTTTATAGGAGCTGTAACTTGAGACTGTTGGAATATGTGTTCAGGAATACTCTCTAACATAATCCTAGCTGTTAATGATTCAGGGGCATTCATCAGTTCTAGAGTTTCAGGTGGGATTATGAAATTATTAGTATTTTACAGAAGATTTTGGTCTGTTAAAAGTTGTTACATAATATTCCAAGCACTTCACAAGAGTCAGGAAGTTTGGATCCATGGTATCATTTGCTCTAGTCTAGGGACCAAATCAGAAATCAGAGCACATCTGTTTGCACAGTGTAATTTATAGACTTCATGTCCTATGTGGTTTTGGTTTACATTTTTCATGGCTTATCTGTTGGTTTTTGATTTGGTTTGTTTTCTTCTTGGCCCTTACTAGCTTGGCTTTTTTCTACTAATGCATGCAATTTTGGATCAAGCATAATTTTTAAGGTTTTATTAAAGTGATGTAAATCAACTCAGCTGAGGGGTGTAGAGTCAAAGGAATTATGTGTGATTACAGGATGAATCCTAGTAAGATATAAATGCAGTATCTTTGCAACATGCCAACATTTTTTCTACTGAATGCAGTTTTCAACTAACACACATGGGAATACTTATATACTTACTTTCTTAACTAGCTGAAGAAATGGGTTCTTATTGTTCTATTAATGTAACATAAATGTTTGAAATTGCAGAAGAAAATGTTAGATATTCTATGATAAGCTAGTGAAATACATTATATAGTCCCTAGAGAAGTCTAGAAAAACGCCTTTATGCTACACAAAAACATTATTAGTTATTTTAGTCATATGTTTTAAAAAAAATATTGGAAGTTCATAAAAAATTTAATTGTTATCCATGAAGGTTGAAAAAAAATTCAGACTTCTACTTAATAGATAATTTCTCACCCCTCCAATAACATGGCATGATTTGCTATATCATGGCTACAAAAAAATTGTGAAACCATCACTTTATCTCTGATGAGTGGTTCCCAGTACTTTATTATGCCAAGTTCCCTTTTGGCATCCAGCTACACTTCCAGGTTTCTTTCCTTCCTTTCCTGCCCAACTGCAGACACGTTTGGTTGTTCTAGGCTACACAGTCATTTTCTGAAAAGCTTTATAAATTTGCTGGATGAAATAAAAATATATGCAAAATTATTTTAAAGTCACTAAATAATGGTTTTATAAGAATAACAGAGTTCTAGAGGAGTTAAAATTTTTGCAAAGTAGTGCACGTATCAG
This sequence comes from Athene cunicularia, assembly GCF_003259725.1. Lineage (NCBI taxonomy): Eukaryota > Metazoa > Chordata > Aves > Strigiformes > Strigidae > Athene > Athene cunicularia. Next base: position 5,953,153 of record NW_020799117.1, on the reverse strand, counting down.
ATAAGAGTGTTTTGCTGCTCCAGTAAAAAAGGGAAAAAAAAAAGAAATTAAACAAAGGTTATTAAGTTTCTTACAACATATTTAAGTGGTAAGTTTCTCCTTCAATAGGAATCTTTTAAGATACTAAAGAACATTCAGGTGCTTGCATACAATTCTGGTGACACTGTGTTTGTGCACCTGGGGGCAAAATGTGGGAAACTGGTTAAGTCTTCTACACAAATAATTGTAATCTTATAACTGAATCACATCTGTATGCTGCAGTAAACAGAGTTGAAAAAGATTGCAACGGGTAGTGTGAGAAGTGCAATTCCTGGGGTTTTTTGTTGCTTTTGATTTTCTGAGTTTTCTGATTGCTTTGTGAATGACTTTGCATACTAATTAGTAAGATATCTAGAGAATCTAAACCAAAAATGGAGTCAATAAATCTTTAGCTAGATTTTTTTGTCTTGTTTTTAATAGAAAGAATATCTTCTCTCTTTCCTTTCTTTCCTTACAGTTTATATCCTCGCAGAGCTGTAACCAATAGTTGGTTTGCCACACTTAAGGATAACTCCCAGACTCTTTGATTCAATAGGAATTTTTAAGGGGGGGAAAAAATGAACTAGGTGTTTTACAGATGTGCAAAGGCACCTTGGTTATTGACAGAGTCAAAAGGAAACCTAAGCTTTTGGGTAATTCAAGTGTGTAGCTCAGCTTCACTGTTTCTCTGCTATCAGTTCCCCTCACATTACAAGGTAGGCTGATTTCTCTTAAGGCCTTTCCATGCTTCAAGAGTAAGATGGAAACTTGAGTAGGTAGGTTAGATGTTAACAGTGAGATTGCTTAGCGATCTCTCACCAACAATCCTTTAGAAATATCTTTGCTATTCCTTTTGAGGGAATTAATCATATATAAGCATCTCACCTTTGGAAACAGAACTGAAAAACGTAGGACACTAGTGACTCAAGAGGTTTAAACTAATCTAAGCTGGGCCACTGGAGTGCTGCTGTTCTCCTTTTCCTCCAGCTGTGTGTTCCCATTTCCTTACAACAGCACTGCTCCCCATCTGACCTCTTGATAAGCCAATCAAAGATAAAAAATGGCAAGAAATTAAGGCTGTAGCTCTCTAGCAGCCTAAGGCAATCTAACTGCTGTCTGCCTTGTTGCTATCTCTTGCCTCTGGCCAAACCCTTTCCCTGACTCCCTTGGTTATTGGGCTGCTGAGCCATTTCAGTGCACTGAGCTGGCAGAAAACTAATACAACAGAAGTGAATAGTTCTTCTGCTGATTAATACACTGGAACAGCTCATATTTTCCAAATTGTGTGTTGGAAGAACTGCTCACTATATGGATGTCCTGTTCAGCCCTCAGTTTTCTGCCTGCCCTGAGTTCTTCACAGACTCCACATGGCAGATTAGCAAAGTAGATGACAGTACTGGAGTGCTTTATCTTAAACATCCTTCTTTCCATCTTTTGTCAATCACAGGGCTCCTGGCATCACACCAGCAGTAAATGCATAGGGAAAATAAGACTAGAGAGAGGAATCTTTGCCTTGGTAAATCCCAAAAGCTTCTAGTAACCCGTGTATTAGAGACTTTGTGATTAGGGGTTGCATCTGAAGCAGCCATCTTTAGATAAAGAGAATAAATAGAAAACATGATCTGAGTGTAGACTGAAGGCTTGCATGCCCAAAAGTAAAACCTCCCCAGAAGACTTCAAGTGATTATTATTTCAAATTTGTACTATTTAGATCGTCAGTTTACACTGTCCTGACTTATACTTTTAACCTTGAATGCTGGTGACATTCGACTTCCTTCTTATGGGCATGTGTAACTTCCTTCCTTAAATCCTGAGTAACGGAACAACCAAGGAAGTATTACAAATTTTTCAGCTAGAGAAAAAATAGAAGGGTCTAATAATGCTAAATACATTTCATATGCTACAGGTGGCATTAACTAGAAGTGCATACAGTGGCAAATTTCTGTTGACACCTCACCTCATGTAATACAGATCCCTTTAAACTGTCTCACGTGATCAAGAGAGTTCCTTTTTATAGAAAAGACCTCCTTCTTAGGGGTGAACTTTAAAAGCACACAAAGATGAAAGTTATAGAATTTATCAAATGGTGAGTCATAATTTATAATAACTAGGGTTGCAATAAAGAAGCGTAATAATGGCTTCAATGAAATGAAGTGGAGAACATTAATCTTTTTAGGGGAAACTTGTCTAAAATTTTGAGCTGTGTGAAAGGAAGAGACCTCTAATTGAATTACCACTTTGTGCAAGTGGGGAGGCAAAGACACCTCCAGTAGATGGCTGTGTTTTGTTAACAGAGAGTAGTAATTGGCATCCAGCTGTTAAGATACAGTATGTTGCCATCTTTCCTTTTCCTCTTTGTTCTGTTAATTCCAGAAGATTTTACACATTGCACTGACAGCTGTTCGGAAGTATGGTATTAGTGACTCTAGCAAACTTTTCTAGTCCTTTATTTGAATAGTCTTCCTCTTTTAAAATAAATCAGAACAAACCCCCCCAAGCCCTCATCTGAAGATGGCTGTATTGACTGAAGCAAGGAAGAAAAATACGAGGCCCTAAAATAGTAGTAAATGATAAAGTTAAACAGTTTTGTCATTTTCCCAATAAACATAAACCAAACATGTTTATTTTTAAAGTATAATAAGAGCAATAAAAAATCCTGTCATTTTCTGCCAATTACCATTTCAGGTTGTGATTTTGTCAGGTTTCATGACCTCCAAACTCCAGTAATTCCAGGATATGTTGGTATTGATCGCCCTTGAGTCAAAGCTTTAAAATGCTTTAGGCATAAGGTCACGCAAGGCACTAACTTTCATGTAACACTGAGTCCCTGCTTTGGTCTTTTACCTTTTCAGGGTTGCCATATGCAGTCTGTAAATAACGAAGGAAAAGATCTCTTCTGTTTCACAGGATTGTACTGGTGTGTTATCACTGATGTTTCGGAACTCTTAAAAAAGGATGGCGTTTCAGGTGCATCTCCAAAGGTTCCAAATATGATGGTTCTTGCCAGTCAGGCATCCGGTCGCAGGATGAGCAAATCTCAGTCTTACTATTAATGTTTTCTTTGTTTCTGAAAAATTGATAAGTTGGTTCAGGTAGAGGGGAAAATCTGGATATGCTGCTGAAAAAGATGAGTAATTGCGATATAAAGGCAGGCACAGCTGGTTGCATTTTAACATAAATCAAAAAGTCATTAAAGAGTTGGATGGTGTCAGAAAAAATAGTTGGTTTTGCTTTTTGGAGAAAATGTTATGTTTATATGTAAGACAAATACTACTTGATGAAAAAACTTCACAGTCCAATACTAAGTCATACTTTACTCGTAAGGAGAAGCCTCATGGCTAAGACACTGGAGAGGGACTTAGAAGATCTCTGTTCTATTCCCAGATCTGTGATAGTTTATTTATGTCCTAATGCTTATATTATTTATGATTCAGAACTTTACCTTAGTTTTCTTTTTACAAAATAGTTGCTATCTTCCTTCATTTTGTCTACTTAGACTGCAGACTATTTGGAATAGGGACTTCTTATTGTATTACTAAATGCATGGATCATGCCTGGCATAATCAGAGCTAATGTGGTTTGGGTAAGGAGATATAAATTTAATGATATAGTTTAAAAAAAAAAAAAAAGAAATTGTAAAGTGCTGCTGTTGGAGTGCTTCCAGTTAAGGTTACTTTTATGTCTGGTCTTAGAGAAAATGTTGTGCAGTGAAAGCTATAAATTTTCATTAACAAAACCAAATAAATTTGCCACAGGCTTCTAACTTCAGCCCATGACATGTCTTTGAAAGTAAAGTAGCTTAGTTCTTTGTTGAGACTCATCTGCAAAACCATGTGTGTTTGAGAAATTATGTAGGCATGTTGGATCCCAAACTAAGAAAGAGGAAGGAAAGGAAAGACAGCAAAATTGTGCCCTGAACAGGCTGGATGTGAGAGAGGATTTTGAACATGTTTCCACTTTTTGATAGTGCAGTTTTAGAGGACTAGGACGGTATGACAATAGAGGAAAGTTCTACTCTTTTTTCCCTATATGACTGACTTACTATCTTTTCTCACCGTTGTGCTTATATTTTATAAAACCCAATTAAACAAAAAAGGATTTGATTCCTAATATAGACATGGCCACAATTTTAGCATAAAACTAGTGGGTTGTTTTTTTTTTTTTTTTTTTCAGGCTGGTCTCTGGTTAGTGCAGATACAAAAAATAATGGAACTATAGATCTAGGTGGCAAATTAACTGTTTTTAAAAATAATTTCTGATACAGATCTCTTTTCATTTGACTGTGACACTCTGTAGAGCTTTCTAATTAGCCAGTTTCTTTTAAAATTCAATGTTAGATCAGAATCAGAGCAGTGAGCTGTTTGATTTCCGATTTTACTCATTATGTAAAGTTTTACTTCTAGAGCAGGTCTGAGATGTACTGAACACATAGTCCAAAGGAAGATACCTGCTTTGTGGCTAAAGTGTCTTTGAAATGTATTAAAACCAGTCTTGTGATAGACTGGAGGTAGTGCCTAGATCTGAACTTTGGGCCTCTGAGTACTCTGTTCTAAATTCTGCTTTCTGTGTCTATCTTATTCTGTATCCTTTGTGTTCCCTAAGTGAGTAGAGTTGATGGTGTCATGATCCTTTCATGATTGCTTTCTTAGCTAAAATTTATAGTGCTTCATGAAGTTGAAACTTTCTGACATTAATTAAAGATATGATCCCTTCTTTCAGAGAAGGTAACAAAACCCCATAATGTGACCAAGCGATTTTAGAGCTTGCTAATTGCAGTTTAAACCTCCACAGTGAACAATTGATAGGAGATCTGAATCTCTGTGAAGTAACATTAATTTATCCTCATGAACAGGACAGAAGCCATAGAAAGCTGGTAAGAATTTGCTTTGGAAAGTTTCCTCAGGTTAGGGACCTTCTTCATGATCGTAGTTGTGAGGCTTATTGTTACTTTTATTCAAAAATTCAGAAAATGTTTATTGTCTAGGGCAGATGTGGAGCACATAGATTCAGTATAAGAGTGGAATGGGATCAAATATAACATGCACTGTTCTTAGGGGTCATAGAAAGCAGGGATGGAATTAGAGCTGATAACTAATTGTGAGAAACAAAAAATCCTCAGATGTTTTCCTGCATAAGTTTATGGGAGTCCATCTTTTGTATTAAATCTTGCATTATGTCTGAGCCAGGGCAATAGCTCACAACCTCCAAGAGGGCAATGTCACTTCTTACTCCTTTTTTCCCTTCATTCACTACAGCATGCTTCTCCCTTTGTCTTCCTTCTGTTGGCCAGGTACTCATCTGACACTACCACGACCTGATTCATCGGACTAAATAAGCAGAAAACTACCACCCCTCCCTGTATTTTTCTTCTGGTTTGGAGAGTTGAATGAACTCACTGAGGGTCACAGGAGTGACAGAGTCAGTGCAGGGATGAAAACATGTAATTGGGAGAGGGGCCTTTTATCTCCATGGGAAGTTACAAATCACTTCAGTTGCAGGGCAGAAATGCTTGTTATTAAATTAAAAATCTAAGTGCAATCCTTTTTAATTTTTAGTAAGTCTCTCCTTTTCACAAAAAAATGTTAATTTTTCTCATACGTATTATTTTAAAAAAGTAAAATTTTAATGTTTGAATTTTACATTTTTCTTCTCTGTTTTTAGAAGACCACCAATATAGTAATCTAATCTTTGTGAATCATGCAAGCTGGCAAAGCACATTTTCTGGTTTTGCTTCAGTTTGAGGAAAGAGCATTCTATAGGAGCACTTAACAATATACTTTAGCATATGCTTAATTTTGCTGATTTGAGTGATCTTGCTTAGGAATAAAACAGGCAGAATTTTACCCTTGATAACACAAAAAATTAGGCATCTGCAGAAATGCCATGCTCCTAGTTTTTTGATTAGTTCTCATTCTGCTTAGCTGGTTAGACCTGTTAATGAACACTCTGATTTGTATATCACTATCTATGCAGACAGTCTTTTTCCTTTCACTGCGATAGTTTCCTACCTGCTATACTGCAGAGTTTGATGAAAATTCAGCTGCTGTGAGAAACATGTGGCACTGACACTCTGCTGTGACTCAATAGCTGGCAGGTAGCCCTACACATTTGCTGAGTAAACTGTTATTCCCGAGTTTGCAATTCATTGGTTTATATTTTGTTGGAGAAATTAATATAGAATATGATAGTTTTTGTGGCTTCTTTTTATTTGGCACATTTTTACTACCTGTCATGTTTCTGTTTTAGTACCAGCCTAACATAAGAATTTAAAACCAGTGGTCTTTTTTTCAATACCTGAGAATCTCTCATACATCTGTTTCCCTGAGGTATTTCTGACTAATACACTGAATTATAAAGGACTATTTTTTCTGATGATGATAATAGGAAATATTAGGAAACAGAAACGATGCCTTCATAGAAGTAGCAGTTTTTCCTGGACTGAATTTTTGTCTCAGAATTCCTAGACCTTTCAGTTTATAAAAAGGGCAAAATTTATTTTGTACTACTTGCAGAAATGTTGTAAAATAGGGCATAAAATACAGATTTTACAAGGGTTTCTATTTTTGTTTACCCTAATACATTCAATTTTATCTTAATTTTGAAAGGTCGTAACAAGGCATGGGATTATTTTAGAAAGAGCTCGGTCTGCTGCTACCTCCACCCTTGCAAAGAAGTGTTGGGAACCCAACCTAGGAAACCTTATTTTAATATAGTTCTGAGTATACAGTTCATTACTGTCACTAAGACACTCAGATTTAGCTTGACTTAAATGTCAGAAAATATTATTCAGGTGTGGAAGACACCAAAGATCACAGCTAACTGGTATATTGAATCTTAATTAGCAAGGAGACCATATAAAACTCAGAAGCTTCTATGAACTAAGAAAACAACCCTGACATTCTCTGGTCGGCTCTGGGTATTTGTTGCTGACTTTGATCTCCAGTGTTAATCTCCAAAGAGCCGTGATTCTGGCTCACTTAAAAGTTGGTTTTACTTTCAAACTTTGCCTGTTAAGTCATTATTACCAAATAATTCTGAAGGAACTAGAATTTACTTCCAGGCACTTCCCATTATGAGTTAGAGATTAGGCAACAACATTACATAAACCAAAGCTTGTTTCTTCTCTGCAGCTCAGTTTACTTCGAGTTAAACATATTCTGTGCATTGAAACTGTATCCTGTTTTTTTGGTTTTTTTTTTTTGTTTTTTTTTTTTTAAAATCAGCAGGTTTTGTGCAGGCCCTATTATGTTTTGAAAGTATCACAATATTTTAAAAAGATATCATAAACAAATAGTTGAGAAATAGACTAATGCATTATCCCTTGCTTGAGCTAAGACCACAGAACACATCATAGTTAAACGGACTCATCTGGCAGCCAGGGGAAAAAAATCCTCCTTTTTCTTCCAGCTTTTCTTCTCTGATATTTGTTCTTGACAGGATTATTTCTAATTAGATTGTTCCTTTTCCTAATCTTAGAAGAGACGCACAAAGTGAGCGAACAAGCAGACTTTGTAGCTCGTGCATCTGAACTGCAGTTAATAAAGTGCAGACTCTTGCTGAAACTGCAGCTAAATTTAAATTTGTAAGTCCATTGTCATGACTAATTACACAATTTCCCTTTGTTATATGAGGATATTATGGGAACAATCTGTGATAGACTGCATCAAACTTCAAATTATTTGGACTTTTATTATGGTAAAGTCTCTGAATTTACACTGTGACCTTGAAAAATATTTAAGGCACTCAGAACTCTGAGATGAATTTAGCTTTTATTTGAGAGCGCCATGTTAAATGTTATCACATACTTATGTTGTTATTTTATTGACATCATATCACCTGGGCTATAAAAAATTATTGAGATAGCAGAATCTGTTTCTTTCTTCCTGACACTTTCAGTGTTATGAAAACCAAAGCTGAAATCTCATATCAAAGATGCTGGAAAATGTGCTCATATTAATGTTTAAACACAAAGCAACTCTAAACCCATTTTCTCATTTCTACCTTGAATAAGTAAAAAACATTACTGGTATTTTCTAGGCAGGTATCTACCAAAATCAATTAACTAGTATACAGGTTTGCATGAAGTGCTGCAAAAAAATGCCCCAGGGAACCTTTCTGAATATTTGCATAAAGACCCTGTTGGGGTTGAACCCATTCTGTTGAAATGTTATGTTGTGCTAGGATAAATGTGGTTAACATTCGTTGGGTGCTGAAAGTGATGCTTGGAGAAGATGAGATCGACTTATAAAGTTGGTTAGTTAACATTTTGATTGGCTGTATCACACAAAACTTGATTGTTTTGTGTTACTGAAGCTTATGTTTACCATGATGCAGGGATAGGTGTAGTTTTCAGTCAGTGCTGAATTGGCATTTTAATGCAGAATGGAGCTGTAATTTTCAGTCTGCAGGAAGTTCTGAATTCCGTGTTTTGTTATCATCTCAGGATAGGAAGCAATGCACTTTGAAAAGCAAGTTCTTAATGCAGCTTTGTTTAAACTGACATGTTGCTGACTAGAAATTGTCTATGATAGTGCAACATAATTTTTGCAGTAGCTGCTTTGCTATGTAAGATTCATTGTGGTGTATTCTGGGCACCTTTGGGTATGTAACTACATGTCAGCTGTCTTTTGGGAAAAAAATGCCATTGTCACAAAATATACAGGACATTATGAATACTGTTAGTTTTACTTCTAAGATTTAGTAACATGGCTGCAAATAGTCCTTTTACCTTGGATTATTTATCACTTTCTACATTTTGAAGTGTCGACTCGGTTTAATGGCCAAATTCCATTATTTTCACTTCCATTTTTAAAATATTTGCAGGAAAATAATGTAGAAGTGTCAATCTTGGATCATGACCTCATTCCAGTAGGTCTGCTCTAAAACTGAAAGGAAATAGATCTTGTTCCAGAACTCATCATCTCTTTGTGAAGTTGTGCTGTGCTGTGGCATCAGTTTGACAGAGAATGGTCAGTCACACTGTTCCTGTTATAGTTTAGCTGGATTTATGGGTTATCAGTTTCTGTCTGGGCCCAGCTGTGTGTCTGCAAAACCTGCTGAAACCTGCTGTCCCCTGGTATTTCTCAGATAGGTTGTCAAGTGTAGATCTTCAGTAACTTGGACATGTCTTAAAGCCCTGGTGGTTTGAATAACTGTGGTGGAGTAGGTAGAAATAAGTACTAATGATTTGTATTTCTCTTAGCTCAGAGCAAACACAGACTGGATACTCCAAAGGCCTCTAGAGAAGTGTAATGTAATTGTTAGTGACTTGCAGAAAGCTTTGTTAATTGTTTTCCAGTTAACTGATTCCGGGAGATTCTGAAGGAAGATTAAAAATGTGTCTATGTGTTTGCAGACCTCAGCCATTTCCATTGTCCGGGGAAGAGGCAAGCAGAGAAGACAAATTGTTCTTGATCAAAAAATGAAATTGTGTGATAAATACTTTTTGTGAGTTTGCATCTCTGTGTCAACATTACAGCTCAGTAGTTTCACTTGGTAGTGCATGGACTCTTTAGTTTTCTGTGGACTGGTCTAAAACAACCTGTTGTAGCTATGCTGAAACTCATTCTATTGGACTCTACACCTCCATTGTGAAATGTTTCTATATATGAAAAAAAGCTGAAATCCATTATAACAAATCGATATTGGAGTGTTATTAGTGGGAAAGGAGGGTTGGCAAGAGGGATGCCTGTATGAGATAACAATGAAGAAGAGGACAAGTACATGGAAAAGAAAGCTAGGAACAGGCTTGACAAGGAGCTTGTAGTCCAAATTTGAGAAAAGCCCAGAAGTGTAGTGTTGATGTATCTCAATAGCATAAACAGTAACTCTCTAACCTGGCTCTGTTGGTTTCTGTCAATAAAAAAAAAAAAAAAAAAAAAAAGCCTTTGGTATATATGGCAGGACCAGATGCCTTAAGAGGATGAAGGGAAGATGAGCAACAGGAGGATGCCAGGTGTGTTCTCCAACACTTTGGAGTCTGAATACATTTTCAGCCAAATAGAGTCTTTTAAACTGTAGTCTGAAAGTTAATATCCTGTATGTGATATTCTGTGCAATCAACCAGCTGTTCAAATGTCCTTCAGCAGAAATCATGGCTCTTAACACCTCATGGAATTTCATGCTGCTGTCCTTACTGATGGCTTTGACTACTACCTGTTTTATTTTTTTTTGGTTTTGGTTGGGGTCTTTTTTTTTTTTTTTTTACCTGGCTTAGTTTTCTGCCACTGGCTGAACTGAATGAGTTCACAGAGGGGTTAGAAATACACCTGAGCCAGCACCAGTGCAATGTTTAATTTTCTTAGATTTTTAGAGTAGCTGTAGTGCTTGAATTTTGCAAGAATTCCTGAAAAAACTTTCAAAGACCCTTTTGAACTATGTAAGTTAGAAGTGTAATTGAGGATACTTATCAAAGGAGAATGTGTATCTGTATTTATGGCTACCTGAGCTATATGCAGGTCTCGCTGCAGTCCTTACTCATGCTTTTCTTAACTGCAGACAGTTGCAAACAACTGTTTGTTTGTATAGAATTAGTAAAGAATGGACCCTTAGACATTTTCATCATCTAACAATGAGTCTTTCATGAGGATCAAACATCAATACTTAACAATATAGATTACTCCCTATTGATTTTGGTAAATACCAAGATATTTTCATTTTCTTCAAGCAATCTGTCCTTCCTGTCAGTAATAATAGAGCTAGAATCACTACTGTGCTTTCCAAACAGGTGTTTGCAGGAAAGCTGCCTGTTTTATTGATACTTGGTAGAATATTGAAATAGATTTCTCTCTATATTTTTCTCCACTATGCTATTGATATGCATCATCAGCAATCCCTGGTCTATGGAAGTAATCAGGAGAATGCAATAGAGGTGGTTCAGAGAAAGTTAATGTAACAGGATTATGGACAGTGTGACACTGATGTAAAGGAATGCAACTTCTTGGACTTACAGAATTAAAAATTAATTAAACTACTGACTGCATTGGATTCTTGTGATCAGATTCCAGCTAACGCCAGTCCATGTCACTGCTGAAATCGAGAGCATGTGCCTTGGGACAGACCTTCAGTTCAACTCAACCAGCCCAATTCCACTGACTTCCCTAGAACCAGCAGTTGCATCAGCTAGTGAGTGGCCATTTGTGTGGCTCTACTAACTATGTGTTGTCTCTGTGCTTCCTTCTCACGGTGACAGCAAAATGGCACAGTGCTTTAAATTTAACCACATCAGTCTGCAAGATTACAATCTTATAAACCACAAGCCATGAGTTAGCCAACACATTAGATAGTTATGTATGTAATGTTTGGTTGACTGTACTATATATTAGATAAAGAAATATAGCATGCACTTCACTTTTTTTTTTGAGGCTTATATACTTTGAATAACAGTTTTGACAAAAGAAAATTACTTATAAACCAGAGGTAGCTATAGGCCAAAAATACAGGGTAAAAGACACCACCTTGCTAAGATAAGGGTTTGTACTTGAGAGGTTAAAAAAGGTTATTGATCTTGTGGTCTTTAACTTCTGTTTATCTGGATCAGACTTCATATGCTTATATAGATTAAAATGATTTTATATGATTTTTTAAAAAATAAAATAATTCCTTTCTTAAATTCTTCCTATTTATTTGGATAATGTGACTTATTTTAATGGTAGGAAGTAGAAACAAGAAGAGAAAATAAGCTAGATGTGCTTTCTATTAAATTTTTGTTAAGGCAATGATTCAAATTAATTTATAATAATTTTTATCAGTAAACATTATTTAAATTTTTTTTAACAGCTCATTCTGTGATACTATACAATAAATACTGTAATTCCTCTGGCAGTCACTGTTAACTCAACTGTACTCAATAGGTTTTGATGAGAGTGTAGTATTGTATGCATGGTGATTTTCCCAGACATGCTGGCACATTCATTCCCTGATCTGTGTGTGTCTCAGCCTCTCACAGGGTGCTATAAGAATATATTTCTGTGAAATGTTGATGGACATTCAGCAATTGTCATGATGACCATAGAGATAGACAATTATTTGTGTTGTGAACTTAAAGAAGATTTGATGTTCCTCTCTGTTTATCATGCTCATATGTTAGGACTGAAGAGGCATAGTATCTCCCGTCTGTTTGTGCTAGAATTCAGACTCTGTAAATAAGATCAGTAAGAAGTTTCTGAATTACCATTTTTGATGGTTGGATGGATTTTCAATCAATTTTTTTGGTGCTTATTGATTATCTTCTGGTTCTCATTGAATATTAGGGGAATAGAAATACTATTTGTATAACTAGTGTGATTTGGCACATCCAAGTAGCTTTTAGGTGCTAGATGCTTATAAATAATTACAGGAGAGCTCCATTAACTTAATTTTATGTTATTTAAGGAACAATGTAAAATGTAAATACTTTGTCAACTGGCTTCCAAGGAAGAAGAAATGTAGGGCATGTAATAACATCTTACATTTAGAAATCCATAGAAACATGGCTTTTCATTATAGGCATTGTTTTCCTACTATTGCATATATAAATTTTTTATCTTCTAATTTCTGGTTTTTATTCTGTCTATATTTATAGAAGAGGTCATTCACTTGTAGTCAGTGACTGCCAACTCTTCCCTTCAAGAATAGATTATTGGCCATTTCTTAGTGCCTTTAGTATTATAAAACCGTTTTAAAGTTTGCTGTTGGTGAGGAAGCCATTCAAAAATAATTTTAGTAGGGTTGGCTAAAGCCGGTAAGTCACATGCTATTTTAGCTTTTTGTGTTATTGAATTCAGGAGGTGAAAGTGACATAGTAATGAAAAGTCAGAAGGGGGAGAAGTGGATCAATATATTGCTAAATTCTTATTGAAATTCTCATGCTTAGACTGTTCTGGGCGGTTTTATTTCTGCTTAACATTTGCTGAGTAAAAGTCATTGCCCTAGAGATGCAAGATTTATTGACACACAGAGATGAAAATGATTAGCTAAAAGGTTTCTGCACAAAGAGAATCAGAATCAGCTGAAACACTACAGGGTGGCTCATATATAGGAGGCTGAGCTATTTATTAATATAGTTATTAATATTCAAAGATAAAAGCTGAGCTTGATAGTGTTATACCAATTGTTTATTCTTTGCTTCTTTTGCAGGGACCCTAAAACTCTGAAAAAATCTTTCATTTATATATATAGGTTTATATATTCTATGCATATGCACGCTTTGCTTGTTAGAGTTCATAAAGGCATTATTATGTTTTCACAGATTTATTTTCTAATTAAGTACGTGTTTGTTTATTTGCAGATTCCAGCTTTTCAAGAATTGACTTGATGGAATGTTCCTGCAGTCCTGACACAGGTAAAACTCTGTGACAATACATTCTGATTCATTAGGAATCATTCTCACTCATTTTCATTTTGATTTCATAAGCCACAAACTAGGTGTATTGGTATATTTAGCTTTTCAAACATCTGAAAGATGTTAGCATGATTTGGCTTACAGTGCATGTGAGCCTGCAAGAAATACTAGGCAGAACTTCTGCTTTTTGGCCTACTGAAGAGCAGGTTCTGCCTTCAGACTTGACTTTCTATTGACTTTGTACAGGCAGAGTATAGCAAAGCCTGGAAAGTTTATCAGACAGATCAAATTGAAATACAGTGTGGTTTGGTGCTCTCAGAAGTCAAATATAGGGAAAAATTAATTCTCTAACTAGATAGATTCAAAAGAATTTACTAATCTTACTAATGCCGCTTCCAGTTCCAGTGACACTGCACTTTTACTGATAAACTCTACTAGGCCACATCTTTGCTTCCCTCATCCAGTTGCTGGCTGGACAGTCATCCTTACAGATGGTCCTGAAGGAAATTTGTGGTACTCTGTAAGAACACACTTTGTTCCCCCCACTCCAGCATGTCAGCACAAATGCTGCAAGGGTGCTTCTTGTTGCAGAGGCTGGGATAAGCACAGAAGGTGCTTGAAGCTGTGTTAGTGTCCTGGTGGTCCTCAGAATCAGGACTGGGTTTCAGGAAGGAGACATCTTGCTTGTCTTGACCAAAGGACTGGACTTCATCTATCTTGCAGTTTCTCCTTATTAAATCTGGAATGTTCTAAGCAAAAAGTACTAAACCAAAAAGATTGAATACAACTCAGAATTCAGAGTAAATGAGATGGGAGATTACTGAACACCAGACAAACCTAGAAGTATTGAATAATTATGTATATTGTTGCAGGAAATGTATGAAATTTAATTCTAGGTTTCATGCAGGTTTTAAAGCTCTGAGCAGGTTTTATTTTCAAATAGAAATGATTAAATATAATTTTTCAATACTTTTACATGATTAATGTAACAGGCTGATCTGTCTTTGAGTACATCATAAATACCATCCACATTGGTGTGCTATATATGGAGAGTTTTATTGCTGCAGCACTTTATGAAATTATTCTTTGGGAAATTATAGATAGTCAATGAATAATTCAAGGGAAAGAATAAAACAAAATCTAATAAACTCTGCGTATGATTGAACTTTGACATTATTACAGTAATGTGTATATACAAACCTTGCTGTTATTCTGGAGAAATGTTTCAAGCAGAGCTTGATTTTTATAAGAAGAGATGTTTTCACACTTAACTTGTCTGAGAAGAAAAGTGACAATTATTAACTAATTGGTAACCTGAATACCAATCATAATTTCTTCTATTTGCAGAGAAGTAAAGAGAAAAATATATAAAGATAAATTGTTGAGGAAATACTGGATTTTTGTCAAGTATTCCAATCATTATAACAGTTTCTGGTAGTCTGAAAGTACTCCTGTAAATTAGAAAATGAAAAACCTTGAGGAAAGGCACATTTTACGGGTTTATAACAAAATTTCTGTGCCAGGCACAAAGAAGTCAGAGCAACAGACATGGCAGCAGAATGGCCTAGCTAGAATGAGCAAAAGTAGTATCACTGCTAAAACTAGCTGTACCCTTTTTGTCCCTTTGCTACTCTGGAGAAACTGATGGGGTAAGGCAGAGGTGGGCACAACAGGTAGGTGATGGGAAGAATGGTGTAGTGTTGACTGAGCTGGGAAAAACTGGGGGAAATAATGAGAAAGACTGAGGAGGTATCGTATTTGTGTGTTCTTTTGTGTACAGCTGCAACACTCCGTTTCCTGCGTATACTAAATTACTGGGCTATGAAAAGTAGTTCATAAACTCTCTAATGTGTGCTTTAGACTGGTATGATAGAGTCCCTGTCACTAACATCTCGTATAACTCCTTATAGGAGGGTTGGGTAACTAGACAGGGCACAGAAATGTAAACCCAGAAGTTTAGGAGTAGCTTTCACACCTTTTTTACAATGTCACAGTCATAAAGGAAAAGGGAGGAGGGCAAGAGAGGAGCATTTCCCCCTCCAGAAGGTTAAAGCACCAGACTCCTTCTCTGAACTGCCCACAGAATTTTGTACTCTCTCTCCCTCCTAACTGCACTGGTGTCCTGTAGAGACTGACCTCCTAGCTATAGTATAGGGCTGATGTGAATGCCTGTATCTTCATGTTATGCAAGCTTTGACTTTGGAGACAATTTTAGGCAAAAAGCCCCATAATTTCAATGCTCCTTGAGCCTGGGAAAAGGACAGTCAAAATCAAACCCACCCTGTATTTCCAACAGCTACAGCAGTTTCAGACTCTCTATGGTAAAAAATAAAGTCCTATGGCTCCCCTCCCAGCAATTTCCTACAAATACATCCAATTTTTCTATTTTATTTGGTATATAACATGGATGGCACTACTTCTTCAGTGGCTGTAAATCAAAGCAACACTACTGATTTTAGTAGGAATATATGAATTTACCCTAACTGGTGGGCTCGTGATTAACTTCAGTGGTCCCAGAGAAGTTTATGTTAACTGGAGGTCTGCTCCATGGATTTCAGTGGAGCTGTCCAGGTGGAGAGCTGCCCAACTCCTACTAACATTTCTTTCAATTTTGTTAAAAAAATTGATCGCAGGGTGCAGAAAAAAAATTATGAGCTTGATGTGTTGATGAATGTGATGGAGTTTCCTGAACTTTGGGCTTAGAACTGAGTCTTGCTTTCTCCTTACTGTAGATTCCCAGCTCTTAAGTTTGTCCCTGACAAAGTAACTGAACACTCTGACTGAAGCTGAGTTAGACATGTGCCATAGTGCTCTGATGCTGTTAAAGGCCCTCCACTGAACACAGTTGACACAGTCCTCTAAAACTAATGTTAATGAGAATAGTATCCAGTCTTTTTCTGTTTGTGTTTCCTTTTGTTAGAAAAGAAAAAAATTAAAAAGGGAATGATGAAAAATCAGGTAAGTAGTATTCTCATTTGTCTGGAAAAGCTATGGGTACATTTTTAGAATTGCCTCCTGGTTTGTTATGAAACTCTTAAAATTTTTATTTTTAGTTTATTTTCATGACTAATCACAGTTTCACAAATATGGTAATTTGGAAGTGTGTGGGAATTGATGTACACTAATTTTTGTTCTTTCTCCTGTTCAGTTTGAGGATCTGCATGTTGATGTATTTCTTTTGAATTAATGTTTATTTCAGTATGCTGAGGGAATTGTTATGGTTATTATGAAAGGGCCTGGTGTATATGTAAATGAAATGCAGGGAAATAGGAGAAAGGAACTAATTTTCTGCTGGAATTCAAGGATAAGTTATCTTGGCCTAAGCTTCTAGGTAAATATCATTTCATATATCAGCCCTGCTTCCTCCTTGTCTTAATGAATCCTTGTACTGTAAATATGTGTAAGGGAAATTGATTTAGAACACCAACATTAGTTTAATCACAGTCACCTTATGTGTTACTGGAATATTTTCAGTTATAAGAAGTGTAACATGAGTCCACCTAATTTTTAAGGAATCTAGGGAAACAACTGTTGTCCTTGTTGTCAATGTGTGATGACTGGATGTTTTCAGATTCCTCTCTGCTACAAAATTTGGGTTATTGTCTAGTCTAGACCTCCCTTTGCAGAGAAACATACAGTCCTTCTGAAAGAATTTTCAACAGTTCTTCCATTGTGCTGGGGTAAGTGGCAAAAAAGAGTGAACAGAGAGTATTCGTGAGGCAATGCTGCATTGGGATTTGTGTCAATTTAAAAGAGGGAAACTACCTGTGATTGTGTCAAATTCAGTAGCACTGATAGCAGGTTTGAGAAAGATTGATACTCTTCATAGAGACCAACTGTATGTAATAAAAAGGTATTAAATAAATTTTTAATGAAAAAATGATGTATACATGGATCAAGGTCCTGAATATTTAAGGATACTGTACATAATCAATCTGTTTCCTTCCAATTTTTTCATAGGAGGGAAACTAAGGCAGATAAATACAGGCGTCTATGGTGTACCTGCCTATCAGGAAACTGTGAATTCAAGTTTCTTTTGCTAAGTCATCTAGTGTGCCATGTCTCAGAGTAAAAGTAATTTGAATACTGAGAAAAAGCCTTACATATTTATTAGGCATCTCTCTTAAAATGTTTAAATGGGCTCTTGAAATGATGTTGGGTTATGAGAGGTGGCTGATTACTGTTAACTCTAGTGAGCTGTGATGAGTCAGATAAAATAGAGTTAATATGATCAGCTGAAGATCCAGGTTTTAAAGTGCAAGTATTTTTTATTTCACTTTATTTTGCTTGCAAGGATTTTTATTTTGATAAACTGCTTAGAAATGTGGTGTTCTTTAGTTGCAATATAGGGAAAGTGCATCTTTTTTGTTTCAAGAAATCTTGCTATTATGTGAATTCCTTTGATACTTGCAGTATATACAACACACAGTGGGATCAGTTATCAGAAAGGTGACTTTCTAATGCAAGCTACAGGCTGAAATGATGAATTCCACATCTGTTAAATAGACTTAATTTCTGGTGACATTATAAACTGAAAAGGGCAACAAGCTCCTTTTTCATCACACGTAGATCTCTCCAAAACAGATTACAATTTAGAATGTGTTCAGAATTGAAGGTAAAACATCCCTTAGTCACTGCTGAATGATCTGAAGAATGCAAGTTACCCTGTTAGAGGAGTACTTGCTGACATTTTAGGATACATTTTGGCTCACTATCTTGAAAGATCTTGCTGGGTTCAGTTTTACAATTATAAAGATGAGCTCTTGGAGCAGGTAGTTGGTATCAGTAACTCTCTGTGGTTACATGAATCATATGTTACATGACAAAGGTTAGTTTCATGTTCTGATATGTTAATCCACTGCATGGTTGAAGGATACGAACATGAAAAACATCTATTGATCGTAATTTATCATTGAAGGACATAGTCAAATTCTGAATCCCTTATCTCATGATGGGATAAGGAATTATTGCTGATGTAAAATCTGAAGGAAGAATTGCTAAATCATAATTGACTTCTTTATTTTTTGTACATCTGTGTCCAAAGTATGAGATGCAGCCCTTTTTAAAGGATGATACATGATGAAATACCTGCAGGTTGGATACATTCTGTAATAACTACTTTGAAACAGGACTTCCTAGTGCTTTATGATTTCTTTTAATGGAAATCTGCCCCATCTGTTCCACAGATACTTTTAAAAATTCATTTCCCTCCCAAACCCTTTTTTCTCTTCAAGGAAGTGATCCTAGATTTATTGTTTCTACTTTTCTGATGAGTCTGTTGTAGAACACATCTAATCTTTCTCTTTTCTTTTATTGCTTACAAATCTTTACAAAAAGATGAGATATATTCCACCTTTGCAGCTAAAACAAATTTGGACAATGTTTTTTTAATAGCTGATTATTACTACATGAATTTCTAAACTATAATCCACGTGCTACTGGTTAAAATACTTTGTCATGGATAGACTTCCAAGTCTTTGGTTTAGTGATATTTTCAAAGAGATTACAATTGTTCAAAAGCTTTCTAGCAAAAAATACAGTTATGGAATAGGCTTAGGCCATTTGTTTATCTTGTGGTTTATATAATCTACACCAACTCTCTTCTACATTTTCAGAGTATTTTTTTCTCTTCCAAAAAGAAACTGTTTGTTTTAGGTAAGAGCCAGCTCCAGACTCTGAACCACTGGAAAATAACAAGGTAGCATCTGTGAAGCAACCACACATCCTCTTCTGTGCATTAATTTCAACTGTTACCCTTTCGCTGAACTTGGGGAAACACAGGGCAGGAAAACATGGTCATAAAGCACTGCACAGTTACCTTTCCAGAACTCTATAACTGAGAAGCATAATAAGAATTTGCAGAAAAAATGTTATTTTTAATACATTTCTCCTAAATAATAGTAAACTGCAAAGTCAGGGCTAAGAAAAGGATAGAAAGAATAGCTCTTCTTACAGTACCTTACTTATTTTCCAGCACTGTTATTTAGGAGTTCTCCCACTTCATCTCAAGAATTTTCTTTTGAGTTATAACTCCACATCCTCACAGTTCCTTTTGTAAATATCATCACTGATTACCATTCAGTAAAGTGTGATTTGTTCTTGACATAAGTAGCTGAGGGCTCAGTCATGGGCCTGGTGTTGCTCTGCTATAAAAATGATTTCAAGCTGCTTTGAAGATGGCAGCAAACACATCCCAACATTTTGAAAACAAAGATTCAACAAAATTCTAATATCACTCAGAGGAATGTGCTGATATTTTTGTGCCTTTTGAAGGTGGGAATGTCATCAATAGGGAAATCTGAGGGGTCAAATCTTCAGCATGGTATTACTTTGATCATTGATTTTCCTTAAGAAATTATTTCTACCTTCTATTTATTTCTCCTGAGGATATTAGTTCTTGCCTTTCACCTTACACTTGTGCCTTGTAGATTTTAATTAAAACCCCTTTCCCAGAATGGAAGGGAAATTATAAGTATGAAATTTTAATGGAATGCTTATTTTTATGAAATATTTATCCTTTTTCATTCTAGCCTACATTTTTCTTTGTCATTTTGGGACAGCAGGTGCTTGCAGGGTTTTTGTTTTGTGTTTTCAATGAAAGTTTGATGTTATTTGATGTAAATAGCTTCTGACAAGCTAAGGGTATAGCTGGGTCACACCAAAGGTAGTCACCCAGAGGACAGTTTCTCTGAGAAGTGCTGTCAGACTCGTTTCCCATGCAGCCAATCATTTAATAGGCAAGATGGTATCACTCCTGTTCAATAAAATGAGTTTTACATTGGAGAGGCAACAAAGAATCTTGCAGTATTTGACATTTACTTTTAGGACAGAGAGAAGAGTAATGCAGTTGCCTAACGTCTGTGTTGTTATCCCCAAGTGCCTAAGAATCAAACATTATAGCAACATTTTTTTTTTGCTCAGTCCTAATAATTCTGTTTCCACAGCACATTGACGAGCAGAAGCTAATGTCCTTCCGTTCAGGTGTACTTTTCAGAGTCCTGCAGAGTTTATTTCTGAGAAAGTGTCTCTTTTCTGTTTTCTGAGTACACTGATATAATTTCAGGCAGTTATGACTTGATAGCCCATTTTAAGAATACACTTAATCATATGCCTAGGAGGAGCAAGGAGGGTTTTTATGTAGAATGCAATGAAGCAAATAATTAAAGAGAGTCTTTTTCAGGCCAGCTGATGGGAAGACTGAGGTCTTGTAGCCAGTCCCACATCTTGAGTTCTGTCCTCAGGGTTTGTAAGCAGAAGTACCTTTACACTGTTTTGTCCTGTATTTTGCCATTAAAAAATTCATTAGTGTTAAAATTGACCAAGGCAGAGGATTTCTTTCCACATTGTACTGGATTACAAGTCACATGTTTTGAGTTGGTGTAGTCAGTGGAGAGGCACTAGTAGTCTGTCATACATGGGGACTACAGTATGTGTTTATAGTAACATCTATTCGTATCTGCGGACATAAAATGGCACTGTTTCCAAAATATGGCTTTTTATAAGCAGCCTTACAAGTGACTTCTAGTGTGTGTTTCTCTCTCTCCTTCATACAGGTCTAGCTGCTCAGTTTTCAAACCACTAAGTCTGATTCTGTCATATATCTATCTTTGCTGCTTCTTAGACCTGTCATGCCTTCTGTCATCTAAGCAGTCTCAGTCCCTCTTGCTGTTCTCAATAATGTTCAACATTAGTAGAAGGGATGGCTGAGTAAAGAGACACATAAAATTAGTTTTCTGTGGAATTTTTTAATGTTCAGTGAGAAAGAACACTATGGAATATATATCTAGAGTGACTTGAAAATGAAAAATCACATTACTTGTCTTTTAATCAAAAAAGGGCTTGCTACTCTGATCAGGAATAAACAAATGGGAGAGATGCTTCTGTGGGACCAAAGGAAAGGTGAGGCATGTATTGTCTAAGACATTTTCTCCTTTGAGAGCATTGGATTTTCTCTGATCCAGGAGAAGGTGTGGAGGTCTGGGTTCTCATTCAGTCTGCACTTTGGAAAATACTCATCCAAGCTAGTGCCAGAACTAGTCTACAGCCATGAGATTGCTCTCAAATTCTCATAAAATGCACCGCTTTTTTTTCCTCATCATATCATATCAAGACAGTACAAACATCAATGCCATTTAATGAACTGTGATGCCAGCTCGTTGGTTCCAGGCAATAACTTTTTACTTAGCTCTGCTATACAAAGATTAATATTAGCATGATCACTTCATCTGATTATTATTTTTTAAGCTGTCCCAATTTTATGGATGCTGTATGAATAAATTGTATTTGTTCTTCTTCTTCCCCTTGCAAGCACAGTTCCCTAATATTAAATCTTCCAACATCCTGCATCCTTTCTATCAGGGTGTGCTGTTGCTGAGCAACACCAGATTTGCTCTTTAAAATTATCCAGGTTTCTTTAGCCAGCTTTGTGAGTTGGTGCAGCAGGGAAGCAGTAATATGTCTTAATGCTTTAAAAATATATGTAATTTTTGTTTAAACTGTTTATTAATATTTCTTGTATTTGGGACATCATAGATGAGTATGTGGTTATACGTTTAAAAATAAAATGGTTTCACATGATTTTTTAATTCTGCTGTGGGGATTTTTGTAATTATATAACTGTACTTGTATAACATACATTAACTCCTTATACATAGGTGCAAGAAGAGAGAAAAATGAAAACATACATGTAATTTGGAAAGTTCTTATCAGAAAGATTTTTTTTTTTTTTCCTAGAGCATATATATTTCTGCTTTCTGAATGGTGTGTGTATGGATACTTTATAGTTGGAGCTTTAAGATGTTTCACCCTTCTCCTTAACCCTGCTAACCATCAACTGTCCAGATGTCATAAAAGTTGGCAAAATGTTCCTTTTGACCTTATAATTGAGTGCTGTAGGAATTATTTTCCTGTAGATTAAGTGCTATTAACTATTTCAACATGGGCTGTAATTTTAAACCTTGACCACAGGACCATGTAAATCCCATATGTTTTATTCTTCAGTGTCAATTTTTAATAATAGCAAAAACTTTCACTTGTAATACTTTATTGGACTGATCCTGTGAGTGATGTGGCCACTACTAGCAAGGTGATAAAATGTCTATGTGAGATTTGAACACATGGTCAACAGGACTCCACTGACCCTTTAATTCAGTAAAGGTATAACTGAAGTCTGAGCTCAAAATGTGGAGGTATCTTTAATTTCCCTGGATTTAAACATTTCTATAGGATGGAGCACATGAAAAAAGGGAAACTTTTCTTAACTAGACCTAAATTTTTATGGGATTCGGCATTGCTGACGATGTTTCAGCACTGTGGCGGAAATAGTTAAAGGAATCATTTTCTTTGTAATGAGAGCAGGATCAAAGTAATTTTAATGGTAATATTTGCTAATTTTGATTTAACAACTGACTGCTGTCAATTTTAAAATGACTTTTAGTTAATACGAGGTCACGGATTATCCTTTATTATTGAATCTTTTTCTCTGATTCTGCTGAAAGCAGAATCCTGTTGATTTTTGTGGGAGCAAATGAGGGTTCTTTCTGGCTGTTAAAAGGATTTTTCTATTGCTCACTGTTTGCAGTAGATGAGTTTTCTGATGAAAGGTTAAATCCAGTTGACCATTTGCATTTTCTCACTTATTTAGCTGGGAAGGAGGTGTAAATGTTGCAACCAAAGCCAGTGATTTCTGTGCTGTTAATTTTCTAGGACATCAAGATAACAAGGTATGTGTTATAATGTCATTAGAATTGAATAACATTGGCAGTATATTTTCTTATGGATCAGCTTTTTGTCACTTCCTTGGGTCATGTGGATAGTAATGTCTTCATTTTGTTGGGAAAGTAGCTAGGAATCCTCACACTGAAGAAAATGGGAAGTTAATTTAATGCAAACAGACTAACCAGCCATCTGTTGAGACTGTGCCAAACCTGTGAAGCCTCATGCACCATGAGGCACATGGCTTGGCTCTCTCCTTGTGCTGTCTTGCATCTCGTTTTGTGCCTCAACCAACGCTGATGCCTCTCCATGGTTCTGTGTGGCAGGCTGGGGCTGCTTGACGGGACTCAGCACTCACATCTGGCTTGTGCAGTTGCAGAGCAGGAGGCAGGCTGTTACGTGGTGAAAGCTCAGGCTCTTAAGAACCCTAGTGAAGATTGCAAACCTCAGCTACAGCGAAGGGCTGGGAGTGCCTTCCTCCTCCTGTCGCATGACTGAACACATGGGAATGCTTTGAGAGAGATGAGTCTCGAGCAGTCTGCCATGTCTGCACATTGCTAGAGAGCTGTTTACCAGGAGCTGAGTCTGTTTGAAGGCTGTTCTTTCATGTGTTCATGAGAAAGTAGTGTTAGGATGAGTTCAGACTGTTAGTACAAGGAGCTGAGAGTACAAACCAGTGGCAATAAACTTAGAAATGGAGCCGCACTTTCAGGCACAGAAAGGAAGAGACTAGGCTGCAGCTTCATACTTGCTTTCAGTTGATTTTAGCTCACTGTTACTAAACAGAGCTATATCTTTGGCCCCTGCTCTTTACCCTCAGCTGCATATGTCCACAGTTTTCCAGTTTTAATGCTTGTAAAGCTTTGTAATGAGTTGGATCAGGGAGATAATTGACTAAAAATGAACATTTGTGGCATTTTTGCTTGGTTAGTTCACAGTTGCATCAGTTCCCTTATCAGACTCACTGTGCAACCTTGGGAGAGCTAAAGCCAGCATTAGAGAGGCAATGAGCAGAAGTAGTTTCATAGAGAGGGGAATTTAGAAGTACCCCATTTCACTGCCAGGCTGGATTTATGCTGGATTAAAGCAGCTGTGTAACCATGGCCACAGATCTCACAGGATAGCTAAAGGGTTTTACAGGTGCGCTCTGTGCCTTTCTGCAGAGCTTGTAAATACCTGCTTTGCAAAGGAATAGTGCTGCGAGTACCTCGTGTGTGAACTTCTGGAGGTTTATGGGAGTTTTTAATTGTTTGTATGATAAAAGAAGAGAGTGTGTTGGAGAGAGATCTTTGCATAAACCAACAGTATAGCCATCAACTGAATGTGTAAGTGGAAGAATCTTGCCTATTCTCCATCACAGCTTCCTTCTTATTGACTCTCTTCTTGTGTGCTGAAGTCAATATAATGATTAGAGATCAGTTTAAATTAAAAGGAGAGGATATTCAACCCCCAGAAGATGAAAAGAAGGAAGTGTGTGAATGCACATGCACAACACAGAAAGCTAGAGGAAATGCTTTGACAGTTATTGCAGAGGAGGCAAGGAAGAAGTGCACAGCAAATAATGATCAAAAAAAGTTGATTACCACATTTTTAAAGCTGTGAGAGCTTCTTGAAAATGTTGACCCAAGCAATGATTACACCTAAGAGAAACAAAAGGTAATTACTTAGGAGCTAATAAATCCAAGAAGGAAGACAAGAATAGTATCAGGGGAAAGTGTTAAAATGATGTGCAAAGGATGAAAGGATATTTTAAGTCCAGATGTTCCTTTATGAATTTATGGGAAATGAGCCTGCTTTTGAATAGCACTTTGAATGCTCTCCAAGGAGAAAAAACCCGCATTTTTAAGTTCTGTAATTCTAATATAGCTGGCAGAAGTCTTTTTATTAATCAGAAGGATGTCCTCAAATACAACTTTGTATTTCTCTTTAAGAGTCTCATTTCTGGCAATGCCGGAATTAAAAATTGGCTGCAGTTTGGTTGTTGGTGTACTGACATGACAGTTCATGACACTATCGGGTAGTACCTGTGCTTGCTTCACTGTGCTCTGCTTGTGGTTATTTATATTCACCTGTCTCCTATCTCTTTGCATGGATAGGAAGTTCTCTGTGGACAGAGATAATTTTTTGATTTCACATGTTGCGTGGCTGGGTCCTAGATCTTGGTAAGAATCCTACCTAGTGTCACACCAAGGATAATGCCATTCAAATACCGCTCAACTTTGCCATGCTTCAGAGCCTTCTGACCTCTAACCTGTGCCCATTACAGTGAATTTCTGCTGCCATTTCTGGGCTAAGTTTGGCTGCTTTGGACTCCTGACCCTCACTGAGCCAATTTATCAAATGGAGTGACAGTAATTCCATTAAGTTCAACAGCTAGTTGGAGAAGTAGACTAAAAAGTGAACAATGAAGATTCAAAAAGCATTAAAGCAAATGAAAATAATACAATGTTTATTATTTTAAAAATCTAAGATTTTTTAAGTCAATCTCTTTATATTAAATATAAGCAAATACTTCATGTTTTGCTGAATCATAGTAGTGTGAAAAAAAAGGAAAAAAAAAGCAGAAATCCATGTGGTGGACCTGAGAAGTGACATTAGTCATGTTCCTCAGGATGAAAGACAAGTTTTACATACTCTATAGGTTCTAAAATAGTGTTTACAAACCAACTTGTATTTAGTTTCCTTCTTACTAGAGCACTGAAGATACTTGCATATGGCCAAAATCTGTCAGCACCTTTCAAAAGTTGACAATTTTTTGGATATCATTTGTTTACATTTTCACATTATCAACATACGAAGTCTTGAAGAAAGACCATGGCTAGTTAATTAGCAATTTAGTAACTGGAAAACTAACTGAGAATAGAGGAAAAGTTTTTTTAGTAAATGAGGCTGTTGTTCTTTCCTCAGCCGTTAAAGGGATTCGAAGCTTCCGGCATACTGATGCACAACCTTCAGCAGGTCAGACAAGTAGGTCACTAGTTTTGTCTAGTGTACTTCAACTCTTATGAAATCAAACTGCACCCACTCAGCTAAGTGAACTCATGCTTAACTTAAATCATAATGCAAAGCATTCAAGAAAACATTTATTTCCCAATTACATGGAAATGAAGCTAGCAAAAGTCTTGAGTGATGAAGGATTTTTTAATGATATGCTTGATATTTCAGAATCTTTAATTTCAGTTTTTGAAAGTCACAAGTAGCTACGAATGCTGCACATCATTATCTAAAATAAACACTTCATGATTTCCCTGAGCACATCCTGGAAATAATGATCAGTTGCTGCCTACAGAAGATAACAAACAACAAATATTGTACTGTAGAAAGAATGAAATTTTGCATGACACGCTTACCCTCTGCCTCTTTTAATTTGCACATTTTCAGATGATATCTAAAAGAATATTTATTTATACACCAAAAGCTAAACTCATTAAAAAGTGCCACCACACAGACAACTCAAGATGTATATTTATTTTCCAAAATCTCATTAAGCGCAGGTACTTCTACATTTCCTTTCATAATAATGAAGCACATACAGAGTTTCTTTCTGTTAACACTGAACAAGGACTTTTTTAAAATAAGGAGTACAATTCTCACAGACAAAACTGTTAGGACAAATGTATTCTGCCTCCCCTTCTGCTTTTGCTTTAGCGATCTGTCAAGGACTCCCTTCAACACCTTGCCTGGTCCCCTTCTTCAGATTCGGGTACAACTTGAACACATTGTAAAAGTATACATTATTAGTAGTTAGAAGGGAGCATGAGAAACAGTAACAAGGGCTTCAAAGTATAAAGCTGCTCCTTATATTAATTTCATCTTAATGTAGAGTGTTTTGGCAGTTTATATAATTCAAAACGGCACTAGATCACCAAAAGTCAGGTTGAAATTTCTCAGTCATGTTACTTCCTCAGCAACACCACCATTGTATTGCCCTGCCTGGGATGTGTGTGTATTTGCCCACGTGTGTCAGTACCTCCTTAGTAGTAAACCCGTACTAACAGTGCTCCTTCACTCTGTGAGTTCTTGTGAGTCACCTCATAATTACTTTGCACCATTGCACTGAACGGCCAAAGGCTCAGAGTTAAATTTCAGGGCCCAGAATCCTCACACTCTTATTTGGGAAAAAAGCCCTCATTGATACACCAATTCAGCTGAAATTGGCAAAGTAAATATCCTGAGGAAGGCTTCCAGATTCTTTTATTTAATGCTGCTTATCTTTAGAAACGTGGAGACCTTTGTTAGTTTTAGACCTTCCAATTGCCATGTAAAGTATGCCTGTTAATCACGTTCCCCTTTTAAAGAGGGAGTTTAAACTGTGTGAAAAGTAGAAAATTGTCTGGTTACTGCATGTGCTTTACTCCTGGTGGAGTAAATGGAAGATAAAGTTCCTAGCAAGTTGATGCACATGATTTTTAAACATGCAGAGGATCAAAATTACATGGAAGAGATACCTTTCCTGGACCTGAGTTTTTACCCATTATCATCAATCAGTGGCAAAATTCCCATACTAGAATTGGGCCTCAGATTTCCTAGTCATTTATTATTCTTAAATACTTTTAAAAAGCATCATATAAATCCATTAGCGGTTGAAAAAAATGTAGTATCTTTACATACTTAAGTTTTAAAAATGCTTTGGCCTATCCTTAAAAGTCTCTCATTTTTCAAAATTGTTTTAAACTGGAATGACATTTTGAATTCCTCCTAGTATGAGTAATCAAGTTAAAGCCTGGCAAGTATTTGCTACATTGCAAAGAAGATAAATAAAGGGTGCAACTTCCAAAAGTTTTTTTTCTCTTTCTCTTGGAAGATTCTGTAATTTAATACAAAAAGCAACATCAAAGAAGAAAAAAAGTTAAATTTATTCTCTCTCCTTACTTTTAAAGTCTTTTTAATGTGACAGTAATATTTATTTTTGGCTTCTTGAATGCTCTGCAGAATCACCTTAGTGTTCACTTATGATAGTCTTTTGAATGTTCAAAATTTTTGATGTTCAAAATAGAGATGTTTAATGGAAATGTGTGAATAATACCCATATCCACCCAAGTTGTCCTGGGAAAAAATCTATTGTCTATAACTGTGATTCAAGTATCTCTGTAACATCTATAGCAAGCTTGCCAACCTCTTTATAGCTCTGTCTCCATTACAGGGGGAGAGTGGTGGATTAAGTAGTGAGAGTTACACATTTTTATTTTCATTATTGTAATAAAATGTAAGTATTATTTAATAAGTATGTGAGGATGAATTCAGCAGTAGGGCTTGAAGACTAATGAAAACTTTATAATCTTCTTAGAATGGCCATTTCCATATTCCAAGAACACTCAATCAGGACCATTACGGTATTTTTTTTCCCAAGGGAAGTACCACTAGCTGACATCACTTTCTGAAAAGTTATGGAAAATTTGTGTCATTATGTAACATGGATGTCCTTTATGGTGTCCAGCCCAGCATCTGTGCAGATGTGATGAAAGTGTACTTCATCTGGTGAATTATAGAGAATATGGTGAGATACCAGAATATTAGCAGAGGAGAGGGCTGTTGCATGCACAGGAGATGGCTCTTTCTCCCCTAGATTTTACTCCCTACTAGAATGAGAGTGACTTAGTTTTACAAAGATCATCAACCTGTAATAAGGACTTAGCGCACAGGGCTCATGACCTTTGCTTTAAAAAATGTTATTGAGTTTCTTTCTAGTGATGAAGTATTCACTGCTGAGAAACAATCCTGAACATGATGATAAAATATTGCAAATGCCTAGCTGGGGATGTGCATTGCTAAAGGTGGTATTTTTTATAGCTGAAATATGTTATGCTAAAATACTCCCAGTTGGCCTAATTAAAACTGAGAAGCAAGTGAATGCCATATTTGCCATCTTCATGTTCTCATACTCTTAACCTACATGACGTGCATTTATGCTTCAATAAAGTTCGTTAAGGACCACATAACTTAAAGATAAATGGCAGAAGTGGTAATCATTGGATTATAAACCCATGACAGTATTTTACAGTAGATATAATAAATTTCAGAAAACTCCTTTCAGTAACTTTGGGTTTAATCCAAAGAGTATCATAAAAAGCATTAAATGTTTTTTTGTACTAACAAAT
Organism: Athene cunicularia; assembly: GCF_003259725.1. Classification (NCBI taxonomy): domain Eukaryota; kingdom Metazoa; phylum Chordata; class Aves; order Strigiformes; family Strigidae; genus Athene; species Athene cunicularia. The sequence continues at coordinate 5,924,002 of NW_020799117.1, read as the reverse complement.
ATTGAGTTTTTCTCCCTGTTGTACATGTGAGGTACTGCATACAGATCACGGTAACTAGAGAATCTTTTTCTCAAGGCATTGGAGTGAACTAAAGAGAGTTAGTGATCACACATCTTCATCTGTGTGTTTTTCCTAATCTGGTTGCTTTCTGTTCATAAGAGAAGTCAGTTTAGAGATGTGAAAGTTGCCATATCCTCTGGTATGTCTCCAGCTTATGGCCTCACAGAGGCATCATTTAGTTCTGTGACATCGCCGGAGCAGCATGGTGACACAGTTTTACAGGCCAGATGTAAAAGGAAGCAGAGATTGCCATTTGCTGTGCTATGCGATTTGATCTCGAGCGGAGAAAAAGCATGATCATTCCATATTTCTCAGTGATCGACATGTTTTGCAGTGAGGTGCAGTGAAACTGAGCACAATAGCAGCAATTTTTAGAGACTGAAGCTGCCAGAGCAGGGCACAGGACACCGTATGACATTACTATCATCCTAAACAGATCAAACTCTACTCCTTCCCCCAGCAGGAATGACTTACAGAAAATTCCATGTTGAGGCCTTTCCAGAAGGGAAATGTCCTTGTCCCTCTGTCTCCAGTGCAGGTGACTGAAGGCAGTAATCGTTGCTCTCCTGTTGGGTTTGAAATTGGCTTTCACATTTCCAGTTTCACATTGGCTCTTACTGGATGTGACACAAAACTTAAAAGTCACAATCTTTATTTTTGTTTTATCCCCTGTACTTGTTGAAGGCATTGCTATCAGATTCAGATCTCTTGGCAAAGTCTGTCTTGCAAAGTCCAGAAACACTCATCAGCTCACTGATTTCCTTCTTAATTGCTGCCTTTTAGCTCTCAAACAGCCAGGTCATACAAGCCTGCTTTTCTGTTTCAGGGGGATCATTCTATGGGATCATGCAGTCATTAGGAAAAAGATTATTTCATTGAAGAGAATTGATAATTATTCAAGAATTATAACTCAGTGTTAAAAAGAGAAGCATTTTAAAGACAATATTTCTTTGGTTAAGTGGTTTTCTTAATTATAAGACTATCTACTCAATACCTTATTGGGCCTTTAAGAACAGATATTTGTCTTATTCTAATAGCTATTCTTTAGTTTTCTTCATTATATTTCAATTTTCTACAGGACTGGTATATCAACACGATTTTTTAAATGTTGATTTAAATAATGGCTTGGAGCCTTACTGTTTATTAGGCTTTAAAATGCCTACCCATTTGTGTACAACATCTTCATAAAATGCAGTGTGGCTAATGGTTATGTCCTAAGCAGGACAGTGACCTCTAATGGTAAATAAGCAACTCACATGATGAATGGCTAAGACTTTTCTCATTATAGTGTAATGAAACTGCATTTTCTGTACCTTTCTTCAGGGTCCACAGTGGGCACTGGCAGAGCAGCAGTTACCTATGGCCGCAAGACAATTAGGAGCAGCAAAAACCATCCCTGACCCAGTGCCCGTGCACTGACAAGCTGGCTCTTGCTGCTGCCTGCCGAGAAGCCAGTGTATAGAGCGTGGTCAGTTCAGGTGTGGGTGCAGGAGACCCCTCTGAAAAATCTGTCACTCTATGTCACATCATCTCATCCCTCTGGACAGTGTCAGAAGCAGCCGAATTTTGCTTCCTTTCCAGATCTTGAGCCAGTTTTTTCCTCCTTTCTTTCCCTTCCTGGGGAAGGTGCGACCCAGTCACTCTCCCTTCAGATGCCAGTATTCTTGCTCATATTGTTGTGCTGAGAAGCTCTGGGCAGTTTTGCCTTTATAAAGATGAAAAATCTTTGCTAACACATATTCAACTCCGAATCTAATGTATAGAAATAATAGCCTGGTGACAATTTTAAACTTTATATATAACATTTCCCTTTAGACTTCATAATACTAGATAATATTACGAAGTTATCTATTGTTATTTAAACTGGATAATGCTGTTATGGTAGATCACGTACAGATGTACTACATATGGATCTTTCAGCACCAACTGCAACCTGGTGCAGACATTATTCAGCAGTGCCAACACTAACATGGTGTCTGTTTTGCACTTGCAGGGTATGATCATCAGGACAAGATGAGAAACAGTTGTTAAGGTGGAATCAGATCAAAGTAAACTAGCACATTACTTCTGCAATGTAATCCTTAGCTTTCTGGGCAACAGAGTTTGAATTTTTCACTTTTAAATATGTGGGAAACTGGAAATGGTTTGGCCAGGAAATTTCCCAGAACACCCTGAACAGGACTGCTCTGCTCTTCAACTTCTTTGGTGAAACTTACACTGTCTCTCAGGAATTTTTTCTTTTATTTTTTGCTGCAATCCACATCATTATTCTTACAGTTGGTAGAGGTTTTATTTTGCCGCTTGGTGTATTACACAGATACAGGCTGCAGATTTTGAAGGGTCCTGGAAACTCTTTTTTTTTCACACTTATGTGCAATATTACTTGTATTTGTAATTTTGTGGGGGTATTTTTGGTTTTGTTTTGGTTTTTTAAAATTTTCATAGTATTAGCATCTGTTTTGCTTTTATTTCATACCAGGAAGACAGTTGTAACAAGAATATCAGTGTTGACACCTTCTGATTTCATCAGCAAGATATTCAAGTCAATCCAAAAACCTCAAATCTGTCCCTGAATAATTGATTCTGTGCTGGTCAGAGACAGTTTTATTATTCCAAATTCTTTTGCAATACTTGATCTTGAAGATTGCTAACATTCTGGGTCAAAATCTTATGTAAAAATCTGTGATTTGAGCTTTAATTTAAAAGTGGATCTCAAAGAACAGACCTGCACACATCACTGTGTAGATAAGCCATCGGGAACAAGTCAAATGCTTGCAGTAATATTTAAGGCTGATACTTTAAATATAAGTAAGGAATCTAGATGCACTAGGAACTGATAATCAGTAGACTGGAGAATCCTCATCAAAATAGTTAAATTTCTATAGTGTGGTTTATGGTGTTGTTTGTTTGTTTTTTGTTTTTTTTTTTGTTCCCCCTGCAATTACATTAACAGTGTTATAAATTGATGGTGATCTCCAAGAAGAAGATACTAAAATAGGTGAAATAATCCATGGCATCCCAGATTAGAATGATTCTGTTTAGCTTGATTAAAAAGGAGTGCAGAGGTGTGATATGAGATTCTGAAGGATGGGACTGAAATGTGGTTAAGTTCATATTTAAGCATTCTAACTGTTCCAGTTTGGAGGAGTCTGGATGCGTAGCCAGCCTCTTCTAAAGGTCCTGACCATGGAGTTTCAGTATCTTCTTACTGCTGATTTTGGATCAGTATTGTTTAATTTCTTTTAAAGCACTATTGAGGCTCACCCCCTTTTCTCCTGAATTTTTCTGTCTGAGATTAAGCATACAAAGACACTGCTACTCAAAAATAATTTCTTACAAATTTGACCCGTTAAATGTGATTTTTCTCTCTGTTTTCTTCATTATGTTTTGTGTTCATATGTTTTCATGGTGCCTCCACTGCCGCAAGCTTTATAATTGAATAATTATACCCTTGGGGTGTTCATAGATGTAAAACTTCCTGGTGCCATAATGTTCTGCAAAGGAATGGTGATTTAAACTTCCTGCATTTAGAGACTTTCTTACAGATTAACGGATTTCACATTTAAAATAATCTGAAAGCAATTATTTTAAGTTATTTTTGCGTGTTTAATAAGGTTATGAAAATTTTTCTGTGATAGGAACACAGCATAAAACAAAATTAGCTAATAAAATAAATCTTATATTACTGGAGAAGGTAAAGGAAATGAACCATATACAAATAAATTTTTGGTGGGTGATGTTTTTGGAAGCAGTATTTGCTTAAGAATTAGTTTATACAGTTTTAAACTGATGTATTCCGCAGAACTGTAGCTGACAGTAACAGCAGCCAAAGGAGAAGCTAGCAGAGCTTATGAGTTCCTAAATGTATGCTTGGTGAAGCCAGAACATAAAATATTTTAAGATTCATATGGTGGCAGAGAAAAGATTATAACGGTGCTGAGTGTTGGACACTGGACCAGAAGGGTTGGATAAAACCACAGTTTTAAACTGTTTCAGTAGGGTTCAAAGCAAATACTGAATTACCTGTGATAGAAATAATGAAAAATGTATTTTATTATTCTTTCCTGGTTAGCTGGAGTATTTCTTTTTGTCAGACTACATCTCTCTTCAGGATAACATTATAAACTAAGATTTAAGTTAAAGAAGCACGAGCAGTGCTATATGGGTCTTCCTTGTCCTTGGTATAAGCATATTAAACTAGAGTGATTTTCTCTGACTTTTCTAATCTACATTAACTGGACTGTTTTGGGATAGAATGAAAGTTATTGGATATAATAATTGTCTCACAAATATATTTTTTTCCTGAAAACTACTGGAAGGCTTATTTTAACATATAAACACCTTGTGACAATTCTCCAATATTAAAAAAAAAAAAAAAAAAAAAAAAAAAAAAAAAAAAAAAAAAATCCAATTACAGTTTCATAATCCTGTGGAAAAAAGTGCAAAAGATCAGGTTGTCAAACAGTTGAGCTCCAACTTTAATGTGAGCAATTACATTGAGTGCTCTTGTACAATCAGTAAATACAGATAGAAATATTTACTATTGTTCAGCTGTTGTAATGCAGTTCCTTATAATTTTCTATTCTTTTTTGCCTGCAGGTTTCCATCTTTTTATATATAGATATAAATAAAATAGAACAGAATATAGGAATATTAGAAAGTAATACCTGTATTTCTATGGTGCTGTTTCTGTCAGTATTTCCTGCTTTCTGGTCTAAATACAGGCTGGACTATAAAAGTACTAGCTGGAATAGACTACTTACACCTTGCCTTTAAAATCCTATGTGATACTTAATGATATGGAGAATAGTACTCAGTTTAATTTAAAAAAATCTAGTTTTGGTTCATAGGGGTTTTTTATGTAACATATACAAATATATATCCCAGATTTGTGTTTTCACATCCCTGCAAATTATGTTTTATTAAGCCATAAATGGCTAATAGTACAATAATAATACATTTCATCTGTGTTATGAAATTGTAATCAATGAAAAATCTGAAGCTAGTAACTGTGTAGTATATTTGGAACCTCATAATGTTTTGGGGATTTGTAAATTACCCATGGGCTTCTTTGTAATCACTCCTGGGGACACCGATGTGTGTGCTCAGCAATGACACAATGAAAAGATAAGAAACTGCCAGTTATTAGGTTGTAAGAACTAATATACAAGAATATTACAAATATTTCTAAGTGGCCTGACCAGTGAGATGCAATTAGACACTAACTCTGGCGGATTATGAGAATTTCCTGTATGACTGTATTGATCCAGCTTGAAAGTGGGCAATGGGAAGAGCAAACAGGAAAGCATTATCAGAGATCTAGGTACGGATGCACGAGTACATATTTGAAAGGCTATACGGAAATAGTTGGCTGCTTGTATCCTGTCTCTGTGGTGCTGCAAGCTTTGTTCTGTGGAAGCTCGGAACCTGAAAAACAAAAAACGTCACCCAGTTAACAGATGCAATTAATGAGAGCCCTAAAGGGCTATGGATTTTCAGAAAGGTATTTATACTTTCCAAAAGTGGTTTTCAGGAGCTGCCACCCATCATGTTGAGGTGGAAACAGAGTCTGTGTTGCAACTGCAGAGCCTATCGAGGAGGCTGGCTACGGCCCCAGTACACTCCTGGAACCACTTTCATACGTTGCTGTGCCACGGTGTGGAATGCTCTGGTGTAGAGTGGTGGAGCACAGCCCCGGTGTTAGGAGTGTGACCCATGTTCCAGCTGCCCACAGGGCCCATCTGTTCTCACAGCACACAAAGTTGGGACTATCTAGGAAGGTTTCCACAGATTAATTTACCACCCACTCTTACTTAAATAAAAGCACTGCAGGAACATTTAGTGGCCCTTCAGTCTGGGGACACTGTGCCCAGGATATCCTCCTGTATCCTCTGTAGTAGCATGAACACACAGTTTTCTCTCCCCACTTGGAGAAGTGGCCCGTTGCAGTGCGTGTATTCCAGGACAGCTGCTTCCTTGTTTTGGTTTTGCAGTCACTTTGATATTAATGATTATAGTGTTTTATGGGTGGCCCATTCTTCAGAGCTCGAAGTGTGTCTGGCTGGAGAGTGGGTGCCATCCTGGTGCTGTGTTCAGGAACAAGCAGTGGAGCTGTGCTGATGCAGGTTGAGCTGTGTAACCCTGATCTGGCTGTGGGAGAAAACCAGCACCTGGATGGCTGAGGGTACGGACTGCTCCAGGTCTCCTTCAGAGCCAGCTGCGTGCCCGCCTCCTGCCACCTCTTCCCTTGGTTACCTAAGATCAGCCACATGAAGATTTTCATACAGTTTTTAGGGTTGACTAATTCACAACCCTTGCTACAGTCTTCTCAGAAAGGTCTTTGTATGCCAGAGGGCTTAATTGTGTTTCATCTGGACAGGCTTGTAGGGTGGTTGGGCCAACTGAGTGCCTAATTCCATTGAATCTGAAGGAATCCTTCAAACCGAACTTTTTGTTAGTCCTTTTTGAAAATCAAAGTCCTGGTGAACATTTGTTGCAGACAGCAGTACCTGATTTTGAAATATATTTGCTATGAATAAACTTAGCAGAGGAAGCAAAGTCTCCTGCATTTGTTCTATTAATACTAGAATTTATACATGTATCCCTGATTTATGATAGATGATGATCTCTTGTAAAGATTTTATAATGTGGAACTTCAATTTTCATAGAAGGCATTTTCTAAAAGGAAGTTTTAAAAATCACTAAGAAATGTTGTGACTTTAAAAGTGTATTTGTAGCTGCTGAATTATACAACACCCAAGGACACAAATCAGTCATAGAAGTTTATTTAGACAACATGACTTCAGCGTCTAAGTTCTTGAGTTTGAAAGTTTTATACATTGCAAGAATGAATATGTAAAAGACAGAAATCTGTGATAAAACTTTTGTGTGGTTTATACCTTGAACCACAGCTTCTGAGGAATGCATATACTTTTTATGTGAAACAGAGTTCAAATTTGGGACACCAAGTGGTTACACTTGGAGGCTTAAAGACTCTAGATACAATGATATTCTGCAATTAACCTTAAAATCTGCCTCTCTAGAACTGCAGATTAATCGGTTTTATATCTCAGTCAACCATGAACAAGCAATATGGGGCACTGAACAAAAGAACAGGAGATTTCAGCATAGTAATAAGTTGGATTCTTAGAGTATCTGTAACAGGAATTTTAATCCTGTAATTCCTCTGTGTCACTAGCTTGAACCTCTAGGTCATAGTAAATGATCCCCAAGAAATTCTTTATGTATTCAAAACCCAAATGAACTAAGATGGACATAAATGTCTTGTTTGACAAGTATATATTATTTAGAAACACTTTTTACCTAACCATAACCACTGTATAGAACAAAAAGGAAATATTATAATAGCTGATTATTACAGAGTCACTGATGGGTTGGAAGAACTGTTAAATTTTTTTTTTTTTTTTTTTTTTTTTTGGTACATGCTTCAGAATTTCAACTGGACCTGAAAAAGAAACTTGATTTGCTGTATCGTGGAATAGTTATACATGGTTCATTGTCCCCACTTCTGTCATTACTCAGGAAATTAGCACTGATTCACAAAGAAGCCAATAATTGTTTTGTTCCTCATAGTAACAGAAATTCAGGAATGATGACTGAGGACATTCAGAGAGGTCTTTCTCATTGTTCCCATTCTGTGATGTAAAACTTTGTTTGATATAAATGTGCAGAGAATAACGAGACTAACAGGACAAAGTTTACATTTTTCATTAATGCCATCTAGATGCCATGTAGCATGAACTGAGTATAAAACACAAAGGACCATCGTAAAATAGATGTATTAATATGATTATGCCTGAAATAACGTGCTGATAGAGATGTCCCAGTCTTTCTGTGCATTTCTGGAACCAAGCTGTGTAGTTCCCATAAAGTGATCTGAAGTGTTGCAACCTGAGTACAAATGTAATGGTCTTCTGTGCATGGCAGAGCTTTTCTACCAGTTCCTTCAACGGTCTGACTGGTGGATTTACACCCATGGTTGGCAAATTACGCTTTCTAGTAAAAAGCATAGGTGTACAGCAAACTCTAGACACACGAGTCTACTTCTAATCTGCCCCATCTTTTAGTATGTCTGAAAGCCCCCTCAATGAAACAAAGGGAACAAAACTAGTAATCCAAGTAGATTAAAAACTACAATTGACAAAATGGGGAAAAGATTTTATTTAAAAATAATTTCCAGGAACCCATCATAGGAGCTGCAGTTTAAAATATATGCAGTCAATGATTGCATTTTTATATACCATAACTTTAAAATTTTAATGAATTTGGAGGTGATGCATTTAAGGGTTAACACTGTTCAGCACAAAATGCCCACTGTGGCTCTGAAGTCAACCAAGTATGAATTTGTATGTCTCATGCTGAAGGATAAGAGTGATGTGATGTGACTGTTTTTCTGCCTTTCTTCTTGAAACAACCAGATTTGTTTGAAATGGGCAACCTATTATATTCAGTCTGTTCACTGCAGCTCTCCTCCTACTTTCATACTTAGCTGCCATTAACATTAATGGGAGGTATGCACAGAGAGAGGAAATTAAATGTCTTAATTTTCTTGCATCTGGTAGACAGCTGTACTTTAAAAGCATGCCATACAGGAGAGCGAGTAAAGAATAGCACTTCCTTTTATATGCTGATTCCTGCTGTAATAAATACAGGCTAGGGAATGAAGTATTGCAATATTCACTACTGCTGAAAATTTTAAAACTAAACCCCTGGACAGTATGTTTGACAGAAATCAGCTGTATCGTATCCCCAAACCACTGTTTTTTGTTTCTGTATGCAAATTACTGTTGAAAACTCACTGTAGATAAATTCAAACAGTACATGGCAGCTTGGGAACATCTCAATCATACAATCAGGCAGAGTTAGTCTGGGAAAAGATGTTCTTTCTCTAGTCTGTGCATATTTATGATGAATCCATGATGTTCATGTTTTTTTCTGAAAGTGAGGCAGCAGCATCATTTTCCTAAACCACCTCTGTACCCAAGAATCTAAAATTAGTTCAGCATTATTAGGCATTGCCTGTGACTGTATCAGATTTCTAGCACCAGTGATCAAGCCTGCTGCTTCACAGAGAAAAACGGGTTAAACAGTGAATCGGTGATGGTATAAACTGTGACTGATCTGCCCACAGTTGGTTCAGAAACTTCAGAAACTTTGTCTGCATGCATATCCACGCAAACATGTATTTTATGACCAAACACACGATACAGATCACAGTACAACAGTTAACAAGGTGATCTAGGACCCATTGGAGTTAGTGTTTACTACTGATATTGGTGGTTCCAATGTTTTGCTCAGGATGCATTTTCATGATCAGATTGAGGTGATGTACGATGAATTGCCACTGATCTGTTTTACTCTTCAGCCAGCCCAGGGCAGGAGGTGGGACAGCCCTTTTTGGTGACAATGCAATTTTAGATTGGCTTAAATTGATTATGAAACCACATCCTTACACAGCAATGGCAGTATAATAGGGATGTAGAAAGCAATTTATTACACTGTCATATGAACGAGCAAATTATTTTATTCAATACAGATACCAAATTTCAGTTTTATCCAAGCACATGTCTTTCCATGTCCTGCAGTCTGCCATTCACCATAGTCCTGCTGCAGCAACATTCCTAACAACCCAGGCAGTGTGGATGTATAATAAAACTTGTCTTTTACCCAAAAGACCCGAATATCTGATTAGGAAAAAAATAAGCTTTAACCTCAAGTAATCCTTTTCTTTCAACTCTTCACTCAAATAAATATGTGTAAGTTTCTTCAAGGAATCCCTAATTACTTCTAAATTTTTCCATCTGTGGATACAATTTTCTTTCATTTTGGTTTGCAGTGGTAAGCTCATTTTGGTGTCTGCATTTTTAGTGCACACAAATAATCGTCATTATTGTTCAGTTTCTGTATGGTTTTGCAGAATTGCCAATTTACAAGTGGTCAATCAGACTTTTACTTCAGACAGTAGTCAACATATGCTATCTAGTTGACTGTGATCTCTTTTTTGCAAATTATACTATATGAAGATTAATCTAAAAGGGAAAGTGGGCACTAACAATTCCTCGGAGTGGTATGTGGTTATTTTTGCTTTGGACTCAAACAGGCTGGTCCCTAGCCGCAGTGTCAGCTAAATTGCCTGAGTTACATAATAAATTTGTCACTTTTAATTCTATTTGGGAAGACTTATAGAATTTAGGGCTTTATGATTTGGGACTCAGTCCGTACATAGTGTTCTTTTTGCACAGAGGGAGGAATAAAAGGTCTTGTTTTATGACTTGGCTGGTTGTCCTGCCTTTGATGGTTTTCTCCATTGTGTTTTGTGTGTTTTTCTCTAGTGGAATTATGGATGATAAAAGTGAAAACTTGACTTTAAAGACCAGAACTGACCACGAATGAACAGAAAACTATTTCTACAAGCATAAACACCTAATTCTTCTCTCACATGGGTGTCAATCAGAATAACTGCAGTGATTCAGATTGAAAAAAAAATATGTAGCAGCATCAAGTTTTCACTGTTGATGTATGGCGTTGTGTTTGATGGGACATGGTAAGTGATATGTCAGATTTAGGACTTTCAATATAACAGCAGTGGGTAATCTCAAGAACTGAATTTAAACAGAAGTACAGCCCACAAATGTCTTGTTCCATTTGAAAGATGGGATCTTTAGTGCATTTAAGCTGGTTGTGCAAAATCCGCTTACTCTTAAATAAACGCTTATCATACCAGCAGAAGCTAGTTTGAGCATCTTTGAAGCAGTTCTCAGTTGACTTTTCTCACTTTTCCTTGTTTGCACCGTACATTTTATTGTCGCATCTTATTCTGTGCATAGTCTGAGAATCACAGTCAGCTGACAGATATTCCTGCTATAAACATAATTTTTTTTCATTGAGTTTCCAGAGAGTATAGTACTTCACTGCAGCAAGGGAGACCTTCCTAAAGAACAGGGCACTGCAGAGATCAAGAGTATAATTGCTTGGCTGCTGAGCACCTGAATGTTTCTACAGGGATTTTGAATGCCTTGACATAAGGTGGGGTAAAACATAGGTCATGTTTACAGGGTGTTATTATTCCTCTGTAATGATGCCAGTGTGCCTCTGCTTTCCTGTGGGAATGCTTGGTTCCAGAATAATCCTTTAAATCCTTTATTTTAAAATAGAATGTCTGCAGAAAGGAGATACATGATAATACTTTGGGTCTGATACTTGTTTGTCCGCAGTTATCCTGGTTAATATAACTATGCAGACAAGATTTTAAACAGTGTGGAAAAGCCAGAAGGGCTTCTCTGTTTTGAACTTAGATATCTGATTCTCACAAAGATTTTCTCCCTGCGTTAGAGTATGTGATGTAGTAGGCAATGCTCTTTTAAAAAATACCTTCTTGTATTCTCTCACATGCCTGATTTTATTTTTTAAAATCTTACTATAAAAACCAAAGCCACATCATTACATCTGCCATCTTATCTCTCTTGAATCTCTCAAAGATTCTTTTCAGCCTTGATGTATCTTCTGGGTATCCAAAGCCAGCTGGTGAGCTTTGACTGTCCTATTCATTTGCCTTCTTTTACTTCTACCTCATACTATCACCTAATTCTTTTTGCCAGCTATTTGTCATACATCCCTATGAAGGAAAAAAAAACCCTAACAGAACAAGAAGCGTACTTATTACAAATATACGCTAAATTTTCATGCTGTTCATTTGCCTGTGTGCTATCACCTTGTACCTGCTTATCTGTTCACACCTCACTTGACACTAAAACCTTTTGAGGCAAGACTGGTTTTTATTCTGTGTTTGCATAGCACAGGGGTAATCTTTCCTTGCACTCCTACTACTGCTATCATATGTATTTTCACAATAGTAATGAAGAAAGGTTCTAATACTCAAGAGAATAAAGAAAGAGGGAAAAAATGTAGTTAAAAGAAATAACTGTAGTGATGCAGGTTTCATACATCTGAAAGTAGAAAGATGGAAGAATATGCTGGACTTCATAAAACTCCACTGTTACATAACTTCATATAAATTTCAGAGGAGTGTGAATTTATGTCCATATCATTATCATTCTACTTTATTATTCACTTTTAATTAATGAAAAAAAGCTCCAGAAGAGTATGTTTATCCCTGCAGAAATCTTTCAATAAAATAAAAAGAAAGGTAACAGCTAAATCAGTATTCTGTATCTATCAGGTCTATGATGGTCAGAAAAAGAAAAGGAAAAAAGGGATAAAGTAAAACTCTGATCTCATTTTACACTCAGGCCTGATTAAGGTTTTACATAGGATGATAAAAGTCACAGTCACTCTACACAAATACAATAAAGTTGAAGACTTTTTAGAGGAATTAAAAAGAGACTTCTAAATTTATATTGCAGTCAAATAGCCATCCTCACTAAAAACATCCCCCTGACTGAGATTCACTAATACCAGAATAAAATCTGAAGTAAAATGAATAAAAACTAAAATAAAAATGGTATTTATTGCAGTGGGATGGGACAAAACACAGTTCTTCTAAATGGATTGAAGCTGCTACAGGGTTGTGACTTGTTCTAGCCAGGAACAAAAGAGCAATGTTCATTTTCACTGGACTTCACAAAAAACATTGGGGACATCATTTAAATCAGACAAATCCATCTGAACCCAGCTCTCCTTTTTATCCCTTGTGAAGTTAGTAAAAAAAAGGAAAAAGTCATGGACTGAAATGAAACATTTTTAATACATTTGCTGGTGCGATTCATGCCCTCTCTGAAAGAGGAAGTGTCACAGAGATAAGAAAGCCCTTCTGATCCCATCACACTTTGGAGGCTGGAGGTAAAAGTCACTGGCCATGGTCAGCAAGATTCCCAGAAACTTCACTGAGAAATTGATTAGCTTTGAGAAGAAAAAATGAGAACAAGACTAATTCCGTAGGAATTCTATCACTGCTCACTAAACCGAGCAAGTAATAGCAGCCTTTCAGTTGACTTTCATTAAATTTTGGATCTGGCCTTATAAAAACATAGTGTTTCATCTGGGTATCACAAAACACTTAACTAGATCTGTCTTTGAGAGGATGTTTATACAGCTTAAAATACACTACTGACAGAAATACAGACTGAATTATAGCTGGCTTAAATAAAAAATTTTCTGCATTTTATCTCTTTATGGAACCATTTTATAACCTTAAGTGAAAAGCTAATCTCTGTAAGGTTTTTGAAACATCTTATAAATTTTAGTGAGGAATTATATCCCTATCAAATTCTATAGAAGTTAAAAGGCCAACTACAAATGTAGAATTCTCTAGCAAAATCAATAGTTCTTCAAATATATTCTACAGAGCCAAGTAAAATTTCCATGAAACTTTGCTGTTTCATCCTACTTGGAAATCTTTGGTTGTTCAATTAACAGAGCAAAACTGTTTTGCAATGCTCGTCATTTTTCTGGTAGCTTTCACCTGTAACAGAAACTGTTGAGTTCCAAGTCAGGAATAATAGCATGTGTCCTGGTTTTGGCTGGGACAGAGTTCATTTTCTTCCTAGTAGCTGGTAGGGCGCTGTGTTTTGGATTTAGTGTGAGAATAATGTTGATAACACACTGATGGTTTAGTTGTTGCTAAGTAGCGCTTATCCTAAATCAAGGACTTTTCCGTTCCCCTTGCTCTGCCAGAGAGGGGGTGCATGAGAAGCTGGGAGGGAGCATGGCCAGGAGAGCTGACCCGAGCTGGCCAAAGGGCTATTGCACACCACGGGATGTGAGGCTCAGTGTATGAACTGGGGGGACTTGGCCAGGGGGGCTGGTTGCTGCTTGGAGACTTCCTGGGCATCAGTCAGCGGGTGGTGAGCAATGGCATTGGGCATCACTTCTCTTTTCTTGGGCTTTATTTCTCTCTCTTTTTGTTATCTCCCTTTTCATTATAATAATAATTATTATTGCTATTATTATTATTATTATACTTAAATATTTTATTTCAATTATTAAACTGTTCTTAACCCATTAATTTTACTTTTTTTCTGATTCTCCCCCCCATCCCACCGGAGGCAGGGAGGAGTGAGCGAGCAGCTGTGTGGTGCTTAGTTGCCAGCTGTGGTTAAACCACAACAGCATGAAATTCTAAAGGCTCTCTCTTATGGTGGCTGTCAGCCTGCAGGCCTCAAGTAGCTTTGAAAGCTACTGCTCCAGTCTTAAAAGCTCCTCCTTCTGTAGGAGCTACATCCTACTCCTGATATACCCTTTTTATATGTTCTTCTGAGTTGTTTCACTGTCTATTTCAGGTCAGGCCTCCTGGATCATAGGCTCTGATCTAATTACTTAGATGCTTAGATTTGTCATGGAAAATTTATTTCTATTCATGTGGCTTTCCATTGCTATGGCTGGAGATGCCAGCATCGAAGTAGAATTTTGCGGCACTTCTCCAGGTTTGATAGATGTTGATTTGCCCAGAACTGAAGCAATGAAAAGTGTCTGCACAACCAGGTGTCCTAACTGAAAAGGAATATAATAGAACATAAAATAGATAAAACTAAGTTGTGTTATACTGCAGCTTTGAAAATCAGGCAGTAAAATCTATTCTAAGAGACACTTCAAAAATCTGATTAAAAGTTACTACATTTATTTATTTCTTGTCCAGGGCCAAAATACAGTTATACCCGAGTGACTCTATCTCTGCTGTGGTATCTTCTGTAAAAGTAGTCATGGATCAACTTCATCTTTGGTATAATTACATGGTATTAAACTGTCAAATATGCTTAGCACACACACAAAAAAGGACAGGTGTTCATTGTGGTATCAAAGCTTTATAACATGCAATCCTGTAAGAGGTTGCTATTTTATGAAAGTGATAGTGGGTACTTCAATAGCTCCTCTGTTTTCTAGATTTTGGTTGAAGCATCTGAAGTAATTCCTTGCTGGGCTCAGTGCTGTTTATTGACTGGGGGATTGAGTGAACATGCTGTTGCTGGGAAACTGGGAGTGAGAGGCAGAAGTAAAACAGGGCAGGTGGAAGCAGCATGTGGAAATAGTGGTGCTCCCTTTAATTTTTGACAAGATTTCCCTGACTTTTTATTAATACGTACCTGTTGTAGCAGTCCATCAATAGATTGAGGAAGGAGGTGCTTGGCTGTCATTGGGAAGTTAGAGTGTGGTTAAAGTACAATGAAGTGAGATTTCAAATAAAATATATTATTGCCAGAATATTAGGGAAGAAAATGCTATACATGCTCCAAAAGCAAGAGAACTATCTAACTAGTGATTTCATATTTTCTATCCTTATTTTGGGTAAAGAAGTACCTGTTTAGTGGACTGTAATGTATCAGAAGAATAAAAAAAAAGGAAAAAAAATAGACTAACTTGGGATGGAGAACCTCAGTTTTTAATGAGAGGATTGTCAAGAAGATATCATGACCATCATTACAGACAGAGGTCTGCAGGTGCTACTGGAGCATAAATAAAAAATAACAGATAGATAAAAAAAAGGAGAGAAGACATATTGAAAACTATTTATGTTGCCAAGAGAAGGGCATAGTGCTGGTGCATCATGTTTGTGCTAATGGAGCAGACGTTTTTAAAAAGAAGATAGTAGGAGACAAAGAAGACAAGAATTCTCTCTTAGAATAAATTTGTATATGGTGGATGGCATCTTGCTATGGACTAAATCAAGGTCCTCCAGAGTGAAAAAAAGTAGATAAATTTGCCTAAAAGACTAAAATACCCTGCATGAGGTTGTAGGATTTCTATTCTATACAGGCTGGACACCAAAGGAAACCTTTAATACATATTCCTCATTGGCAGACCCCAACATAAAATGGCAAATAACATTGTGGGGTTAGAGCCAGCTGAGTTTTCCTCTCATGCCCCCAACTAATGAGGATCTACAGGAAGTATGTTAAATCTAGAAGTCAATAAATTTGTTGCTGTATTTGGAATAAAACCAGCAGAGAACTGTAGGAAGGATGAACTTTAATTTTAGATATCTATTCCAAAGATAAAAAGCTTTATTGTCTTCCAAGGGACAAACTGACCTAGGACATTACAGAAACTTTCCTCCTGTTTTGTTTTGTTTTGTTTTGTTTTTTTTAGTACTTACATAATAGCAAATGAAAATCTTTTTCACTGGTGGAGATTTCAGTAAAAGAGCTGAGAACCTTCACATGGGAAGGAATATGTTAGAGCAATTTAAATACCAAGAATTCCTTCATGGGCTGTCAAAGAGGTAGGCTTTTGCCTTCTGAGAATGATGAGGTAGAATGGGGTAAGTTGGCTGCTGTAACTCATTGCTATGGTCAGATGAGCTGAGACAGCATTTATGCCAACATGTAAAATATAGTAGTATGTAAGAGGTATACACTGAACTACGTAATTAATACTGGAAATCAAGGATGTGACACTGAAACTGATTTCAAATTGCTTCCCAAATTAATATGTGCATCAGATGACAAAGATGAGTATATGGCTAGATACAGCATTAAGTAATATTGGAGGTACAGTCGACTATGTGATAGGGGAGTCATTAAAGGAAGGATTATAGCACCAATAGATTTGGGATTAAAACAAAACCAAAATAGAGGAGTGCGCTGCCAAAAAGTAAGACTTGGAAAAGAAGACATGTGCCCTGGAAACATGCTGTTTTATACTGCAGAGCTTTATTACAAGGAAATATTTCATTAATGAAGTCTGGGGTGGAGAAATGGTGGAATATGCCAAAGATGACTATTACCCAATATGGTAGGCAATATTACCCAGAGAATAAGAGCAAAATCTTTCCTCATGGAAACCAGTGAACTTTTGCCATTGATTGAGTGGGATCAACATCTTCCAACAGAGGTCAGTGGGAAATAACCAGGAGAGATGTCTAGATTAGATGCACTGAAGAGATTTACATTTGGTTTCAGAGGAGACAGATCCACCTTTAAAAAAATTGTCAAACATGAACCAGTGAATATAAATTAAGAAAGGAATTGCTGTCCATCTGCAGTTGCTAAGTCCCCATTCCGCCAACCTTACTCTGAACTAAAATCAATAGGACTATTCAAAGGGCATAGTACTGTTCACCATAATGCAGCAGCTTGCTAAAATACACTAGAAACCATTTCTGGGGGCCTGTTTAACTTGTGTAAGTGTTGATGACAAATAACTTAGTGAATAAAATTTACTTGAAATCATTTTGGTTTTCGAGCTTCACTCCTTATGTAGAGTTTCTATGATCCCCTTGGTGTATTACAAATATGACTATAGCTTAGCTAGCGTAGATACTCTTACTCAAACCTTCCATTTCTATACACTAAGAATAACTGCAAAACAAGTTAATGTCCAAAATTCAGGAAACCTTATGAGGTCATATATATTTGGAGTGATGCCCAGCATATGTATTGCAAGCTTTCAGTATGTTGGAAGTGCTAATACATGTAAAATATATTCCATCAGATTCAGCCAAGACATGCCTATGAGCACAGAATGATGCAAAAAGAAGTATGTGCCAATTAAAGCTAGTAGCAAGTCACTTCAGTGTAGGCTGTGTGCTGCTTTCTTCCAGGTGAAAACCCAGCTGAATGACATATCCACAAGTCATCTGCTCGTTAGAAAGTATGGCAAGAGGAAATCTGGCTTGCGTTGTGTTTTATTGGCAAAGTGTCTGCAGAAAGTGAATCAAAGTGGCATAGGCAATGATTAATGGAAACCTT
The DNA here is from genome assembly GCF_003259725.1 of Athene cunicularia. Taxonomy (NCBI): domain Eukaryota; kingdom Metazoa; phylum Chordata; class Aves; order Strigiformes; family Strigidae; genus Athene; species Athene cunicularia. The sequence goes on along the minus strand of NW_020799117.1, from coordinate 5,906,279 downwards.
CTGAGCTTCCATTGCTTTGGCTTGTGAAACAGTGCAGCCTTGAGCCATGTCAAGGGAAGCATGTCAGAAATGTCATCATGCATGACATGGGAGTGGATATAATGCTGCGGTACACCCTTTCTGTGCCATCTAGCAAGAGCATTTGAAGAAGTTGTTCCAATAGCAGCTGTGGTGCCAGGTTCAGTGCTGTGTCCCCTTCCATGTCCTGTGACCCTGGACAAAAACGTGGCTGGCAGATAAAGGATATGTGGGGTCAGCAAGTGGGAGAGAGGCTGCAGAACCATTGCTTGGATTTGCCCTAGCTATGGGAGAATCTTGGTGTGAGGCTCGTTAGGTTAGCTGGCAGATCTTGGAAACTAAATTTTAAATTTAAATGGGCAGATATTTGAATTGCAAATATTTGCACTCTATTTTGGGAATTGATACAATAGTATATCACTTTACCTGACTGTTTTAGTGATGGCTGTTGTCCTTTTCAGATGTAGATAGCAAATACTTGTGAAGAAACTTCAATTATTCAGCTATAGGGAATCAGAATTGTCCCCCAAACTTACAAATAGTGGGTTAGAGAAAGTCATAATCTTTTTAGAGAATATTTTCAAGTAGTGGAATTTTTTACCATGGTGCATAGCCTCAGCCTTACATTATTCTTTTAAAAGAGAAATCCACCTAAAAGCTTTTGTAGGTAAAAGGTGAGAGAGGAAATTACACTATCTACATTTTGCAAATGGAAAATGGAAGAATAGAGCTCAATGGCTATATTTGCAAAGTTACTTAGTTAAAAGCCCCTGAAGTCAGATGTCCAGATGCCCATAAAAATTTTGCCCTGAGTGACTTGCCTAAGGTCACAGGGGAAGTCAGTGACAGAACAAGAATTTAAATCAGCTCTCTTGACTCCCTTAAACAGTATCATATTTCCTCTGAAATAAGCCATACTTTTTCAACCACAGATTGCTAGGTATTTCTGGTTTTATGAAGACCCCAATCTACAGTAAAAGGCATGTTGTCTCCAGCTTCCTATATGGCAAAAACAAGAGGCAAAGGTTAACCTACTCATACCATCCAAATTTAGATATTTAATTCAGTGGCCTGGAATAGGATCTCTGAGTCTGTATATAATCGGGAGATTATACTGTGAAGAGAGTTAAGTACTGAGGATGCACTGAATTGCCCTCTCCAGGCTCCATTGACTATATTGGGTGTCCATGCTACAGAAGTTGCCTAAAATGAAAAGTCCTTGGAAATGTGGGAGTTGTTATCTGGGTCTCTGAAGAAAAGTGAGGCAGAAAGGAAAGGAGATGAATTCTTAGTGAAATTGGTTTTTACTCAGCATGTTTTGGAGGAGCTGCCTTATCTGCCACACTCACTATTTAAAAAGAAAATCATTAATAATATTTAAGAACTAAAAGAATTTTTAAAATATAATTTTGTGAAGTCAGGCTAAAAATCAATTAAAAGTAAGGGCCATGTTTAGCTGTTCTTTTAGCTTAAGACTGATTAGAGAACAATTAATTTAAAGCGAAACATAATTACTGCAGTAAATTATTGAATACAAATGAGGGGGAAAAAACCTCAGGGAAAACACTTTTAATACTACAAAGATATTTATTCTAATGTATAAATATATACTTTTATTACAGATGGATCATTTTAGGAGTTGAGCTCTATTCACCATCTTTATGCACAGGTATGCTGTACTGTGTACTGTACTTTAATTGGGGTAGGTGATTCAGTTAAGTGATCAGTCTGATAATTTATTTATAAAAGCTGTTATCCATACTGTAAAAAAAAAAAAAAAAAAGAGAGACATGAACAATTAGAGCCTTTTTTAAGCTATTTCTTAAATGCTCTATTTTTGAATGAGGACTCTGCTGTTAAGGGAATGGTATAATTTCCTCTATTTTCTCATTAAAGGGGGCATTTTACACACAGTCCTCAATTCTTTAATAGTCTGATTCTAAGCTTATTGTTGTCAATGGATCAACATCTTTGACTATTTTACTGAGACCATAATTGCAGCCAGTGTAAAGAATAAGGGAGGGACCCTGACTGCTTATTGTGGGGTTGAGAAAGGGCAGAGCCCAGGCTTGTCTGTCACAATTACATGGTTCTGAAAAAAGCTCCTGACAAGCATTACTCACAGCAAATTCCTACACTGAAGTTTGCTTTTTATAAATCGAAGGTTTTAGTATGGAAGAGATGTCAGCTGAAATTACAACTGATTAGAAAACTGATTCAGTAGTTAATATTCCTGTTTGGATAAGGAAGATACAGAAAAGCGGCATAACAACCCAACTGAGCATATTCTGAAGGAAATGGACAAATGTGAATTTTTGGGGTGACTTTCATTCAAGGTAGTATCATGAATTCACTGAATAGGCACCTCTCTTCAGAGAGAGCTAGTGTGCATGTTTTAAACCGTCTGACTTTCCTCAAAGGTAAGCAAAATCACTGCACTGCTAGGTGGGCTGCTGCTTGCAGTTGGTTAAAGTACCCACTTTGTCACATGTATAGAAACTCAGTGCTCCCTGGAGGTAGCTGTCAGTATTATAATTTAATCACCCTGGGATCTGCCATGGGAAATAATAAGACATGAGGAGAATAGTTAATTCTGTGTAAAATGTCATGGAAAATGTGAACATCAGGCTCCAGATAAAAGTTAAAAATTCACAAAGTGAAAGGAATGTCTGTACTCAGTGTGAACATAATCTCCCAAACTTTTAATCCCTCTGCTTCGATTTCAGAGTTAAATAGCACTGGAATTCAGAATATCAATACCAAATTTTACAAGCTGTTCCATTTTTTTAAAGCCCTAAGTATCCTAAAATGTTTTAATGTCTATAGAGGAAAAAAAAAAGGAAAAAAAAAAAAAAAAAGGTGTGCTTCAGTCATGGTTTCAAGGAACTATCTCGTAGTTCAGTGGTCCCCAAAGAGGAGGCAGTGGGAGGGTGCAGAGGCACACCTATTTCATGGGCATATGCCCACACCGGGCAGTGTTCCCTGGGTAATGAAGAGGCTTCAGATCCCAGGTAAAATCATACTCGGGCAACAGCAGCCACTTCAGACAAAACGATGGCAACAGACACCGTGTCTCTGAAGCCACATTGTGTGCCCTTTGCGGGCAGGTTATTTGCAGCACCACCTCAGCTATACCCGTTCTTGATGCTTCCTCTCTGCCATGGCTAAATTTCCAGAAGATTAAGACCCAGTATTGCTTGGAGTTTCCCTAGGGCACTGGGGGATTGCCTGCCCTGCAGCTGTCCTGCTTTCTAATGGTGTAATCAGACTCTAAACTGACAGGTGTTGCAAATGTAAGCAAGCAAGAAGAAATAATATAAAAGGATCTAAAGAGCTCAGAAATACGTGCAGGAAGCAAAATGAGATTCAGGCTGGAGAAGTGCAAGCTAATATATCTGGAGGAAATATTAAATTCGGTTCTGGCCAGCTCAATAGCAGAAATGTGAAAGGAATTGAGAGACAACCAACAAAAATGATGAAGAGGCAAGACAGAGTAGCTTCTGCAGAAAGATGAATAGCAGCAAGTGGGCAGTCCCTCCACTAATGTTAGGTGATCATGGTATTCCAGAGTCTATTCCTGTTCTCAGCCCAATAAATAATATAAATAATGTTCAGATGGATGGGACAACCCAAAGGGAAAGAAGGTTTAAAGACAAGAACTGACCAAACTGAAGTGCAGGAAGCCACAGAAGACACGGTACTTCCCATGGCACAAGACTGCATTGGCATCAAGACAGTCTTCAGAGGAAACCAGAACATTTTATCTCTAGTTTCCTATTCCTTAGGTGTATGGGCTGCTTGTGTGTTTATTACCTAAAAGTGACCTTGTTTCTAGTGGCTGGAGGAGATGAAGGACTGTCAGTGCTCAGGTGAAATAGTTGGGAGGGCATTGTGGGGTTTTGAACCAGAAGGTAGGAGGTTCTTTTGCACGTTATTAAAAGGGAATATATTTGTTTGACTTTGATTGTAAGGTATTGCTTGTATGCAAAATGCTATAAAGTGTTTACTACATTTATATTTGAACTCAGATTAAAATTTACATAAATTAATTCCAATTTCTCATATTAAAATTAAGAGTATTTTTATAAATGGTTCAATGAAATTGAGCACAATAAACATTTCTAAAATCTTGTACGTTGAGTAACTCCCGGTATTTTAATATTGCATATGTACAGTAGAAAAGTTTAGCTGTCATGGTTATTGTGTCATTCAAGCCAAAAACTTGGTAAATTGAAAGATAGAATTTTCCAGGACACCTGAGCCTTGCCAAGGTGTTTAATTTTAAAAATTCATTTATAGCTGGTACTTTAAGTGTATGTTTCAGTATCAAGTGCATACATTTCAGAACTATATTTTTTTTTTCACTATAAATATATATTTTGTTCTTGACATTTATTTTTGTCCCTTGTCATTAAAACCATCAGCAATTCAATATGCTTTTCAACAATCTCTTTACTAAGCACATAGATACAAAAGTAACAATTGCCATCCTGTGTGTTGTGAACTGTTTGAATCTATTAATGATTCCACTGTCCATACACAATGTTTTAAATACAGGCAGCTAGCTATAAAACATGCATGCCTGGAGAATGATTTTAGGTGATTAGGAAGCTGAACATCTGTTCTGTAGGTGAACAGAATGGCAGCCAATCTCATATTGTCAGAAAAGCAGTGTGTTTACTCCCAAACTTTTTGTTTGATGCTTGGCTGTGTCTCAGTGTGGATGATGCAAATGACATCTTTTGAGAAGTAAGTGCACACAGGTATTTGAAACACGGGCATGTCTGATTTAAAATCTTTTGCCACAAGTTGATCATGCCAGCTGCTGGGAAGTGCTCACCAGTAACCATATGTTGCAATCAAGATAAGCAAGTATGTCATACATGCTTTAAATTGATCAGGAAAAGCTTGTGTTTTTAAGGTAGAACTCCTCAGGAGAAGTACTATACCACTCAGTCCATCTGTACAGCAGCTATTAGAGGGCACTGTTGCTAATAAATACCAGCAGCACAACTTTGCAGTAATACTTCTTAGTTTGTGTCAGAACACTGAGCCAAACAACAAAATGTCATTGCGTACCCTTGGGTTACAATTCCATGTCTCTGCAGGAGTAACTTACCCCAGCAAGAATTGGATGGGGCTGTGTTTGTGTTATTATTATTTCCGCTTCACAATTATTGTTTTAATTGTGACAGAGACCTTAGCCATTTGTTAACGATTTGGGTTTTTGTCAGAGGTGTGGCAGTGAATGTGAGTTGTTTTGGAAGAAAACAGTTGGAACAAATTACTTCGATTGCTCTATAGAATTAATCGAGATGCCAATAAAAACAAGAGTCCAGATTCAGACTGTTCCTACAGCAGTGGGAGGTAGGACCAGAGGGTCTTTGTGGAAGTTTTCTCCATGTTTTTCTATGAAGTTGTTGAGAGCTGTGTGGCTCATGCTGTTGCTCCACGAGTCTCTAGTAAAATGAAGCACAGGCTTGCTGAACAGTTGATTCCTGCTCTTTGTGAGATTCTAATATCCTTTACCTTTAGATTTTACAAGAATTTTAGGTTCCCTCTCTTGCTTTCCTGACAGTAGAGCACTTCTGATAGATAAAATGAAATGTTTTAGTGCAGAAGGAAGAAACTCTACACAAATGACATGCGAGTAAAAAGAAAATCAGTCTCGAGAGTGTGTGCAGGTTTTTAGCCAGTCCTCACCTGGATCTCCCTTTCTTCTAATGCAGAAATGTGTATCAGCTTCACGAGAATGTTCTAAAGGACTTGCGTAGCCACTTGCAAATGAGAAAATACGGGGGAAGTAATATTCTGCTCACTTTTAATAAGGAACATAGGATTTGGGATTGTAATGTGGGATGTTCTGTATTGTAGAGGATATCTAGCAACCTTCCCAGTAGCCTAATTTTTACAATAGCTTCCAACAAACAGCAGAGACTCTGTGAACAAATTGTTTCTGTAAATATTGCAGTATGGCCAATAGAGGGATTTAAGAATCACTACTTAGTTGAATGCCATTGCAAGCGATTGATGGTGAAAATGGCTATTCTTATCCTCCAGACACGTATGTACCTGCCTTGAGCTAAAGGAGAACTTCCTCTAGTTAATATGCAAAAACAGACCCACTGCTGAATTTCCTTTAATCTATCCTGTACAAGGCCATGGGTCTTGAAGAGGACCAGTGCAGTACATAGAGGCTACTTTCAAAGAGCTGATTTACCAGATGATCAGATGGTACAGTTTCAGCTATTAAATCACATTCAGAAGATGTATAGAAGGTGGTCTAATTTGTGTGTTCTGAAAGAGTTATACAAAATCACCTTAAATAGAATAATAAATACTGATGAGACCTCATGGTCCATGAAGAAGACTGTGAAACCTCATGTCTTTGTATTTTCGTAAGTGGTGAATATTCCCCCCTGCAATAACTATTCTTTGCCTTTGGTGTATGGGAAGTTTTGGACTTGTTTACTAAACAGCTTATAAAGCTGCTGAATTTTGTATTTTGCATTCATAACATTTCTTCTTAATTTTGAGATAATCACCTTAGATATTCAAATGGATTAGGGAGAAAACAATTGCTTTTCATACAATGAAATCCTTTGAATGGGTATTTTTACTGGAAGGGATTGTTTGGGGGCTGTAATCAGTCAGCAATGCCTGGATTTGTAGTATTTTGATGAAAAGGAATTGGATTACAAAGCAGCTTGCCATTGCCTTGGAGAAAGCTGAGAACATCAGGGCGCTGGACTCTTCACAAAACATGGCTATTCCACTGAGGCTCTGAAAAAGGAGCTGAGCTATGTTGAAAATCCAGCTCTCTGTGTAGATGCTATGAATTCCTAGAAATCAGTGCCAAAAAAGTGCCCAGAGTGGGGACACATTCTAATTGCAACACACTGAACCCCAGCCATGATCAAATAACATACTTTTGAACTGTTATGTGCAGTCCTGTGCTACTGTACCTGATTACATTTTATTTTGAAGCTCCAGATGAGTGATTGCAGAAGAGTTCAAAACAAGAAGCTAAAAATGCTTGTATCAGGGATATCTCAAAATATTTTTTAGATAGTTACAGAAGAAATTCCTCTCCCACCCTCATGAAATGCGATCATTACAATAACATATATTACAAAAGAAAGCATCTGTATCAACACCTCCTAACATAAATGAATGGAAATACTGACTTTGCCTATTATTATTATAAAGATTGTTAGTACTGCTAATAAAATGTTTCTTAAGCTCCGCAGCTAGATGGGTTTCCTGTGGAATTGTCTAAACCCTTCCAATGCTAACTGTTTTCAATATTAAGAAAAGTATTTGCAGAACTGCTGTACCAGAATAAGGCCACCTTTCCCTGGAAATACAGCTCCAGTTACAGTTGTATTGAAAAAAGGCCAAAAAGGCCAGAGCAGAGCACTTATAGACATATTTCCTTGTCATATGTGGAATGCTAAATTATTGCTGACATGCAAGCACTTGTGTTTAGCATTGAATTTGCAATGGGAAGCTTACTGCAGCAGGACCAAAAGGATGCCAGCAAAAGTGCATGAAGGCAGACTCCTACCTGCTTTTGCTACTCAAAACCTTTCTGCCCCACATATACGGAGCACTTTATTTGCTCTTGGGTTCTTGTCTCTTTTCCAAAGCCCACAGGCTGCCTCGCCCTTCATCTTCCTGAATTCTTTACCATTTTCTGGCAGCCATCTGCTGTGTCTCAGTCGGAAATGTCTGCTCCTCTGTCTTAATTTAAAAAAACCCAACATTTTCTTCCAGTTCTTTTGGAGAGGAGTGCACATCATAGACTGTTGCTCACAGTAAGCTGTATCTTTGTCTCAATAGCTGTAACTGTGCGCAGAGAAAACAGGCAGATGCAAGATCAGCTTGCAGAATAAAAAGTGGATGAGCCTCCAAACAATCTTGTATTCAAACTCAAATTGATTGCTGAACTTTCAGCTCAATTTTAATTTCCCTTGATGCCATATTTTAAAATAAATATGCAGGCTTTTTTTTCATTAGTATTATCCAGTCTTCTATTACTGCTGTTGCCATGATGTTCCAAGCAGCCATGCGGTGTGTATGTGAGAGGTCTCAGTATCTGCAGATTGGTTACAATAACAATCTCTCTGGTCCCTCAGCTTAAACAATTTAAAATGTCATGTCAGGAATGAAAAAATATTAATCACCGCACAGCTAAAAAGAGTTCCTAGGAAGAAGACTGAAACTGTGGATTCAGAAGCCTGTTCAATGAGATGGGGATGGTCTGAGAAGGAGATAACCTTTGCCTTGAAATCTCATGTCAAGTTAGCATGAGGTGAGATCCTGTACTTACTGAGTGCAGGCCCATGGAGCTCAGCTTCTCTTTTGTTTTGAAGAGAAACAGCATGTAACATGCAGGAGCATTGGTACATAAAGGGTAATATTTGGGTATTTTGGGATAACTTAAATACAGAACTAAGCAAAGTAGTTTATTTTCATTATGACATAAATGGCAGTTTGTCTAAGCAGCATTTAATGATTATAACAGCAGGGACCAACTTCTTTCTTTTGTAATTAGCCCTAGTAGAGTGAAGACACACACATGGTTGACCTTGAAACAAAAATCAATATTTTTTTGCTTTTCTCAGTGTATAAGTATTTAGCATATGATGTGTACGTTTCCCTTTTCCATTTCTTACATCATTTAAAATGCTGCTTGAGCAACATCTAACATGAAGTAATATCTAAGAAAGGATTGAATGCAGATGTTTAATATAAGTTGCATGTTCTTTCACTGTTCTGATGTACCAAATTACCAAACCTTGTAACAGTGAACAAATGTTTATCCAAGTGTGATGCAGATTCATTATGGTGATGTTAGATTATGTTCTGAGGTAATAATTACATGGTCCATTGAGACGTGTTCTATTCTTGATTTTTCAGCTGACCTACTGTATGAATGTAGGCAACTTATACCCTTACTCCCTGCCAGTGATTTTCTTGCCATGTTTATCATGTCTTGTTTATGTAAACAGTAAGATGTTTACAAAAGAGTAAGTAATTGACTGTATTTAATAGTATTTAGCACAATATGATCTGTCTTGTTTGAATCTGCTTGGCACTACAGTGATTCAAATGATTGCTTAAAATCACAGCTCTTAATTCACCAATAGCACATTTTCTTTAGGGAATCTGTACATTAATCCTCTCTTATACTGATATTGTCATAATGATATTAAAGCTGTAGGAGGCTGAACAGCAAAATTTAATGTCCTCAGAGAGCTTTGAGAACTATTTGGTTTAGGCCTTAGTAAAGGTCAGAGGAATGAGAATATCATTTTATGTAGTAACACTGGTCACCGATAGCTCAGGTTGCCCTTCAGTCTTCCCTTCAGTTTGAGGGCAGAATTTTTAAGAACTTGCTAGATATTGCTCACCCTTTAGTTTCTATCAGATTTGCATTTTGTTTTGTTTTGAAGATTATTTCCCTCTTCCCCTTCTGCTTGCAATGTCCAATTAAAAATGGGAGAATATCAGCTACATGAGAAGCTTCAAGTTTGTACGATATCATAGCAATGTCTGTGCTAAAACTGCACTTACAGGACAAAGCCATGTGGAACACCATCAGTAAGCAAGACAGATGTAACACTGGAATACAAGAATTTCTAAACAAACTTGCAAAAGAATGAAACAAATCTTTGTCTCAGTGACCTTGGAAAAGATAGCATTTTAGAAATACTTAGTCTGGTCATAAGGAACATTTGGTTTATTCTCTTCTCCCATGAAACATGGCATCTACTAGCTACGATACAATGCCAACTGGAAGATACTGTAGATTTCTTGAATACACTAAAAACCAACTGTTTTTCCCTTGTCCCTCAAACCCAGAATTGCTCATATTTTTGATACATACATATCCAGTAGCAAATAATGTTTGAGTAACAACTTAGAGTGAAGAAATGAAGGAGTCATGGAGATGGTATTTACAACTCTCTAGGAAGAGATTCTTTTTCCATGTGAACAAAGTTGGATTTGTGTATAGTTTGTGCTACAGCTGCACTTCCACTTTTGTTCTTGATGTAACATGTTTCCTAATCTGCATAATTTACAGTCAGAGTTATCTCTTCTTAAGACAGTGGGTCAGGAATCTTAAGAAACTATTCAGAGACTACCTGTAGTATGGCTCTGGGGTTAAGAAAATTACTGGTACTAGTGGTAGTGCCTGAATGCTGTGTAAGATCTCTGAATAACAATAAACTAGGGAGAAGATTTTTGGAAGTATGTGCTTTTGATTAACTTTTGTAAAACAGAATAGAGTTTGGGCTTTACCATTATTAGGAAATGGCTATAATACTGAAAACTATAAAGATCTTACATACATTTTAGCAATCTATATGTATATGAGAAGTCCCATGATTATCATCATGCTAAATTATTAATTTAACTACTGCCAGTTGACATGGTAAATGTGGCATTTCTATAGAATATTTCAAGCATATTTCTAATAAAAGATACAATTCAGAAGAATATTTAGCTCTTGTTAAAATATTTAACTGGAGTCACTTCTAGAACCAAAGGAGTTGATGGCTGTTCCTTAAGTCTGTGCATCTGTGTGTACATGTATTTGTGTGTACAAAACCGCAGTGAAGGCAGGTTTTACAAAAGGAAGGTACAGAGATTAAAACTGATTAGTTTTAAGAATCCTCCCCAGTATCATGCACATCAGTACATGCATACTCTACAGAACATGTACTTCTTGCAAAACCTGCCAGGCACAGAATGAAATCCCTCTTATGAGGACAGCTGGAGAGTTATGCAACTTCAGGAGGATTATGCAGATGTGTATATGCTGTGAAGTCGCCTGATGGATTATGAGGCTCTGTAGGTTTGATTTAAAAAGAAAAACAACTTAATTCTCTTCTGAAGTGAACGGATGTTTCCAGAGAGGGGCAGAAGCCCAGAGTCTGACTGATGCATAGGCCTATTTTGGTGTCTTCAGTCTGACCAGCAATGAGAGACCCACCATGTTTAGGCAGGAGGTGTGTTATTCTGTACTCTATTTAATGGAAGTTGTGTTCTCAATCTCTACAGCACTTGCCCAAAGCCCAGTGTAGAGAGATTATTCGTAATTTAGTCCCATTTAAATCCTTTTGTAATATGCCATCTAATGACGATGGATATTTTACAGTTTTATTAAATGGTAAAGCATCAAGTAGACATGTTCTATCGAGAATTGCATCAGTTGTAGTTAAGAGGCAGATGTCATTTTACCCACTGTTTCACTGGAAGAGTTTGATCATCTTTGTATGCAGGCACTGCCCCTGCAGAACTGCATGCAACAATCTTCAACATTTGTAAACAGGAATGCTAGAGGCAAATATGCAAAGTGAAAATATGCTATTTCTGGTGGCTGATGGCTCTGTCCATTCAACCAAAACATGCCTTCTAGTTGGAGAATGCTGCAGGGAGTCCTGCAGGTCTGCTGTGCTGTTTTCAGAAGTGCTTTGGAGAAATGAACAGGCCTTGCACTCATGAACACAGACAGATAAGAAATTAAAGAGTTGTTCCTGCTTTTAAACAATTAATCTTTGACATAGCAAAGATACATGGACCGCTTCTGAAGTTCAGTAATTCACGTACAGCACTGCCTAAAGAAGGCAGAACCCAGAAGTTATCATAGGTGGAAAAGGTTGTCAGGGAATGGAAAGCATACGCACTTTGATCACTGATACAGTATCCCTTATGTAGTATCACATCATTACTGTAAGCATGAAAACAGATCGATACAATACCACACTGCAGTTCGTTAACTATTTTGATACTCAAGCAGCCCCAAACCCCCAAATTACCACATGATGGCTGAGGAAATAAACTGTAGCGTATCACATTAAGTAGACATACTTCATGTTTTTCACCTGCTTCTGTGTTTAGGGTTTCTTTGCTGTCCGACTATGAAATGCACTTTAAATAATTGTCAAAAACTATGTGTTCGAGGCTGGGACACTAGAAGCACAGCAAGCTGAAATAATTCAAAAACGTGTCACCAGTAGGTGATTCTGATTGTATTAACATCCATCTCACATGAGGGTCACAGCTCTGAGTTCAGTGAATTTACTCTTGATTTATATGTCTATAAAGGACAGAAACAATCATAAGATACTCCCTGTGATACTCTGAAATCAATACAAAGAACCAAAGAACACGGAAGACTGCTAACAAGCTTTCAGGTCATGGACTGAGCACTGCAGTCTACTTGTCAGCCATTGGCTGAAAGTGGAGCAAAAACCAGCTATAAATTTGCTAAACATTAGATATCTGTTTGAAAGTGATTTTATTACATTTGTGAAATGAAGAAGGTCGTTAGAAACATCCAGATTTTCCCTTTGTTTCCTTCGGGTACTGAAATGCCAAACTTGTGATTTGCATTTGCTGCACCAAGCCAGCTTTCTGCAGCTTTGAATTTTCAGGTGAAAATTGTTTCTTATTAGGCTTTCTGAATGTGTTTCCTTAAATTTCCATTTCTGTGGACTTGCTTTACTATTTCCACTAAACTGGACTTCCCTAAGCTGCAACAATTTTTTGTATAACTCAGGTTTTATTAGTTTATAAGGCAAACATACAGTGTTCCTACACAAGTTAGAGCCATTCATGTGATGGACTAGACCCTAACATGTCATTTGAAGAATAAGCTGAAGAACAGCCAGAAACATTCAGTTGTTTTACTGCATGTGTTTCAATAATAGCCCTGGGCTTACTAGAGCCTTTCCATACTATTTTCCTTTGATGCTAGTGTGACACAATTTATAGCGCACTCTAGGAGTGCCAGCTCACACTCAAGTAAGTTCTGTGCTGGGTTTAAAAAGAAGGCAGAGATGTGATGCAATTTCTGTGCTACAAAAGTGTGGAAAAAAATATTCTAGTCCTAGTCCTCTCTAGGATTCTAGTCCTGAGTTTTTCTTAGTGACAAATGATGCAAGAGGCTTGCTTTCAACTATTCCTAAAGAATCCCTGCCCTCATTCCTTCATCTGAATGAGTGAAGGATTAGGTAGAGCTTCCATGGGTAATGTTGCTTAATTTGGCAGGTTTGGAGAGTGGAGCTAAAGGAAATGCATGATTCACAAGTTCAACAAAAATCTCCTTTTGTAAGGTAGAAAATGCACATTCCCCAAAGTCTGGCATGTCCTGACTGCCTGAGAAGAGTTTTCCTTTATCATTTAGGCACTGTGACTGTGACCTTCCCCCTGAGTTGGCAGTTCTCACTGAGTCAAATTCCATGAACCTTCTGAGCTTGTTTGACTTGAGGCTGCAGATATTCCTTATTGGACAGGATCCCAGTAATCTGCTGTGTTTTTCCTTCTGTGTTACTTATATACTTAAACGGCAGCTAGAGAAATTATATCATTTCTGTGACTGATGCAAAACATATTAAAATATAGGATCCTGGACAGTAGTAAATTTTCCTTAACCTAATTTGTAAGGACTTCTCTGATCAAGTGCAGTGCTAGAATATGAACTCAGTATTTCTGCCACTGCTTAAAGCTTGAACTCTTCTCTGAAGATGCAATTATTTACGCTTCTCTCCCTTCCAGCTTTATGGCTCCCAGAAAGCATGATTAAGAAAAAAAAAAAAAAAAAAAAGGCTAAGTTGCAAATGCATGGCATCTCTTGAGGTGGTAGTGTAGGCGGTGAGAAGGGAGAAGGGAAATAGCTTGAGACTTCTGTTGTCAAAGGAAATAATTATTCAGATAAATTGTTTGTAAATGTACAGAATAAATACTATTTGAAAAGTGTGTCTACAAGTAATAGATAAGGATTGTGGGGATGACTTTTTGAAAGATTATAGCACCTCTCAGGATTTTGGGGTGGAAGTCCTTATTTTTCTACTTGTTTCACTGAACTGCTGCACTGAGCTCTGTACTTAGGCAGGTCACTTTCTTCACTGTCTTACTAACTCAATAGACCTCCATCTCCACTGGGCCTTCTAGGCATTACTTCAATACAAATATACAAATAATGATTCTGAGGCTGGAAAATCTCCCAGTCTATTTCAAATGGGTATTTGTTTTTAGTGAAGATATAAATTACTGAGATGTCCTATTATCAGAGTTGCAGCTGTGAAACAGGCAACTGGAAAGTAGAATTTATTTTATTTGAAGAAAGAATCAAATCTGGAGAATCTGATAAGTCTTAATTTTAAAAACTTGTCATGTTTCTTAATTCCTCTGTTTTGGGGAAAATCCTGCTTTTTGTCTGTACTCAGATTGATAAATAAGTATTTCAGAGACATTTTCTAGTAGTTGTAAAGAATACTTTTACTTTGCTTCTTAATATATACTCTTTATGTGTATCCTTACTCACTAAAACAATGCCTAGACTGAACAACCGATTAATGTTGTCAGCAGTGGGTGAATCAGTGAAAATGAGTGGTGTGGTTTTTCTGGAGGGTGAAGAAATCTGCATGGCTGAAATGCTTCTGAGATGATTTCTTTCTAGCAGAACAATTTGTAAGTATGGCTGGTTGAAACTGCTCCATCAAAATTGTTTCTCAACAATAAATTAATATGTTGACTAGAAACATGTTTGTCCTCCAGAAATGTTTCTTCTGGAAGATGTTGATTCTTCTCTTTTTAAAAAGTCCTGGCGCACAATGCAAACTATTCCAGACAAACTTGGTAAATGTTTTTCAGGGAAAGTTATGTTATAGCTAGATTTGCACTGGGAAAAATACCCCAAGCCCTTGACTGGGGATTAGTTGCCCTAAGTTTCCTTTATAGGTAAAGCTGATGGTGAAAGTGATGCCCCATCTAACTTTTGTTCTGTCTCCCAGATCTTGCACAGATCTGAACTTGGTGACTTGCCCAAATTTGTGGCATAAGAAGATGTTCAATAAGGTCTGTCTCTCTGTAAGGTCTGGAGCATGTTGATAGGCAGGATAGGAATGCTTTATTGTCACTGCCTGTATATTTTATGTTTCTGAGATTTCAGACATAGGAGAGTTATTTTGGCACCAGACTGACATGAACAATATGAAGAAGGGTAGGACGGTATTGAAAAAGTGTCTGGTTCATTTGGTCACTCTATTTCTCCCCTCAAAATAGATATCTCATAAATTGGAAAGGAACTAGTTAGTAACAAATGAGAATTCTTCAAGAGGGAAATCAAATGTCCCAGTACTAATTAGTTGAAATTAAGATCATTCAAATATTTATATAGGGAAGGCAAGTATTCCGGGAACATGCTGGGATAAATCACATGGCTGGAATATTAATAGCGAAGCAATAAATCTGCACAGAAAGAATCAAGGTGAAAACGTAGGGGAGGGATTGTACTATTTATCAAAAGATAATTACACTAGCAGTTAAATACAGATGGTTAGTGAAAGATGTGGCAACAATGAAATTTTATGTGTTATAATGACAGAGAAAATGTAAAGGGGAATTAAAATGGAACATCTACTGTAGGCAACAAAGTCGGCGCGAAGTAGCTGAACCAAATAAGAAGAAGGTGAAGGGAACCTGGATCTGTTCCCCTAGTTCTGTCACTTCCTTCCCTGCATCAGAGCGCAAACTCACACGTGCCTACGCTTCAGCTGCAAGCCTGTGGCCAGGTAGAAGCTTTGGGCCGGTGCAGAAGGAATTTGAACCTGTGCTATCAATGAGCATAGACCCAAGAAGGTGTCCGTGGCTGGTCCCTATGTGGCCAGCATCTGGCAGCTTCATCTCTTAGCCTGTGCGGTTTGCAGGCAGCCTGACCTTTTGATGGTCTCAGGCAGCAGGGACCCCGCATGGGAAGCGCTGACACATGGAGCCAGGTTGGGAGGAGTGCCTGCTGCTCCGTCCCGTCTTGGAAGACTGTACACTTGAATCTTAGATAGCTGAAGTGAGAGTTAAGTCCCATAGTCCAACAGTGGCAGGCTTCAAAACTATTGTATAACAGCTTAAACTTTTGTCAATACAGTTCCTTAAGCCCCTGAAGGTCCTTGCTGGGGCACGCTGCTCCTGTCTCAGCAGAATCACCCAAGTCTTCCGAGGACCCGCCTGCCTGGGCAGTCTGAGCGTGGCTGGTAAGGGCCAAGGAGCTGGTTCTCAGAAACCTCAGGATGAGCAGGCAAGAGGGGATTCCTCCTTTTTATACAGTCAGTCAGTAGCTCTTCTGCTGTAGGCAGGATTTTATTAGTTACCAATTAAAGATGTACATAATTTTTGTAATATTACCTGATTTCTTACTTCAGGATCAAAGTAGTTAGCCTGGGTGTTACTGCTTTAATTCAGTTTCTTGTCACTTTATTTTTCTTAGAATGTTTCTTTAGCACTTTCTTTGTTAAAAAAGGAGTGGAAGTGAAATTATTAAAAAGAGCTTGATAATTTGGTAATTTATTAATCGTTACATTGGTCTGGTTTTTGTGTGATGGATTGTTTTGTTACTGTAAAGGGGGGAAAGGCAGGACTGTTACAATTTTAGTTACTGCTCTTCAGCATACACTGCTTCAAAATCAACATTAAATACATGCTTTTTTTTCTAGGTAGTAGATAATACTGCCACGTAATGGCAAAAGGGTTCAAACAATACAGAGCCTGGAAATGTCAAGTGTGGAGGAAATGAAGTGGCACACTATTTTAATTTTTCTTTTTTTTTTTTTTTAATTAATCTTTATATTGTTGCGTAGCCACAAAGTGTGCATACTAGTTAAGAGTGAAAGCAAAGACAAGTGATCTGCATAAAAAACATAAAACAGGCAACATAGTCCTTTTGCAGAAAGGTATATCATATTTCCCATAAAGAGGTCAGAAATGAGAACTTTTCTTTCTGGGGAATCTCTCACGTAGGAGCTTGGGCTGCTGAGGATCATGGGGGCTGTAAGCTAACTCCAAGTTTCCTGCTCAGGTGATGCTGTGCCCTTTGGAGAAGGCACAGTGCTGCTGTCCAGCATCTCCCCTCACAGCCCCACTAACGTAAGGAAGAGATTGATTTTCCCTTGAAAAGAGCAAGAGATCTTAGAAATCTCAGATGCAAGGTTTCTCTCTGCAATGTGCAGTTATATATGCTTTGAACACTTTCATAGCAGTAGCTGATGACTTAAGCTTAGAATCTTTTCATTTTACTGAGCAAAATTAAATGGTGAGAAAACATCTCCACAGGGAAGGTCTGACTGCAGTTTATACAGATGTACCCTAGCTAGAATGGGAACTGATAGCCCAGGCTTGGTGCGGACAGAAGATCTGTAAATCCAAGTAAATACTCAGGCAGTCTGTGCTGAACCCCATATTGGTTCAGTTATGGTGCTGTTCCAAGCTCAGCTACCTCCTTTAAAGCTACTTTCAGTATTTCAGCATAAGCTGCTAGAATACCTTTTCTTCTGACTGGGTATTTGTTCAGGACACAGAGCATCATTTTCTCCTTTCTGTATGCCTGTCTCCAGGAAAGGCAAAGATCTGTGTGACTGTAGTCATGTTTGGCAGCAGCACAGGTACACTCTCAGATCAAACTATAGGAGCACAGTTGCAGTATCTAGTCCTCCTTCTTTAATTCCAGTAAAATAAAGTGGATTCATCCCTTAATTCTGGTAAAATAAACAGGATGAGACTTCATTCACACCAATTAATTTATAGGTTTGTGGACTGTGAGTAATGCAGCAGAAGATACATTTCATGTTGAGTTTTTCTAGTTCATTCTAAAAAAACTTTGAAGTGTCCTGCTGGAGACAGCCATGGCAAGACCCTGCTGTGGGAAACCAGGCCGTGATCCCGGCTGCCTGTGTCAAGAATCCTGGGCAAATAGTTCAGGAAATGGGGAAGAACTAGTTCTGAGGAGGGTATTCCCCTGAATTTCTCTGCTGTAGTGGTGTAAGAGCACGGATGCAAGAACTTTTCTGCTTCCATTTCACTCATTCAGGCTCTGTGGTGGCTGGCATGCTTTGGACCACCTCCTCAGGGTCAAACATGGATCCATTTTTTCTCTGGAAGGATAATGGGCCCATTGCTGTGCCATGTGGCACATCCTCAGTTGGTCTAAATTGGCATCATGAAACTATTGCAGAAAATCTTGGCTCTTTTGAAGTCAATGGCAAAACTCTCACTGACTTCAGTGGGGGATCAGGATTTATTCCAACAAGTTCAGTGGAAACGCAATTTTTACCGACTGCAGATCTGGCTCCAGTGTTTGACTTTGGTTTAGTTTTGTTTAAAATTTCAAAGAAGGTTGTAAACCAGCTCCACTAACCCCTGGAGCCCATGGAGCTTTTGGGTCTTGGCCCCACATGACAAGATAATAACATGTGCATATAGAACTTGGTTTCTGTATAGAAATAAACTACATGAAGGCAGTTACTGATTCTTTTTGTTTATATCATTACTCTGCAGTACAGCTGTTATCCATATTAGAGCATATTTTCTAACCTCCAGTTTTTTCAGGCATAAAAATCCATCTTAATTAGCAGAACTATTAGCTGGGTTGTTTTGTATTTCTATAATATACTCTGTCTCCTTATTTTTTTCTGGTTGCATCATATACAAGAAAGAACTTTGATTTCAAATATAGGGCCAACCCCTCTCCTTTTCAAGTTTATGAGCAGAAGTTATTTCAATTTGAGCAGGATGGGATGGATGGAACATAAAAAAAGCCACATCATCAGCTTAAAACACAAGTCCAATAAAAATGAAGTTGGAACTTTACCAGCTGTGTACTGATGAAAGTATATGAGATTTTAAGTAAGAGAAGCTGCTCAATATGGAATCACAAACAAAACAAAACAAAAAATGAGCCAACAAAAAAACAGAAAAACAAACCGAAAGGAAGAACAGGGAGAAGCCCAGTGCAGACAGCAATCCCAAGCAGAGGTCATCTGAAAAAATAAGTAAAGGTAATGTAGAAATTGATCTACTCCATTATTCAAAATAATCTTTCCCTTTTTATCCTTAACCTAAAAAATGGGAAAACCAAACCAGAACAGCAAACCAAGCAAGCAGAAAATCATGTACTGCTGTAACCGATCAGGCCTGGGGTCCACAAAACCTAGTCACTGGCATTGAGCAGTCCTAACTAGCTGTTTTTTTCTTTTTTTCTATACCCTTCACTTGTGTCCGTAACACAGGGGTGGAAGGGATAATTGGACCCTCAGTCGCAGAGGAGCAAGACTAGTCAAGGATAGCCAGGCAAATTCCTTGGCAGAAGACCAGCTTCCCGCAGGAAGCCATCGCACGCAGATTTCCAGAGGGGGATAATCCATGCAGAGACAGGGCGAGTCGGCCGGCCGTAGGTGAGGCCATGGCCTGGCAAGGACAGCGAGAGCAGGGGACGCGCTCTTCTGCGAGGTGAAAGAGTAACGTGGTGATAACAGCAAACCATCCCCTTAATGTAACAGCCGAGTAAATATATACATTATCTGAAAGGAATAGGCGGTATGGCATTTATCCTGGCCATATGGAAACAAATATAACTTGTTTTTTTCCATAAAGGCCACTCTTGATTATTTAATTATTTTTAAAAAGTCTTCTTCTATATCGTATTTATAGTATTCCTGAACGCTTTCTGGGTCTATCTCTCAATTTGCGGATATTTAATGTCAGATGGCTTTGCAGCAAGGAATTTCAGTCATACTAGCGAACAGTCCGCACAATTTTGCCCGTATAATGGCTGCTTAGAGTGATTTATTGGATCGGATGAAGGTCTCTGATCGTGGTTTGCCAACTTCCCGGGTTCGGCTGGGATGGCGTTTGGCTGCCGGCCGGCTTTAAACCGCGACCCCGACGTTGGTGGCACTTTTTCCATTTGGGTCCTTGCTTTCAACGGCAAAACCCAAGACTCCTGCAAAAAAAAAAAAAACCAACCCAAAACCTCACGCCGAGCTGCCTTAAGTTTGCCTGGCGTGGCTTTGCTTTTCTCCGACCGCCAGTTTCCACGTCGAATTCCCAGCCCGGAGCCGGCACCGCGCAGCCGGGGCGCCTGCACAGCAGGACCCTGCCGCGGGGCCCGGCGGGGTGGGGGTGTCTCTGTCTAGGGGGGTGTGGGGGTGTGTGTGTGTGTGTGCGTGTCTCCGAGTGTGTTTCTTCTCGCTGCAAAACGCTCTCGGGCCGCCCCAGCGCCGCTGGCCT